>NC_050446.1:45407543-45769667 GCF_903995425.1 Onychomys torridus | reverse complement strand
AAAGAAGTCCTGGTTTCTTGGAATGGCTTGGTTGATCAAAAGTCTGCCTTCCAAGCTTGAAGACCTATACTCAGTTCCCAGAATCCAGATAAAAGTGTCAAATGAGTTAGTGCATGCTTGTAATTCCAGGGTTCTGGAGGTGGAGTGGACCTGTTAGTGTAGTCTGATTGGAGAGCTACAAGTAAATGATAGTAGACTCTTTCTCAAAGCAAGTGAGTGGCAAACTTTAGGATGTCAACTGAGATTATCCTCTGGATTACACACATACATGCACATATACATATGCATGTACACTCACATGTACATAAACATGCAGGAACACATGAAAACACACACACACACACACACACACACACACACACACACACACACACAATCCCTAAAAGAATCAGAGATAGCAAGATAGCAAGAAGTTCTCATGTTAATCTAAGGGAAACTGGTCCCAGAACCTCAGTAGAGGGTCATGTTTCTTCTTTAGCAGCCCCTGAAGGAAAGGAGAAGAATCACTCAGTGTGGACAGTATTACAGGAGACAGTCCCCATTTGTGATGGAACCCTAAAGGATTACATCCATGGGATGAGCAGGAAATACACATAAGCATCCAATTGAAGAATCTCCCAAATCACCTGGGGCAGAAGCAGAATGTAAGAAAAAAAGGGAAGGCTCTGCAGTCTGAATGTGAAACATCTCCAACAGGCTTGTGGATCTGAACTGTTGGTCCCCAGCTTAGAAAGGCTGTGGAACCATTAGGACATTCAGCCTCTCCAGAGGAAATGATGGGCCTTCTGTAGCTCGCCCTACATCCTATCCTCTGCTTCCTGACTGTAGACTGAATCTGACTTGGTGTCTTCCAGTTCCTGCTTCCCTCCTGCTGCCCGCCCTTCCCTGTCATGATGGAATGCTCCTATTTAACTGTAAGCCAGAATAAACCCTTCCTCTCTTCAACTGCTTCTTGTCAGGCTTGTGGCTTCACTTATGGGAAAGGCAACTAATAGAGAGGATTGGTATGAAGAAGTTAGACCTGACAGACTCGACTGTGTGGCTCCTAAGCCTCTGGAACTGGTTTACAGAAGGAATATAGAAAAGTTTGGAACTTTGGTCATGAAAAATCCTAGAACTCTATAAGTGGGATTCTGTAATTCTGGTGGGAGTTGGGAAGGAAGGCCAGGATGCCAGTAAGTACAGTGATAGTGAAGCACGTCGTCACCATGTATGAGATACAGAGAGGGACAATGGTTCTATCAGGAACTTGACTCTAGGCCATTCTTGCTACATCCTGGCAAAGAACATGGCTGCATTCTATCACTGTCCTGAGAACTTACTTGAGGCTGAGTTTAAACGTAATAGAAATACAAGGCAGTTTAACATTCAGTCTGTGGTATGGCTGCTGCATACTTCTCTGATTCCGATGTACAGGGAGAGACAGAGCAAAAAGACATAAAAAATGTGAAAAATAAAAGAATGAGACACTGTAATTCGAGGCTCACTGCTGTGGCCACAACTGAAGCTCACTTTACTTGGTCTGGAAGTATAATGCCGTGGACTTGGTTTGAGATGGCTCTGGATTGGCAGTGTCAGGAAATGCTGGACAAAACATTACATCATTCTGGGACAATATTATCTTCCTCTTTAGCCTCCATAACTCAACAAATAAATATAAATATATAACATATATTTTATATATAATATATTAAGATCAATGAGTACCACAACTTTAAACACTAAAGGGGAGGGAAAAGGCCATGGGTCAGAATCAGAGAAAGACACACAAACATAGGAACTATCAAATATCATCAACATATCAGATTATAAAACAATTATGTTTACTCTGTGTAAAGAAACAAAAGATGGAGAAAAAAAGCACCTTCAGAGAATAGGGAATGAGTTTTTTTTTTTTTAAAGCAGAGTTTTAAAAGAGCAAATAAAAAATATAACAGACAAGTTAAGAACCAGCAAAAGAAGGGATAAAAATAGAAACATTTAAAAGACAATACATAATTCTACAAAAGGCTGGAGATTATCTAACATAAAGTCATAGAAACAAGCAGATGGGACAGTATGCAGGGGAATTAAGATGTAGGAGAGCAGTGAGCTGATCTAAAATACACTTGACAGCAATGACAGAAGAGACAGGGTGGGTGGGAAACAGTATTTCAAAGGGTAGTGGTTTACATTTTTCCAAAATCGATAAAAGTAGCAATCTACAGATTTCAGAATTCTAGAGACTCCAGGGAAGAACGTATTTATAAAATGTTTATATCTAAACCTAGCATACTGGAAATACAGAAAGACAAGAGGCTCGTGCAACCCATAGAAGGTAAAATGGCATTATGCTCCAAGGACTGACAGACTGGCCATCAACTTCTCCCTAGCAACCATGTAAGCAAGGCAACAGTAGAATGGTGCATTTGTCTGCTAATAGCTAACACAGCCATATTCTTTCTGTACTCAGAAAAAAAAATCTTTAAAGGATAAGAAGGAAAATTCATTTTAGACAACAAAAGCTAGGATATTGTATCTCTAGTAAACCTCAAGGATCTTCAGACAAAAATGGAAATGGAAAGTCTAGATACTAAGAGAGAGAGAGAGAGAGAGAGACAGACAGACAGACAGACAGACAAAGAATGTACATAAAAATCTGAAGAATATTATGTCCCTGTGCTTTCCAGGCGTTCAAGTTAAAAAAAAAAAAACACAGAGTGGAAAGCATAATAAAAATACCATAAATTAGTAGAGATGGTGCATTTGAAATACTTCTGACTTAAAAAACAACTCTGTAATTTCAAAACTAAGAGAGAAGAGAAACAGAAGCATAAACCACAAAACAAGATGGATGTAGGAAAAGGATATTATTACATCAATTTGAGTGAAGGTCTGATAGAAAAACTATTTCTAGGCTGAAACAAAATCCTATTATGTATTTTATCAGATATCTGTGAAATCAGACACATACCTGAAGCCAGGTCTGGCAGGGCAGAACTGTAAATCGTGGTTACCCAGAAGGCAGAGGCAGGGGAATTGCAGGTTCAAGGCCCACCTAACTAGTGTAAGTTCAGAGCCAGTCTCAGCAACTTGGTTGACCCTGTCTCAAAACAAAAAGGGGAAGAGGACTCAGGCTATAGCTCATTAGCCGAACTTTTGCCTGACATGCAGAAAGCTCTAGGTTGCCCAGCAAGTATCACAAAAAAAAAAAGAAAGAAAGAAAGAAAGGAAGGAAGGGAGGGAGGGAGGAAAGAAGGAAGGAAGAGAGAGAGAGAGAGAGAAAGAAAGAGAGAGAGAAAGAAAGAAAGAGAAAGAAAGAAAGAAAGAGAAAGAAAGAAAAAAGAAAGAAAAAAAGAAAAGGAAAGAAAAAGAAAAAGAAAAGAAAACATACCCACAGCTACACATACCATGTTTCCAAATAGTGAGAGCTCCACTATCTGGAGTACGGACAGAAGTGTTAAGAGCTTGAGTAAAATTAAGAAGGTGGCTATCCAAAAACTGCTATGATTTTAGGTCTGGGGACAAAAGTGGTGTTGGATTGGAACGGGATGCAGGAGAGGCCTTGGCGGAGAATTAGGCAGCTGATAGTGGGGAACAGATACATGAAAGAGGGAGTTCAAACAAAAGCCATTACACAGAAACAATCTCACCACACAACAGCACCTCACATCAGCAGAGCACAGTGAGCAGGAGATGACTCAAGGAGGTTGGTGGTCAAGATCTGGATCATGCTGAGCCCCACAGGCTGGTGATCCCAGGTTAGAAGTTACTCCAGGGCAGAGATGGGTGAGGTGAGGCTTGCATGGGAGCTCAAGGTGGTATACCTGTGCCAGGACAGGGGGCTTGGTGGGACTTCAGAACAAAAGCAACTGTCAAATGTAAGCGGACACACAGGTATGGGGCAGGGAACAGAGTGCACAGAGAACCATGAAGCCATTCATTACCAGCAATGTGTGGAAGGACAAGGCCAGACAGGTGGTCTGAAGCACCAATGGGCAGGGCCACTGAAAATCTTCCAGAATATGGTCTATATTTTACTTCAAACCCTCAGCCCATATTCCCTTTTTGGGAATATGAGGGGTGGGTCTCCTGAATGTCATGGGGCATATGTGGAAGTCAGGAGACACCTTCTTTCCGGAGTGAGTGCTCTCTTTCCACCATATGGCTTCCCGAGACTGAACTGAGTTCAAAGACAAGTGTCCCTACCAGCTGGGCTCTCTTACCTCCCGGGAACTATTGACTTAAAAAGAGAACGGACTATCTCTCATTGCTGCAGTTGTGTGGCAAGTTTGAAATTTATCATACTATTCCCTTCACTGGAGCACAACACAATTTTTATCATGGAAAGCTAAAAATAATAGAACTGGTACTGTCATTCAAGATGAAAATTTTACTACATGTAAATCAATGGTTTGAGCTAAGACACTGAATGACTTATTGTTAACTGTAGACACTTAATTAACATTTAATAATCTCAGGGTAGTTTTTATTTGCATTACTGATCAAAAAGTTAGGATTCATTTCCTGGTACCAAAATTGCTAATCATGTAGGATTTTATAGAAGAAAAAAATATATATATATATATATCCCTTACAGTTTCTACATTTGCTTTTTATTTTCTGCCTTCTTATTGAAAATCGTATCTTCAAAGTGAGAGTTTGGGATCTAAAATATCTAATAAGGAAACAATATGTGAAGTATAAGCAGAAAAATCTGCAAAGATACAAAAATGTGCCTCTCTCTCTCTCCCTCCCTCCCTCTCTCCCTCTCTCTCCCAATAAAGCTCTAGAAAGGTTAAAAAAAAATGTGCCTTTCGCTATTTCTTATTTATATGCAGATTTGAAGGCCACCTGGCTTACAGGATGCGTCTTTTAGACTTAAAAGCATAAGTTAAATAAAAATGTCTAATGCATCACATCAGCCAAAGCTCATGAGAAATAGTAAAAGCTTGAGAATAATCAGCATATGGGATACAATTCCCAGGGAGGCTGGAACAGAACAGCCTCCAATTCAGCTGTGATTTCCGACCTCGGCAGCTTTTCAACAGCAGACAAAAAGATGCTTTAGTAACATGACAGTGTTGTCTCAAAGGCAACCACATGCAATTATCTTGGCCTCGGTATCTTTCAAAGGTACAGGCTGACTGAAGCCCCTCCTACCCAACACCCACACCATGACTGTGGAAATGGAAAAGATGCTCTACCAGATGGCATCAGTTCTAAACTGATCTTAAAAAATGTGTACCCCAAAGCTATGTCAGTGCCCAAGCCAGAAGTGCATAGTCCCCCCCTCCCAATTAGGCCTACCACACAAAGTCCCACAGAAATTATAAATGAAAGGTCCATATCAAACTCAAGTCTTTTTTGTTGTCGTTGTTACGAGTTTTTAATTAGTATCTCATTTGCTTCTCCAGGCTAAAAGTTACTGAGTAGGAAAATTTCAAGTCTTGGTGCTTTGGAACTGAGAAAAAGTAACCTGTAAGTAACCATACCTCTTAACCTACAGGAGGTAATTAACTATTGTTCCCGTCCTCTCCACCAGCCACCTCCACAGGTACACATACACTCCATACAAAGAAACTACAGAGGAGAATTCCATTTCCCAATTCATCCTCAAAATTCTTGCTCCCTTCCAGTCTCTATTGATGAGCCTCTCTGTCGTGTCCCTGGGACAAAAGAAGCAATCGGGAGACTCCGAGGTGACTGCCTACCTTCCTGCCACTCTACCCTCCTCTTACCATGATGCATTGCCCTGCTTGCCTAGCCAACAATTCGGATCCCCTCCGTCTGTCTCTCTTCAGTTTTTTTTCCTCTTTGCTAGATTATTCTCGTCAGCACACAAACATGCCATCATTTTCCCTTTGTTAAAATATATTGGCATGGTTACTGTCAACACAAGAGAGACAGTTGAAGGAGGATGAGCAGAATCCAGGAGTTCCAGTCTAGCCTGGGCAAGGTTGGTTAGACTGTGTTTCAAAGAATGAATGAATGCTTAACTCCATATCCCCCTGTAATTACCACCCTCTTTTTCCAAAGTTCCCCCATAATGAAGTTCTTAGGCACTCACTGTTACAATTTCTCCCATTTTCTCTTAAGCCCTTTGGTAGTGGTTTGTTTCTCCATTCCCTTTCCATCTGAACTACTCTTGACAGACACCGTAGACTTCTGGGTTGTGACCCAACCATCAGTACGGATGGACACAGCTTCTTCTCCAGGCCCAGGTCCTCTTCTAGTCTCCTTTGTTGGCTTTTCGACTCTACTCGACAAGGTGTCAGAGCCAGTCTTCACAAATTTGTCCCTACTTCCTAACCTCTGGACCGATCTCACTATGTCTCAGGGGTGTAAAATGGTACCTAGTCATTGAAGATTGCCAGATTTCTTTTTGCAGCTCAAATTTCCCCAAATTTTCGGCTCATTCATCCAGCTGCAGCTGGCACCCCTCCACATCAACCTCCCAAATATTCCTCAAACTTAAAATAATCAAAATGAAAAGCCAAGCTTCCGTCTCTCTCTGACTCGTCCATGGCTCAGTTCCTGACAACTCCTTCAATCTGTTTGTAATGATTAAACCTGATGGTCATCTTGAAGTCCTTACTGCCCCTCACAGCAAACAATCAAGCTTGTCAGGAATACCTCTGACAAATATTTTTGGGATCATCTTGAGAAATGATGCAAATATAAAGGACATGGAGGGGATATAACAGACCCAAATGGAGCAATACACTAGATTCCTGTGATGCCGGCGTTCTGCTGATGTAACACCATGTTCATGTTTTCTAAGACTCATGCTGAAGCACAGTCTAACAGTGTATGTAACTGGCTATAAAGGAACTCATCAAAACAAGCTAAAGGTAAGACAAACCTCCAAAGGCAACTTAGTAGATCTGGGTGATGAAGACTTGATACTCATAACACTCTTTCTTCCGTTTATACCTGAAAGTTTTAGAAACCAAAACTTTAAAAAGTATTTGAATATAATCTCTCAAATTACTTCTACTACTATGACCTTAGTTGGGCCATTCACCTTGTCTCTGTCATTGCCCATACACATCCAGGTCAAGGTGAATACAGCCATCATGAACCTGTTAAAATGTTCATCACACCACATCTTTCCTTAGTTCAACAGCCCCCCGTAGTTCCTGACCTATGGGCAAACACCAAAGTGTTTACAGCAATGTACAAGGCTATGTTCAATCTGACCACCTTGCCCCACCTCAGCTAGGCATCTTACTGATTCCGCCTTACTGACCTCACCTTGGTTGGTACACGCTTTACTGGGCATTTGCAATGGTTCTTCTACCCTGAATGGAGTTTGCTAACCTCCTTCAGGCCTTGTTACAAGTTTCTCTTTCTCTGGAAATACTCACCACCATCCCTGAATGCTCATACACATTCCTGATCCACACACACCCCTATCTCCACTTTCTTCTTCCACAATACTTTGAGTCTATATGTTTTACTTACTTGCCAAACCCTTCTTTTCTACTGAAATGTAAACCATGTTTCAAGCACTGTTCACGACTACTCCACATGTGTTAGGCATTCAAAATAAATGAACAATGTGATACATACTATCAGGATGGCTATCAAGCCAAACACCCATGTTGACTTATTATGTGTTCTGGAAACATTTTTGTGTTCTGTGTACCAGTTATGTGCAAGCGTGGCCAGGTATTCAAAGGGGGTAATGTGAGGTGTTTGCAGTCTAGAAGTCAAAAAGGAATTATTAAGTAATAGCAGTAAGCTATTGGTAGCAATTCTAAGCATGCTACACAAAGGAGAGAACAATACTTATGCCTGGCAAAAGGAGAATGGGACATCATCCCTCCTGGCTAGGTGAGGTCACACAGGTTATGATGATCTGCTTCCAGGCCTAATCCTCTCCAGAAACCTAGAACTGCACCCAGCAGAAAGTGGTGCTCAGTAACTAGCCATGGTTTGTACAATGAGACTGGCCCGAGTCTTGACATGGGCGCTTGTTAAGCAGTAGGAGGAGCATACTAAGCTGGAGTAGGAGACTGCATGAGTGTAAAGCCAAGGGGCAAGGATGATTACACCATCTTCCCTGGTAACAGAAGCCCTACTAACACAAGTAACAAGAGTGGGTCAGGTACTCCAGCCCTGGTGGTGCTCTTACCACTTGAAACAATTTGCAACAATTTTCTTGTTAGAAAGATTCCTGGCATTCCTAACAAGTGCTAAATCCTGTTCACCAAGAGGGTCTACCTAGTGAGGCATTTTATTGTTTGTTTCAGATGATGATTCAAGTGCGACCACCGGTGACTCTTAGCGGAGGAAGAGTTGACACTTACCGAGTTCTGGCAAAGCAAGCGTTCAGAACAGCTGTAGAGCTCCATTTTATTCAAGGTACCATTTCAACCCACAGTAAGTGTGAAGAAGCTGCTGGGGAGCAGGTAGGGAAATGGTAGAGACAGAGGAGAGGACACAGCCTGTCCCTTCCAGGTCCTGACCATATGTGCTCTGACATTTTGGCCAGAGGCACAAACCGCCCACTATGTCCACAAGGATCTCACCTTGCTGTCCAGACAAATAAAGAATTGTGGCTTCAAATTGCATACTACTTAAGAAGTCAGAAAACCAGAAAAATCATGTTCTCACCTCAACAACCAAGCATTTTTTTTTTTTTGAAGAAGGAAGGGAGAAGGGAGAAGGGAGAGGAGGAGGAGGAGGAGGAGGAGGAGGAGGAGGAGGAGGAGGAGGAGGAGGAGGGGAAAGAACTGTATATTTTACTTCTTCTGATAGAAGTTATCACAAAAAAGAAAAGTTTCATGAAGTTGGGGAGGATAGGGAGCTAGGGAATTAGGGAATGGACCTAGGAGGAGTTAGGGAGAGGAATGAGGAGATGAATATGGTCAAAATTAAAACGCACTATAGGCCTTTCTAGAATTCTCAAAGAATAAACACAACTACATCTCAAAACAAAACCTACCAAAACATGACAACTTTATCCCAGATAAAACACACAGTAAGAATGTACTCTTCTTTTTCTTTTTTTTCCTTTATTTTTTATTTATTTATTTTTTATTTTATACTTTAATTTAATTTTACATATCAGCCACAGATTCCCCTGTCCTCCCTCCTCCCACCCCCACCCCTCTCTCCCCAGCCTACCCCCCTATTCCCATCTCCTCCAGGGCAAGGACTCCCCTGGGGATTCAGCTCAACCAGGCCAAGCAAAGTGTCCCTGCATAGGCCCTAGGTTCCAAACAGCCAGCTCACACAGTAAGGACAAGTCCCGGTCCCACAGCCCAGATGCCTCCCAAGCAGTTCAAGCTAATGCAATTGTCTCACATATCCAGAGGGCCTGATCCAGTTGGGGGCTCCTTAGCTATTGGTACATAGTTCACGTATTTCCAGTAGTTTGGCTATTTGTCCCTGTGCTTTTTCCAATCACAGTCTCAACAATTCTCAATCATACAGTCCCTCCTCTTTCTTGACAATTGGACTCCTGGAGCTCCACCTGGGGCCTGGCCATGGATCTCTGCATCTGCTTCCACTGGTCACTGGATGAGAATTCTAGCACAACAGTTAGGGTATTTGGCCATCTGATCACCAGACTAGGTCAGATCAGGTTTTCTCTCAACCACTGCCAGTAGTCTACTGTGGAAGTATCTTTGTGGATTTCTGGGGACCTCTCTAGCACTTTGCTTCTTCCTATTCCCATGGGGGGTCTTCATTTTTCATGGTCTCTTTTTCCTTGTTCTCCCTCTCTGTTCTTGATCCAGCTGGTATCTCCCGCTCCCCTAAGCTCTCTTTCCCTCTACTCTTGCCCTTCATTACCCACCTCATGTCCAGTTTGCTCATGTAGATCTCATCCATTTCTCTGTCATTGGGCGATCCCTGTGTCTTTCTTAGGGTCCTGTTTTCTAGGCAGCCTCCCTAGAGTTGTGAGTAGCAGTCTAGTCATCTTTGTTTTACATCTAGTATCCTACTATGAGTGAGTACATACCATGTTTGTCTTTCTGAGTCTGGGTTACCTCACTCAGAATGATTTTTTCTAGATCTGTCCATTTGCCTACAAACCTCATGATGTCATTGTTTTTCTCTGCTGAGTAGTACTCCATTGTGTATATGTACCACATTTTCTTTATCCATTCTTCAGTTGAAGGGCATCTAGGTTGTTTCCAGGTTCTGGCTATTACAAACAATGCTGCTATGAACATAGCTGAGCATGTGCCCTTGTGGTATGATTGAGCATTCCTTGGTTATATGCCCAAGAGTGGTATAGCTGGGTCTTGGGGGAGATTGATTCCCAATTTTCTAAGAAAGCACCATATTGATTTCCAAAGTGGCTGTACAAGTTTGCATTTCCACCAACAGTGGAGGAGTGTTCCCCTTGCTCCACATGCTCTCTAGCATAAGCTGTCTTCAGTGTTTTTGATCTTAGCCATTCTAACGGGTATAAGGTGGTATCTCAGAGTTGTTTTGATTCGCATTTCCCTGATGATTAGGGATGTTGAACATCTTGCAAGGGGTTGAGCTGTCTGAATTATTTCACTAAATCATTCCAGAAATTCTCTTAGGTTTCTGAGATGATTAGTCCTATGTTACAGCTGAGTAGCTAATATCCAGGGTGAACTAAGGAGTCAGTATCATTGTCTATCAAAGGAACAGATCTTGTTTTTCCATCTTGCAACTGACACAGAGCCCAACATAAAGCAAGTACTCTAAAGGTACTTACTGACCGCATAAGTACCGAGGAAAGAACACTTAAAACCATATATGGGATTGCTTTTGATTCAGCATATGAAGTATTTAGCCAGAATTCATGTACATGCTTCATAATTGTTGAACAGACAATATTTTCTTGTTGAATCAAATGGAAATGATGCCTCCAACTTCATGTCCTATTTTAGAGCTGGAATGAAAAAGAACTGAAAATGGTTCAAGTTGGACATATTTCCATGACCAAAACTGTGACAAAACAGAAAAGCATAGATCAGAAGTACAACCTCTTTAGGGTTTTATGTAGCCTAGGCTGGCCTTGAACGTGCTATGTAAGGATGATCTTGATCCTCAGTAGCTCTACTTCTGGCACAATGGAGTTAAAAACATGTGCCACCACATCCAGTTCATGTGGTACTCAGATGAAACCTAAGGCTCCACACATCTAGGCCAGCACTATAGCAACTGAACTACATCCCCAGCCCTAGAAGCATTATCTCAATGAACAAAGGAAGAAAAGACCATTGAATGAAAAGGACAAGTAGATAACAGCATTAGAAAGATTCTGCGTTTGGCCTTTTCTTGATATCTGTGTGGGGTCATTAACATGTGCTACCTGCAGCTTTCAGCCTCTCATCTCTTAATCCACAAAATATAGATATGACCACCTTCCTTGTACACTGAAAATTTCTAGCTTGGTTTCCTTTTTTCTGCAAACATGCACCAATGGACCTGATATAAACCAAGAGCCATTTCTGCTATCCCTTCCCCACCAGCCATTCACCTAGTCCTAGCCTCATCTTTACCCAGCCACTGAGAAGGGACAATAAGAAGGCAGTACAATGCTATAGGCTCCTGAGTGAGTATGGAATCTCAGACTCACTGGGTCTCCAAGTGCCTGGAACAATAATGGAGACAGACATCATACGAAAGTCTGGCTGGATCTTATTACATGATGGTCACTTGTATGGCTAAGGGCTCCCTGGACACAAACTGGTCCTTCTAATGACAGAAATTGTATAAGTAAAATTGAGATGTATCTCAGGCTGTATGCTTCAATACTGATTCTACCCCCTAAAGCTGTTATAATGTTCATATACAGAAATCGATCTTCCTGATTTTTAGATATGGCACTCTTGAATCTCATTTGCTAGTTCACTCAGGCCTTAGTCCATGAACAAGAGCAACTGAATGCTCTTGAAATTCTGATCTAAACTGTCATGTCCCATGTCCCTCCTCAACTCTGAGCACTTAGGAAATAAGGATCTGGTGTCAAGCACTAAGCCCCTTCCATGAAACTGGGCCTCCATAATCAATGGGAAAATGAAACAGATGAAATTCTGAGGGTACATGATTTGTTCTCGAATTTGTCGGACATTCCTTCACCAGACCACAGAAACTTTCAAGCGCACTCATGCTTTGATGACTGCATGTCTTGGGTTTGCTGCTGTTATTGTTGGTTTGGATATTTTTAACTTAACTTTATATTTTTTTTGTTTGAGTTTCATTGCAGAGGGCTGAGTTAACAGTACAATACCCACCATCACTGGTCCTATATTCTGGCAGGTTTTTTTTCTTTTTCTGTAAAACATGATACAATAACTTGGCTCTCTTGCCCAATGGATAGAGCACTAGACTTCTATCTAAACAAGGCAAAATAGGCATAGTTAATAGAAAGATGATAAATTAATTTAGCTTTATTTTCTTGGCCTTTTGATACACAACCATCAGTGTCTACAGCATATACATTCTGGGGTGTGGAGGAGCATCATGCCAATTCTATGTATTGTGATAGCCCTATCTTACTTCAGAAGAGGCTGGAAGACCACACGAATTTAGGAAGCTACCTACTCAAAATTACCAATACATGTGTACTAGAGAGAGATTTATGTTTAGTGAGGAGAATGTTTTTATAAGAAAATATTTTGAGCTCAGTCATAGGCTGCTATCAGATAACATAAAACCGACTGTGTTCTTAAGTGAGCCATATTCAGTAACCATGGCATTTCTATGAAAGCAGGCCAAATGGTAACACTGAAGTGGAAGAGCAGGTGGCCCTCAGTATCGAGAGACAGTCTGAGCTGGTCAAGCAGGGCTCAGCTGCCTTTTGTCTGTCCTTGCTCATTCTTCTCCATGCGTACTAGAGTTGCACATATGAGCACGCCATGATTTCTGCTTCCTGCAGCAGCCTTTGTACCTTCCAGGGCATTCTCTACCCTCTATCTACCACTGTCATCCTCAAATTTACTTCTCAGACAGAAAGCCCTCCAGACTTACTCCCCCCTCCCCCAACAGCCTTCCCTAGAATGAACTCAAGCTTTCTCTAATTAAAGTCAATCTGCCAGTCCCCAAAGGTTCAAAGCAGTTCCTGGAGCCCAATAACTGTGTCACACTATAGCTTTTATTTACTGGACTCTTCCTAAGTGCCAGGCATTGTGCTGAGCCATGGGAATGAAAAGGTTAAGTAGGGCACAGCCTCAGGACCCAGGGCTCCAGCATATTTAATACAGCAGAGATAGACGCAAAGAATGAGGTCACCAGCCACCAGCCCTATAGATAGAGCAAACGTCTTATGGGTATGCAAGAAGAAAGCTAAAGGTTCTCCTGGTAGGGTTTTATCACCTTGATTGGGGGAAGGAATCCACTGTAAGTAGATAAGCTCTGCACCACCCCTTCTCTGTACCTGCTCTACTCACAAATCCGTATAGGGCTCTGGAGCTAGCCTTAACCCTGTACAGGAGAAATAATTTAGGAAGAGCTGGCTATAAATCCAAGCTATGGCACCTGGGAGCTAACAGTCAGTGGGTCACTTCTTTCCCAGTTCCTTCATGGGTAAGAGGGGCTTTGGACACCTAACATCTTACACTGGGCTGCTGGTTCAATTTAGAGACCTCACCACATCTTCAGCCAGCTTCAATGAGTATCTCTTTCTCTCCTCTTTCCAAGACATAAGACTCAGACAACCATTAAGTACCCATTGTATCTATAAGAATTTGCCAGATGACACTAAAGCCAAAAGCTTGTGATTCATTATACCTGACTAAATAGAGGAGTTATTAGCAGGACCTTCACAAAATTAGGCAGTACGGTTGAAATGTGGGGCTTTGATGTCTATTCTGTTAACCCTAACCAGACTACGATGATGTAATCAAGCATGTGTGTGTCTGCACCAATAGCCTCAGGCACAGCAAATCTGCAGAACAGAACCCCTAACCTTACATTGAATATTTGCTAAGATACCATACACAGATAAGCAACAGCAGGCTACTTCAAAATAATTCTCCTTCTGACATATTTAATGCTTTCAAATCACAATAGCGTTGCAGATACTGCCAACAGTTCATTATGAATTTAAAATGAAAGTGGTACACCTGATTCTCTTTTAGTTAAATTTCTTATCATTATGGAAGGTTCACTAGAAACTTAAATTTGGAGGGACCCATGAATAATCTAACCCGTCTCCTCTATAACCATCTAGAATCTGTCCACATCCTCCCATTTGAGAACTAGCTGTGTGCTCTAGTTCTCAGCTGAAATGCCCATCTCCCACCTACTATCTGACATAGCTCTACAGCCAACCCTTACTCAGTTACTAGGAACTGGACACAAATCTCAGGAGTAAAGTTGCATCTGCCAACTTTGAAGACCATCAGTCACATCAGCAATGGCTAAGGATTCTCTGAGGACTCTAGGCTGTCTCCCCCAATGGGAATATGGTCACCATGAACTAATCACAGAGGACGATGAACAGCCAGAAGGGAACTAAATACACAAAGAGCCTCCTTCCCCACAACACAAAACATAATTCTCTTTTTCTTGTATTGATATTTGGTTTTGTTGTTGCTGCTTTGAGATAGAATTTTTCTATGTATCCCTATGTATCTATTCTTCAAACCTACTGTGTAGCCAGGCTGACCTTAAATTCACTGTCCTCCTGATTCTGCCTCCTGAATATGGGGATTAAAAATAAGTGCCCCAGGACTAGAGAAATGGCTCCATGGTTAAGAGCACTGGCTGCTTTTTTGGTGGACCCTGGCTTGATTCCAAATACCCACATGGCAGCTTAAAGCCCTCTGTAACTCCAGTTCCAGGGGAATTCAGTACCCTCTCCTGGCCTCCCTGAGCACTAGGCATACACATGGTACACAGATGTACATGTAGGCAAAATATCCATACACAGAAAATTAAATAAAATATGAAAAGTAGTGTAGTCTACATCTAACAACAACAACAAAAACAAAAACCCACCAAGTTTGGCTTGCATCAGTTTTCCTGATGGCAAATTAAGATACAAAATTCTGAATAACTAAGATGATAGCAACAATGAGGTACTGAAGAAGGGGTATATATAGGAACTATAAGTACACACACACACACACACACACACACACACACAATCATATAGTTATATATAGTTATGGCTAGTAGTTTGGGGGTAGACTTCATTGCCCCTGTGAAATGTCTGCTCACTCAGCTTTGTGAGCCCAGTGGGAAGGGAAGCAGATACAGCATTATGTACACGACATGTACCCTATCTCATCTGTTTCCAGGATCATCCTCTAACGGGTAGTTTATTATTACCCTTTTGTACCAGCAGCATCTGCTGGAGTGAATTTATTTACCAAGGTAACACAGCTTGAGCAAGAACCTGAACCAGTTGCATCTGACGTCTACCCTCAAATTTGTTCAAGAGCATTGCTACCTCAGCCCCTAGGACTGACACTGATCACTTTAAACATTGGGCACTTGTCTCCAGGAGCCACACTGACCTGCTAAGGCTCATCACACTGTCCTGCCATAGCAGATGAGGCTTCACCAAGGCCAGAGCCACTGGGCACCAGGCTTTGCTCCTCCCCTCTGGTAGAGGCAAACTGTATCCTTTCAGAATCACTCGGGCAGATTCTAAACCTCTGTGGTTCAAAGATATTCACTGCATGTTCTGACATTTCTCATGTGGTGCTTCAAAAGCCTTGGCTTCTGCACACACAGCAGGCATCACTCCCTGCTGAAGTAGGACACCGTTTTTCATCCATTTCTGTCATCTCCTTGCACAGCAGCAAGCCAATGGTCTCTAGGCTCTGGTCTCACATTGGTTTTGTATCTTTTTTTCTCATGTGTGTGTAATGCCCCAGTCAATAGTTCTGCAGATGCACGCTGATTCTGGCTCCTTGGCTTCCACAGAAAAGAAGAGCTTCTTTGTAAATTGAAAGCCTGCTGTCCTTGCATCTCCTTGAATCTGTCTTCCCTAAAACAACATCACTCTTCTAAGAGAGGTAGCCATGGCTCTGAAGGAACCTAGTGGTAGGGTTAGCTTTGAAAGAGTAATTTGCTACTTTACACATTTTCTAAACTTTACTAGTGCAGAAAATATGTAACATTAAAGGTAGTTCACATTCACTACATTCCCACTAGGTACAACACACCTCTGTATATGAACTCAACAACTGTATGCAGTAGCCAGTATTAATACACATTTTTTGAATAAATAGGCGCAGGGTTGCCAAACTATTTTTCTAAACATCCCAAGGGGTTTTATTTAAAAGAAGGCTGGATTCAGACTGCCTGGCTCCACAGCTCACCTCATTACCACTCTACTGTTTCATCAGTTTCTCTGTGAGGCCTGTGAAAATATGTCTGCCCATGTGAGTATTAACATGAATTTCATATTTGCTTCTGTATGGCTTCCTCTGCAAAAAACAAAACAAACACTAGAGGAGTGAAGCAATTTGCACTGTTCAGAGCAGAGGGGTATAGAAACAAACATACACACATACACACACACACACACACACACACACACACACACATACACACACACATATCCACCCATGTATGCACAGCCACTCATACACCCAGGAATGCACAGTCATTTATACACCTATGCATCTACATCATATCCACTGGATGTTTCAATTTACCCCCTGCTTTCAGATAACCTCCTCTGATCACCTCCCACTAGCTCACAGTCTGTGATCTTTCCTATACTCTCATTGTCTGACCAGCATACCTCCTAAACCCATTTGGTGAGGCTCTGGCTCCTAGTGTGAGTACCTTTGTAGATAGCATTTAAGGTAGCTAAGGCTAAATGGAGTCATACAGATAGGACCCTGATTGGTTTTATTGGTGTCTTTGTGAAAAGAGAGAGAAATTCCTTAAAGTACTGTCAAAGGAAAAATTTGGGAGAAACCAAACTCAATGAAATCTTGACCTCAGACTTCCAGCCTCCAGAACTGTGACAAAATAATTTCTGCTCAACCCACTCAATCTGTGGTATTTCCTTATGGCAGCCTGGGCAGATCAAAATGCCAACGTCAACAAGCAAACTCAAGGACTTTTCCAAGAAAAAGTGTCTTAGTTATTACAACAGTTAAGTATTTCTTAGTCAGTTAATATGTGACAAACTGGGCTGCTATTTTTATTAGATGTCTACATTTTTCAGCATATCATTGATGAAATTTTATTATGACTTATGTTACTTTGTTCTGTCATACAACTTTACACTATGTGGTTATTTGTAACATGGGCATACCACATCAACACACAAATGACTGCGCCATCATTCAGAGGTAGATGACTCACAGACCCTGAAGATAAAGAATAGGACTGTAGGGTAAAAGGGCCAGCTAAAGAAATACATCCTGACCCTGAAACCAGAGTCAGTCAAAGAAACACACCCTGGCCCTGAAACCAGAGCCAATGAATGAAAGAAATTCACTTTGGCCCTGAAACTAGAACCAAAGAAACACACCCTGACCCTGAAACCAGCCAGTGAAAGAAACACACTTTGGCCCTGAAATCAGAGCCAAAGAAACACAACCAATCCCTGAGCAGGAAATCTTGCCAATCTCCCAGTTTATCCAAGCACAGAGATTGAAATCTGACCAATTCTCACCCTGAAAACCTTCTCCCTGGAAAAACTCCACCCCTAAGAAGCCCTCTGCCTGTTCAGTTGGCAGCTGCTCTTCGCCACCCTGGCAGAGGCAGCCACTCTCCTGGATTCCTCCTTCCCAAATAAAGCTCCTGAAAGAGTTTTGGGTGAAGACCTTCTTTTGCCACAGTGGAGCAGAGTCTCTTCTGGGAGACTCTCTAGTGGAGTGGAGCAGAGAAGCCACAGACACCTCTGCTGAGAAACTCTCTTAGCAGTGTGGAGCAGAGCTCAGGGTAAGGGCGCTCTCTCAGACAGGAGCAGGATGGCCACATCCTGTGGGGAGACCATCCCCCACCAGAACACAGCTTCAGGTATAGCCTGACTCCCCACAGTCAGGATTCCTTTCTCCTCACAACTATAGGTACCCAGGATACCTTCCCTTCACAGCTGCAGGCATAGCCTGACTTCCCAACAGTCAGGATTCCTTTCTCCTCACAGCTGTAGTTATCCAGGATTCCTTTCTCCTCACAGCTGTAGGTATAGCCTGACCAACAGTCATGGTACCTTTCCCTAACAGTTGCAAGGACATGATGCTTCGACAGCCTTCTTTGGGCAGTCTGACAAGGTAGGTTCTATGAAAAACTCACTCAAGCACAGTTCTCAAAACACAGGTATAGCATGGAGATGCACAGGTAGAGCTGAAGGCCACTGGACTGGGTGGTGGGCAGCTCACTGTTCTCCTTTCCTTCTCTGTCTGTGGGTACCAGTCTACTAAACACACATCCACAGCACTGCTTGTCATGTATATTTGCAGGGGCACATGGATGAACTATGAGACTATGGAAGTATTAAATGATAAATACTTATTTCTGGACAACAGGCTTTTGAAGAATTTCTCCAAAATTTTTAATGAATACTGTACACACTTTTATAACCCTTCATAACTTCATAACCATTCTAAATCAAAAATAAATATATTTTGAAACAGATAAAACAGAAAGATAAATGGTGTATAGGCTTAAAAACTGGTAGGTAAACATTCATTATGAACATTAGCCTTAATACACTTGACCATTCCTCTTCTTTGTCTTCATCTAGCTCCATGCTGCATATAATTATTTGAAAATTAGTATAAAAAGACCATAATAAATTTAGGATCTAAAGTGAAACCAATGGACCAAATGTAAAAGGAGCACAAATGTCCTAAATATGCAGCCAACTGACCAAGGCATGCCTTGTCTGATACTTTTAGCAGAAGTCTGGTTTTTTGCAATTAGCCAGTACACATGAGTGAGATGCCTGGCCATATGGCATGGGGAATGTGAGGGGCTGGATCCAAATGGAAAGGCTGAGTTGACTTTGTTACAGACTGCAGGTCTAGAACAGAAAGAAGAAGCAAGGCTTGAGACCCAAGTCTAAGGAGAATGGTGTACGGTCTATGAGAGTGACATCCCAGTGAGGACACTAAAGCTGTAATAAGTGCCACGTTGGGCTAAATGCAGCTATGTACCCTCAAGACATCCAATTCCAGATGTGTCCTGATGTTACTATGGAATGGGAACTCTGGGAGGTGACTATGCCAGACATTGGGGGACCACATTGTCTGTCTTGGAATGCCAAAAGAAACCCCAGTATAGTTTTACAATCCCAAGGCAGAGAGTAGCAAACAACGAGCCACTGTGCTGAATCCAGCCTGCTATCTGTTTCAGTATGGGCCAAGGGCTTAGAAGAGTTTTACATTTTTTAATGGCTGAAAGGGCTGTAAAAACCTAATACTTCATAATATGAAAATGATATACTCAAATTTCAATCTCAATAAAATAAGTTTTCTTGGAAGTCAGCTATTCCCGTTTGCATTGTCTCCAGCTACTTTGGAACCACAATGGTAAAGTTGTAACTACAATGAAGTTCATGCTGGTTTCCTTTCTTGCTATTTACACGATGGTTTGCTGACTTCTGGCTCCCAAACTAAGGCTGGCCCGAAGGCAACCCACAGGTTATGAAGTATTTAAATAATAGTGTCCAATAGTGGTAGAAAGCATGCACTGAGAAGTAATTAGGCATCTATGTATTTTGGGTGATGGTATGGAGCAACCCAGGGACTGTTTCTTATTTGTGGACAGTCACTCCCATCATCACAAAAGCAAATATAGTTCAATTCTGTGTTTTTTAAGAACAAAGATTCCAAATGTGTGATTAGATTTTGTTCAGACTCAGAATCAGTATCTAAACACTGCTGAGCCTATATCCCAATACTGAAAGAAAGAAGACACTATGGTTCTAGACCATAACAATTTCTTATTTCATCTTAAAAAAACAAACAAACAAACAAACAAACAAAAAACCAAAACCAAGCAGCAGCAGCAGCAGCAGCAGCAGCAGCAGCAGCAACAACAACAAAAACTGCATTGGTGGGCTGGCTACACAGCTGGCAAAATGCTTGAGAAGCTGAGTGTGGATCCCTAGTATCCACATAAAAATGCGGGCCATGGTGGCATACAATGATTCCAACACCAGGAAAGCAGAGACAGGCAGACCCAGAAACACCCACTCAGTGAGCACCAGGCCAATGAAGAGAGCCCGTCTTCCTAGGGTAGGTATCTTTGGGTTCTACAAACATGCGCACATTACACATGGCACCACCATCACCACCATCCACAATAAATAAAAATAACTGCACTCATTATTAAAAGCCAGCATGGACTTTCAATATATCAAAAAGAAACTGCCAGTTTTGTCAGTAAATTTTTTAAAAGACATCAATATAAAAGCAATTCTGAGTTTTTTCCCTCTGGTAAAATTTGCTTCTTCCTAGAATAAGGAAGATAGGAAAATAGTTTACAGATATTTTGTTGAGGTGTTCATTTGCAAACAAATATTTGGTTATGAAAACTTGGTAAAGGTATTTAGCACATGATGTGGTTGGACGATCTGAAATTAAAGGGTCGAGGAGCCTTGGCTACTTGTTTCCCGGACAACTTGCCTCCTGTTCCTCCATTCCAATTATTAGTTCCATTTCCTCTTTAAGGTCACAAGATAGCACTGCTCATTTATCCAAATAAAATAGCAATTTCACTCACAGTGAGCAAATTGATGGCATGAAGGCAACTGATTAAGCCTTCATTATCACTGGCATGTTCTCCCAAATCCAGTGGAATTATATATTAAGAAAACCACAGGGCTTCTTTGAAGAACAAGGTCACAACTTCAAGACTCTGACACTACAGAGTACCGTCCAAACACTGCTGCATTTGGGGTTGGTTTTAATGCATATGAATTCTGAGACAGAATTCCTAAAGGGCATTATCGCCTAGGACCTAAGTTCTGTTCTTCATGTGCAGAAAAGTTCAGTCTGAGGAAATTATCACTAATCTTCAATGCATGGTTATTTTTTACCCTACTTTTTAAGTTTATCACATGGCAAGCTCATCCTGTCAATCAATTAGTGACTGCTTAAATGAAAGCCGCATAGGATACTGACTCTGACATGGGCTAGTAAATGTGCTTCATGGCATTGGGGAATGCTGCAGACATGTACTGGGCACCAGTGACAAGGATGGTGTTTACTCTAACATCTTACCCTGCCTCTTCCCAATTCCCCGAAGACATGACACATTATACTGTCCTGAAGATGAAACATATAACTCTCTTAAGATTTTCAGAGAACAGTGGCAGAGTTTCCATTCACCCCATCAGCATCAGCTCCATCCTGAACCAGTTTCTTCTAAAACATCTCACATGACATCGTCTTTTATAAATTCTTTATTCTCTTACAAAAAAATCCCCAAAAACCCTCTATTTCAATTGCTAGTAAAGATTCAAATGCTTTGGGAAGAAACAGTCATCAAACCGGACACAGCCGTGAGTGCCTGCCTCAAGTGGGGGGAAGGAATCACATCCGTGTTTCTGTGCATTACTCCCTGGACAGCTTCTGCTAGCTCTATGTGCATTAAAGTGGATGAGCTAGACACTGGCCTCATCATCTCACTGTTAGTGTGTAGAGAGCACCATGCAGAAGGCACATCCGTGCTACCTCATACTGATGGAAAGCAAAACGCAATTGTTCCCTGAAAGGAGTTCACATTTTCTTAAATCAAAGCTTATTTAAATCAAAGCTTATTTAACAGAAAATTACAGATACTATATATATATATATATATATATATATATATATATATATATATATATACACATTCCATTATTTTTATTGTTATCTATATATACATTATATATCCCCCTTATCTACAATCAGCAAATTTGTGTTCTCTGGCTTTCTAACGTGGTTTTGGGCCTTCTGAATAGCCGTCATCTCTTTTTTTTTTTAAACCAGGAGACAGATTAGGAAAGGGAGATGAATGAGAATGTTTTTGCACATGGGGCACATATTCTAAAATAAACATGTCTAAATACCCTGGGGTAAACACTCTGCATATCCAATTGGATCACTCACTAGGTAACAAATATGTCTGTTCTTGCTTTCTGTTGCTGACGCAAAATACTGACCAAAGCAACATGGACAGGAAAGGATTTGGCTTACTCTTTCCAACCCATCATGGAGGGAAGCTAAGGCAGGAACTTGGAGATAGAAAGGGAAACAGAGGGAATAGAGGAACTCTGCTTACTGGGTTTCTTTCCATGGATTTCTCAGCCTGCTTTCTTATATAAGCCAGGACCACCTGCCCTGGAGTGGCACTGCCCTTAGTGTGCTAGACACTTCCACATCAACAATTAACCAATAAAATGGCCCATAGGTCTGTTCACAGGACAATCTGATAGAAGCAATTCCTCAACTGATGTCCCCTCATCCTAGGTGCCTCTAATTTGTGCAATGTTAAAAAAAATAAATAACCAGCACAACTGACTTCTTGTCAACTCAGCACACAAACTCATCACTATTCAACCATAACCTTTCCTTTGTTGTTTGTCCCCAATATCTCATGTTAATATTATAATATAAAGTACAATCCAGCTTTTTAAATCCCATAGTCTAAATTTTTCAACAGTTTAAAAGTCTAAGTTCTCCTAATTAAAAGTATCCCATCTCTTAGCTGTGTGCTCCTGCAAAATAAGTTACGTATTTTTTAGTTCTAAAAGGGAAGAAACGGCACTATTACAATCAGATTGAATCAAAACCAAAGTCAAAAAGTGTAAAAAGTTCAGTTGGGTGTTTAGGACTCACTCTTGATCTTCTGGGGACTAACAGGCTTGGACACCTCCATTTCTCTAGCTTTGCCATTTACAGCACACAAAGTTTGTCTTGTAGGCTCATGCTGGTTCATTCTACACTACTACTATCCTTGGCAATCACCTCATCACCCCAGCATCTCCAAAACACTAGCCTCTGCTGTAGCTGAGATTACATCTTCATCAGTGGTCTCCTGGCTTAAGGTACCAAGCTTCAGCCTTTCTCTATTACCCTTTCATTCCCTGGGGCTCCACTGTAACTGAGGAAGTACCTTCAGCAATGGCCTCCTAGTCTCTCTATAGGGATTCCAAGCCTACATGGTGCTGAGTCTTAGCTACTCTGACTCCTTCACTCCTTCAAAACCATCAGTATGTGGGAGACTCTCACACATTAATAAGTTCTAATACCAGCTTGAAATATAGCCTTGGCTCCCCACTGGACCATAGCTTCCGTATGCTGATCCTGAGGAAACACTTCTCAATGATATTGCTCCCTTATTCATCATAGATGACTTCTCAATCCCAGCTAACCAGCATTGAATGTTTCACCAAAGCAAGATTTCACTTTCAGTGGTGTTGGTCTCCTGTTAATCAGAGTTGATTCTTTTGTCCCAGCAGACCAGAAACCAGATTCTTAATTTAAACATATCACACACAAAGCATGATAGAGTCTTTTGAGGGACTGACTCCCAAACTCTCCTCTGAAACTTAACAAGCCAGATCTTCATCATCTTCATTTCTCAGTATTCTCTTCCAAGCTCCCACAAAATAGCCCAATTAAGCTTCCTCCCAAGAACATGGTCAAGTCTATTACAGCAATACTCGATGTTCCTGATACCAATCTGTTTTAGTTTGCTTTCTGTTGCTGAGATAAAATATTAACCAAAAAGCAACTTGTATAGGAAATGGTTTATTTGATGTACCCTTCCCAATCACAATTCATCATTGAGAAGAGTCAAGGCAGGAACCTGGAGGCAGGAACTAAATCAGAGACTGTCTTAGTTAGGGTTGCTATTGTCATGATGAAACACCATGACCAAAGCAACTTGGAGAGGAAAGGGTTTATCTGGCTTACACTTCTGCATCACAGTTCATCATCAAAGGAAGTCAAGACAAGAACTCAAGCAGGGCAGGAACCTGGAGGCTGATGCAGGGGCCACAGAAGAGTGCAACTTAGTGGCTTGCTTCCCATGGCTTGCTTAGCTGGCTTTCTTATACCACCAGCCCAGGAATGGCACCACCCAAGTGAGCTGGACCCTCCCCCTTCAGTCACTAACTAGAAAATGCCCTACAGGCTTGCTTATAGCCAGATCTTATGGAGATATTTTCTCAAAGGAGGTTCCTTCCTCTCATATAATTTCAGCTTATGTCAAGTTGACATAAAACTATCCAGCACAGAGACCATGTAGGAATGCTTACTGATTTGTTATCCATGGATGGCTCAGCCTGCTTCATACATAACTCAGGACTACCTGTCCAGTGATGGCACTGCCCACAGTGGGCTGGACCTTCCCACATCAACCATTAACCAAATAAAATGTCCCACAGACATGCCCACAGGTCAATCTAATTGAAGCAATTCCTTGAGATTTCCTCTTCCTAGGTGACTCCATCTTCTGTTGAGTTGACAAAAAAAAAAAAAAAAAAAAAACAAAACAATTACAGCTTCCCTGTTTGACAACTATTCTTCTAGATCATTACTTTACAGATAAAAACACATGTGCACACATGACCAGTGTAATTCTACTTTATCCCTCATAGTATTCTCTCCACATTCTCCTTTACCACTTCATCCATTCCTTTGAATTTTTTGGTTTGTTCTGTTTGTTTTGAGATAGGGATCTCACTTTATTCCACAAACTTAAAGAACCCTCTCACACCAACTTCCTGACTAATTGGATCCATAGGCTTGTACTATGTACCCAGCTCTTCAAATTTCTGTCTTTGAGATTTCCATCCAGTTTTCTAGAGTCAGAAAATTTGCCAAAAATATTTACACTAGGCTAGTATGTAGCAAGCATTTTTCAGCTGTGGGGCCACGTGGCAACTGAGATCAGTGACTCCTTCCAGAAGAGCACTATTTTAAACCATCATCAGTTAACATTTGGTAGAGTCGTTGCATTATGGGAAAGGCTAAGAAGAATGTGTGTGGTCTTTGTGCTCTTTAACTATCTGTTATGATGCATCAAAGAGATTAAGGACACTTAAGTCATTACACAAAGCAGGAGGAGATTCCAATTTTAAACATCAATAATTGCAGTAAGTGTTCTGAGAATTTGATAGAAGTTGTGCTCAGTCCAAGCCCATGAGTCAGGCCATACTTTGGTCTGTGCCTAGGAGTTGAGGTGTTGGTAGGGGACAGAAGGGCAACCGAAGTAGTAGGTATTCTAGGCTAGGAGTATTGCATTAGGCACGTGAGTATGGTGTGGGCAATAAAAGCCCAGCCCTTTGGAAGAAAGAGGTCATTTGGACTCATCTCCAACAGGCACAGGCCAGAATCAAGGTAAGAAGCCTAATACTAAACCTTCAGTTGTAGAAAAATCACCAGAGTTTTAAAGCAACAGGCTGTGGGGATGGGATCTTTTAGAATGATGTTTTGGGGGTTATTATAGTAGCAAAACAAGATGCCGCAGAGAACAGAATGGTATCTTGGTAGAAATATCTGCACTGGGCAGCACAGATGGCTTAGGAAGCAGTTGTTGAGAGAAAATGATTTCTGGAGAGCATAAAATAGAGTAAGAAAAGAAAGCAGTTGGAGACTAGGTCTGGAGAAGAAATGCATTAGAATCCACAGGGAGAATGTGAACAACAGTTCTTGGCAAGACAGAACTATTGTCAACCTTGAAGTCAACAACAGTGTCCAATAAGAGTTCATCATCACTGGGTCATGCACATGGACCAAGTGGTAGCACTGACCCAGTGGTCATCCCAGGACGGCCCACATGCCTCCCACAGCTGATCTCTCTGTTTGGATCTTTAGACCCTGACTGTTCACATCAACCATTTAGCACACATATCTATTACTTAATGTGGACAATGGACTTATACACACATACTCAGGTCGTATCTGTCTGGCACAGGTACGAATGATAATACTGTGGGTAGAGATCATAACACATGCTTTATCTGTTGCTCTCCCTCTCCATTGTGCCTGCACATCACCACTCCTCTAGGACTCATTTAGAAGTCTTTCTAACTAAAGGTAACATCAAAGTCCACTGGGGTACACAGGTCAAGACTAAGTGAAGCTAAGGAAAGACACATACATGAATCCAGTGGAGACTGCTACTTCGAATGTGGTGCATGAACTAGAGGCACCAACAGCAGCTAGGACCTCAGCTGCCTAGCCACACACAGGGACTCACACACTGCACATGAACAAGATCCCCAGGTTACTGTGGCCTAGACACATCTGTGTGTTAAGAAGAAAACTATGATAAGTTATAGAAGAGGCTACACCATGCTACCAAAGAAGTGAGTTGGACCAGAGGAAGAGAGAGCAGGTGACCTAGAGCACACACTGCAGTACAACTTGACTCCCTCTCAGACTCATGGTCAGTGATGGAGTTCAGGTCCTTGGAAATGGAGCAAAAGACCAAGTCAAGGAGCAATTCCAGCTGCTGATCATAGTCTAGATGCATAACCCTGCCAAGAACAGCTACTAAGTTTATGTATGAGAAGCAGTTCACAGATTGTATCTACTTAGCTGTTCCCCACCACCCGAGATTTTATAAATATCCTAACCTCCTGATGATCCCATTTATTCTCTTCATATCTACCCAGCTGAGGGAACTTATGGGACGATTTCCTGTATCTCATTCATTCTCTTGGTCTTAATCACGCAATGTCAAAATACTTTCTTGGCTAATTGAAAGACAAACCTGAAAAAACACAAATGCAATTCTAATTCAAAATAGAAAGGACTGTGACTAAGTGCTGTTCCAACAGCACTACTGTTGAAATAACTAGGTATCAGGCCAAAGCTCTCCAGAGAAAGGGCTGGATACAGACCAGTGGCCACAGTCCATGAGATGAAGTCCACATGTGGCCTTATTCTCAGGTTAGAGTCTTGTCTTGGCTGTGGATATGCTCAATGTTTAGATCATCCTTTGATTTTTCTTAAGTGTGTCCAATATCACCATCTGAAGATATCATGGTACATCTTCTATTATTTGTGTGTGTGTGTGTGTGTGTGTGTGTGTGTGTGTGTGAGTGAGTGCGCGTGCGTGCGCGCGCGCTTCCACTCACATGTTGAAGTATCTGTATGGGTTACATACCTATGCATGCATGTGGAGGCCAGGAATAGATGTCTGGCAGGTGACTTCCTCAACCACTTTTCACCTTCTTTTTTGAAACAAGGTCTTCATTCAACTTGGAACTCATCCATTCATCTAGGCTGGTTGGCCGAGAGGCTCTGCCTCCCCTGTGCTAGGATTACAGCTGCTTTGCTGCCACACCCAGCTTTTACATGAATGTTGGGGGATCTGAATTCAAGTCATTCACTGAGCCTTCTGCCCAGCCCTTGTCTTTTATTCTTTTTAACAGCTTTATTAGCACATAGTTTACATGCCATGAAATTCACATTTTGCAAACAGAAGAGACTTTCGTTATATCCCCTACTGTCAAGCAATGCCTCATTAAAATGCATACATTAATAGAACATAGCTATTTCTTAAATCTCTACGAATGCAGGACTTTGTTATTTTCCCTTGATTAACATATCCGAAAATCTTAGTTTTATTAGTGGAAAATTTATCTTGATAAAATTCTGTCTACTGAATCTAAAATATAGGAGTAATGCCCTCCAATGCTCTATTTCAAAGATGACTGGTTGGAAACACCATGGCAGACCTTCACATCTAGTCCCTTGAAGGAAATGCATTAGGAAATGAAGTTTATTTATTGAATCCACACTGGAAATGCCAAATCCTTACAAACTACCGTTCCCGCAGATTTCCCTGAGCCATTTTTCTCCCAGGTGTCACGCTTCATGAAGGCTGCTGGAGCCTGCCAACATCTGTTGTTTTCCACATCTGGGCTGGCATGAAGACTCAGGCAGGTTTTTCTTTTAAAAACTTAGGAAGAAATGAACTTACATGCTCTCACAGAACCTGGTCAGGGTGCTGGGCTTTTCCTGGTTGCGCCTTTGTCGAAACCAGCGTTGGATGCTCCGAACATCCCAGTCCAGCTGCTTGGAGAGCCCTTCAAGCCGCTTCTCGTCAGGATGCTGTGAAAGAAGGCGCCAGAAAAACCATCTCCATTCATTTTTCACTTACACCATTTACAAGTTTTATGTTACCTATGGTGGGATTTCCCCTTTCCTTTCTCCTGCTGGTATTTCAGTATTTAGGACTGAGAATCTAGTCCATCCATTCAAGGCATGAACAAAGATAAAGCCTGGATCCCTCATTATGAAACAGGGCAGAAAAGTAATAATCTTGCCCCAATGCTTGCATTTTTTCTAATCAGCAAATACTTCTTATGAGGCAACCAGCAACCAAGAGAGGAGGAGCCAGCCAGCTGGCTGAGTCAGTTCCATCAGCCTTCAAGGGAAGACTTTACAGAGACATCAACAAGCAGTTCACTTTCTCAGAGGAAAAAAAGAGTACACCTTCATACCTTATAAACAGACAATGTAGAAAGAGCACAAAGCACAGGAAACCCGCACAGGCACCAGCCAAGGTGCCGCTGCTGGTACCACATGCACCTCCTCTTTCATCTTCTCACCCTATTCTTCACGGGTTCCTTGTCTTCTCTTCCTTCGTCAACCCTTTCCCACACCACACATCTAGTCTTCCTAATGTGACATATGATGGAAGGGACTAGCGTGGTGAAAAGGACAAGGTGGCCTTGAGACAATAGGAATAGACCCAATTCCTCACCCCACTAGCCATTCTGAGCCCTGGTCTCTTTATCAACACAAACAAGGGTGGTTTATGAACTCACAGGGGACTGTGGCGAGGGCTGTGAAAATAAACGTTAAACTAGTACCTGTTAGCTGTCTTTTCTCTCTCTCCTTCCTTCAACATGTTGAAGAGCCTCTTGCTGACAATCACAAGAGGGGAAACCTGCTGTAGAGGAAACTGGCCAAGAGAGCGCCAGTCCATTATTTATTGTTTACTCTAGTTCTGGTGATGAGAGGAAATAGCCAACAAGGAAGGAGGGAGAAGACGCACTGGCCAGGCTGGAACAGAATGTACACGTAGGACCTAAAAGCATTTCAGCAGCTGTAGGGGTCTGCGTCTTCCACAATTCATCTGTTCAAAGGTCTCCTTTGAGTGAGGAGTAAAACCATTGGAGAGAGGCTAGGTCACAAGGGCGGAGCTCTCAGACTGAGACTTGATTGCTGTTGGCTGTGTCCACCCACCTCTTCCTCCCCCTTCCTTCCATCATTCCCTCTCCTCGCAAACCCCAAGAAATGGACCCTATGGGCACTCAGATCGCACACTTCCAGACTTGACGAAACTTTCCAAATGTGCAATCGAAATGTCTGCTGCTTCAGACCCTGGTCTATGGCATTCTATCACAGTAGCTTGAATCAACTAAGACAGACACATTCCCCTAAACCACAGCAAATGGCATCCAGTTACAAAGTGTTCTGATCTTGTGCCTATCAATGCAACCTGCCAACTTCCAGTTGGGCATGTGCCTAAGTTCCTTTCAGTGGTAATGAGAGAATCTACCATCTCCTTTTATGTCTCTCTTAATTAAAAATGTGAGAGAGGCAGGGGGAGTCACTGCCTATAATATATTGGTTATACTACTATCCAATAAAAATGAATATTTGACAGTCATATATATGTGTGTGTGTGTGTGTGTGTGTGTGTGTGTGTATAAATGTATTGTGACTATATTCACCCTCACTACCCTATGAACTGTCTTCCTTACCTTGCCTCTGAATTTCTTTTTCCTAACTAGTCCCACAATAGCTGCACTGTAGAAGAAAATGACACTGTCTCCAGCAGCAACCATAAACAGACAAGAACAACTCAGGAAGGAGGTGGGGCCTTGGGGACAGGAAAAAAGAAAAAGAAAAAAACAACTTTATCTGAGTTTACTAGTGGTCGGAGAAAAAAGATCTAAGGTTCACAAATCACAAACTAAAAACCATCTAACTCCAACACTGTCTCTGTTGGGTCAGTCTCCTCTCTTCCTCTGACAGGGAACCACAGTCAGTTGGTTCTTGCCAGGGTTATTTTATAAACAAAACTGAATACATATTCTTACACCCCACCCAACCACACAGATTACTGCAGGCTGTGGACTTTGTTCTGGACTTGGGTTTTTCTTTTTATAATGTGTCTTGGATAGGTTCCAAACCAGTTCAGAGAATGCCGAAGTGTAAGGATAGACTCCACCTTTCTAGTCTGTCCTGCTGACAGACACTTTGGTAGCACCCAAACATCTCAGAGTGCTACAACAATAAGCTTGGTGTGTCATAGTAAATAGTGGGGTTCGTTCCTGGAACTAAGAATTGTCATTCCAAGGGGTCTGTGCTTTTGTGATTTTTTTTTTATATTGAGAATTTACTGACTTTATTACAAATTCTTATAAGAAAGAATAGTCATATCGCAAAGGCTCCACATATCCTCATCTCTTCCAGTCTGATACACGAAAAGCAGATTCACAATGCAGTTTTTCCCTTTGTCATGGAGAATATTGTTCATGTTTAAAACCATTCAGACTTGCTTCTAGGTAAAGAACAAGCTCACGCTCTGCCTAGCTTTATCCCCCTTTAACTTATGAACATTTTTAAAATTTATTTGTAGGATTTCTTCATTGGTTAGAGGGATTAAACATTTTTCTCTACTCTAAGGGTTTTTCCCCCCAGTACAGCATTTGTTTTAAAACTACAGTATTCTTTGCTTTTTAAAAAACTATGCAGGTATTTACTTAAAATACATTTGAATTCACCAATCTTTTCTGTAATTATTACTAGAAATTATGATTAGAAATACCATTTAGTAGTCCCAGGGTGCATTTTGAATATATACTGGTATTCTGTGGAAAGCAAGACTCTATCTAACATGCTACATGGCTACCCAGTGTCCTGAAAGAACTCTTCTCCCTGACCCCCACTAAAACCTCACCGTGCTTCTCCACTGGTCTATTATCCTTGTCTCAGGAATACGTGCTACATTTTACTCAGAGGTATTTATATTTCTATGTCACAGAACTTGTATGACAAGTATCAGGTTGTTTTTATCTAAAATTGAGACAAGGGCAAATAAACATTTTGTTATTTGTAAAACGATTACACACATTTCTTAAATTAATGGAAAAGTTAATTAACATCTTTGTTCAACTTGCCTTTGATGCCCTCCAAGAGTATTTTAATGTTTTCCTCAAGTACTTCTCTTACGAGGCTGTAATGTATATTCCTGTGGTGCTATTCTTCTTGGGTTTTATTATAAATAATGACATTCTTTCTTATAATCTGTTTTATCATTTACATATAAATGATATGGTAATTTAGCCCTGCAATTCTTTTTGTTTTTGTGTGGTCTTAATTGTCTTAATTTTAAAGGTATATAATAATATAATAGTCTATTACCAGAATACAAGCTCCATAAACATAAAAAACCTTTAATAACTTTTCCACTGGTACCTATATTGTAAAGACTTATAAATGCATTTTAAATGAATGGATATTTAAATGAAAAATGTTGCCTCCTCCTTTTCTAATTTTAATGGCCTTTTCTCCTATCTACTTACTGGCTCAACTCCGCATGAGCAACATGTAAAACTACCATTCTTTCCTCCTCTCCTCCTTTGTCCTCCCCACCCAACACGTGTCAACAAGATTATCCTAGAGTTTGCTCCTGTACTGCTAAAGAACCCTCTCCTGCTATTGGATTATCCAGCACGACCCATCCGCTGCTTCCCAACTATTAAGTGATTCTGCAATCAGTACATTTCCCACCATCTTCCCCTGCTCAATCGAGTTAGTTGTATCCTTTTTATACTGTAGGAACACACACTGTTAACATTCTGTTCTGACACCATCCCTCACATTTCTTCCTCTCTTAGTTTTACAGTTTAAATATATTCGAAACTCACAAACTTTCCCAGTAATCTTGTATAATCCTCTGGTTAGCTAAAATTAATGACAACAACCTCATTAAAAAAAGAGGAAAATGAGGACAAATTATAGAGAACCTGTCTACAATTGTATACAAGAATTATTTTAGTGTGTGTGTGTGTGTGTGTGTGTGTGTGTGTGTGAGTGAGAGAGAGAGAGAGAGAGAGAGAGAGAGAGAGAGAGCGCTCACACATGTGTGTTCTCATGTACATGAGCAAGTGCCTGCAGATGCCCAGAGAGAACAGAGGATATCAGAATCCTCTAGAACTGGTGTTCCAGGTGTTTATGAGGCACGTGACCTGAGTCCTGGGAACTGAACGCTGGGCCTCTGGAAGAGCAGCAAGCACTCTAACCCTCTGAGCTACTTCTCCAGTGCCTGTAACTAGACAGAGGGAGAGGTCAGAGCAGCCTCATTTGAATGACAGCCATCATTCCCCTTCCATCTGCGAGGGATCTTTCTGGTCCTCTAGCATACAGGAAGTAAAGTTCATTGACACTGGGTCTCCATTCTGCAGTTTCCACACAGCCATTGTGATCTGGTGTGGTAGTAGCACACACACTTCCTGTGTTCTCTGCAGGAAGTCTAATAAAATCACTGGTCTCACCAAGTTGGACATTAGTGAAATAGTACTTTTGTCAGATGCTGGCGCCCACCTGAGGTCTATGGGTATCTCCGTATCTCCCAGGGAATTCAACACTATGAAACACGGTTTCATAATTGCTGTATGTTTTTACCCTCGTAGCTCGAGAACCAATTTGATTACGAAAGTGAGGTAGCTGGTTTCATAGCTATGAAAAGAACATCCCCCCAAAGTAAAAATATTCTCAAATAACAGGCTAAAACCAGTCAAAAGACAGGCACTCAAAAATATTCATTGGCAAGAAATAATCATGTGGTGTATTTAAATGGGCTCAGCAATCAATAACTGTGGATCCTCTGGCTCCACCCCCAAACTCCAGAATCAGAAGCTCTCAAAAACACAAGGAAGCAGCAGCATTTCACCTTCTCATATGAGCAATGCAATTAAAGTGTGGATGCACTGGCTGAAATAGACGCCGTGCCCTTTACTAAATGGGGTGTGTGCATGTGGTGTGGTGTGTTGTGTGTGTGTGGTGTGGGGGGTGTGTGTGGGGGTGTTTTATTCAATCCTCAGGAAGGCCTGTGAGTATGTTATCTGAAGATTTCTAGGGCCTCCAAAAGTTAAGAAACCTGTTGAAAGCCCAACTTTAGTAGGAGAAAGATACTGGTTCAACTTACAGACCTAGGTCTGACTCGGGCAAATACCAAGCATCTTAATTATTTCCTAATGGTGGTAGGCTCTCTTTAGTGTTTAAAATATGACAGGTTTCCCTGTAGGGTGGGTGGTTGGTTCTCTATAGGATTTAAAAGGTGGTAGATTTTCCTGTAGGGCAGGGAAAGGAGAGACAGAAAGAAGACAGACAGTCATTACCCCAAGAGTAGAAACTGATGAAAAATGCAATGACTTATATCCACATCTGGTGATGTCAGAGACAAGAGTCAGAGAAGATGACCAATGCAGTCCCATAGAGCAAGGCCCACATTTAGAAGGGAGCTTCACGTCCTAGGGCTTATATCTTAAAATTGTACATCACTTTTGGTGATGTAATGTAATGTGTTCTTATAAGTCAAATCTAATGGGGGAAAGGAGCATGTTACAGACACTTAGAGTCTGGGCTCATAAATCAGAGGCTTACCCCCAAATAGGCACGTATTGCCCCATTCCCATCTCCTATACCCCAGGATCCACTTCTTCTCCTCTGTCCCCTTTCTACTTATAGCTACTGCCTTTGGTTGTCCCAGAAGAGATTGGGAACAAGCAAGGAAAACAGGGAGATGTGAGATAGGGTTTGTTTCTCCCTGAGGTTTCTGTGCTTCACGGGTGACTCAGCTAAGGTGAGCCTCTTGCCTACTTGTAATCTCATAACAGACGTTGTGATACCCTTGGAGGTCACCATGGACTGGGGCAATGGGCCTATAGATAGGAGAGAGGACCATCTGAACTTTGCCCCCAGTGCCAAGGCACAGTGTGTCCAGTAGTAGGTGGAGGAAAGCAGAATATGGCAGCCAGCATGTCATGTATATATTTAGTCAGACAGTATCCCCAGGCATTTTTGAGGCTCTGTACTTTTTCCATCAATATCCCCTAGCCTACAGATATTACAGAACAAACCAAACACAGCTTGTCAGGGCTGGAATGTAGCTCTTGTCTAGCATTTATAATGGCCTGGATTTGATCTTCAGCGCTGTAAGAGAAGAATAATGAGACCCAATAGGAGAGATATTTCACTTTCATACAGTAAACTACATGGAAATGTGAAGTTCTTTCCTAAATATTTACTTCCTTTAATACCACAGGGTATGTGTCCCACGAGGCTGAACTTGGCAATCCAATGTCGCCTCTCAAAACTACAAAAAAAGCTTTCCCTAAAATTCCACTCATTCTTTTCCTACTTCTTGCAGAGATGTTAAAAAAAAATACCTAATCTAGCAGGGTGGTGGTGGCGCACGCCTTTAATCCCAGCACTCGGGAGGCAGAGGCAGGCAGATCTCTGTGAGTCTCTGTGAGTTCGAGGCCAGCCTGGTCTACCAAGTGAGTTCCAGGAAAGGCGCAAAGCTACACAGGGAAACCCTGTCTCAAAAAACCAAAACCAAAACAAAACAACAACAACAAAAAAACCCTAATCTTTCCTCAGATTTTTCTAGCAAATAGTATCATTTTTTTAAGAGGACAGAGAAAACTCCTGTAGACTTTTGGGAGGAAGGAAGGCAGCAAGATAAGCAAAAGTGTCTGGATACAGCTGCAAGACATGAGACTCGAGTACTAATGGCAACCACCACAAACTAAAGAGAAACAGCGCTTACTTCACACTGTCAAATCACACTTTATTCACCTGTCTGACTCTCTCAGAAAATCACAGGGTCAAAGGAACCATTCGATATAGAAATGCACCGAATGACACATCCCTCCTGTCTTCTGCTTTCTTATCCAGCCAAGAGTGAGCAGAGGTAAGCAGAGATCTCAGGGGCTGAGAGGCAGGTGCATGGGCTCAGGGTTGACTTGTTTCCTTTAGCTAGGGCTTCAGACTGAGTGTCCTTGGTGTTTCGCTTCCTCTTCTTAAATGTGTGCCAATCCCTTGCCTCCTCCCTCCTCTGTTCTCTTCGTCTCATTCTTAGTTTAGATTAAGTTTAACTCCCGTCATACTGAGTGTTTGATCTCTTTGTCTGTTCTGCACTATGAGCTTATTTCTTCTATTCCAACTCTGCTGGCAAGTTCCTTCATTCCTTCACCCAGCAAGTCTTCTTCAAATACGGCCTTTCACCGTTGCTCAGGGGTGTCTATCGCAACCCTTGGAACGTGTGGGTGGTACTCACTATAAGCCAAGAGACTATAAGCCAAGAGGTCCTATTTCTCACACATGTATGTTCCACATTGTGAGCTTTGCCTGGTCACTCCCTCCCAGCTCTTATCTGTATACTTCATGTCACCTGAGACTGAAAAAGGCACTGGATTGGACTAACCTCTATCTAATCAAGACCTTTGCACAGGGAGCTTGTAAAATCAGCTCGAGTCAACCAATATGCCACAAATGTCTTTTATCTACTGTTTACAGTTTGGGTCCAATCATAACACCTACATTCTCTTTGAGGGCGCAATGTCCAATAGGAGGAAAAATCAACTGTCAGAACCCAGGAGAAAGGATGGAATGATTGGAGGTTAAGAGAGGTTCCCCAGAAAACACTCGTACCTTTGTTATAGCAGTGAAGACCTTTTCCAGAATGGCGTTTGGCTGGGCAATTTGTGGTCCATTGGCCTGGATGTTGAGGGCTATGGCACATGGTTTGGCTATGAATCTGAAGGTTTAAAAGGAGAGAGAAAAAAATAGTTCAGAAATTATACTTTTTATAACTGCTCTTAGTAGCATCATTGATACATGACCATGTTATCCTAATTAGATTCTTGTAGGGTTTTATGGTGACATTTACATGGGTAAACTATAAGGCAGCCTTCACTTGAGGTCACCAGCAGTCACATTAAAAAGAGAAATCCTTTAGGAACATTTAAATTCCTTGGCTGAATATAGTGGCACATGCCTTTAATCCCAGTATTTGGAAGGCAGGAAGATCTCTGTAAGCATGAGGCCGGCCTGGTCTATGTAGAGAATTCCAGGACAGCTAGAGCTATTTAGAGAGATCTTGTCTCAACAAAACAAAACAAAACAAAACAAAACAAAACAAAAGAACATTTAAACTCTAATGAGACTTGGCAGTTCTAAGAAGCCTTCACAGGTTAATTCTATGACTCTTTACACCACAAGAAAGCAAAGGAAAACAGTAGTACTGGCTGGAATTGTAAGTGTATAAGCAAGACATATAAATACATGTCACACTTTACAGTCTTACAAACACGTGCAGTCACGTTATTATACCAGAGTGCTCACTAAGTATCTGAGTTCACATGCAGGGCATGTGCTTTTCATCACTCTGGTGATAAGTACAGCCATTTTGTTCCCATCATCAGTGTATGTAGTACTGAACCCTAATGCCTTTCAGTTTTGTAATTTCTGCTTTGTAGATCACCCCCACCCTGCCCCCTGCTTCTTTTTCTCCTAGGAAGCAATGAATAATGTTAAATGGCATGCCATCCCAGACGAGCTAAAAGCTGAAGTGTTTAAAAGTGTGAGCTGGACTGTTTTTATCCGAAGCAAATGCCAATGCCAAGATAAATGGGAAGGATGAGCCTCATCTCCCATGTCTGACGTTCGAATGAGGCTCTGAGAGGGATGTGTAGTGCACAGGGCCCTGGAGGGATAGTAACAAGTCCAGAAAACTGCATAAAAGGAAAAGTATTCACACCTTCAAGGGGTTTTAGACTAACCATTCCAGAAATAGGTTTCTATAATACTTCAGTGGTGATGCTGAGTGTCTGCCACTAATTTAATATCATACGAGAGTATTGCTAAGATAATTCAGTGGTTGCCAAGGACAACAACCAATAAATGCATGAAACAGATCAGTCATGAACCTTAGATGAGGCTCATTTAGCCAAACTCCACAAGATTGAAGAGCAGTAGACACAGAAGGAGAGTAGTATGACAAAATGTTGACCGGGAACCTATGTTATGAAGAAATTCACCCCAACTAGAAAACAAGAACACTACCTGTTGCAAGCCTGAGCCGGGAGAGATGCACACAAAAAGCGCATTATCATGCTTGCTACGATAGGGTCTCTCAGGACAAAGAGGGAGATGGAATTACTGCCTTTTCCTAAGTGGTAAGCCTCTGAGAAACTGGACTACTCTTCAGAGCCTTGCATTCCGGGTTCCTTCCAGACACATCAGGAATGCCTTTCCCTAGTAATTCCAGGTCTTCTCGCTAACCACGAAGCAACAGCTGAAGCTCCAACTGGAAAAGACACTTAATGGGCAGTGACCACAGCCGAGGCCAAAACTAGTTTCTCCAGCCATCTTTCCGGCTTGCTGGCCACTCTCACAATGCTTAGCAGAAAAGGTGAGAAGAAATGTGTGCTGTGAAAAAAAACAGGCTAAAAGGGCAGACCTACCATGTAAAGGCTGAACCTCACTCTCCTGTGAGTGGCTTCCACTCTTCCTCACTGGATTTCTCCTCAGCCCTCCTCATCTTCCCTGTTTTCACAACTTCTGACATGCTGCATTTAAACTCATTTGGGATTCTGCCCCGCCCCCACTATCTTTGTAACAACCTGCCAGATAAATACAAGGCATGGTCACTTCCTCTTTGTGTATCTCAAGCACAGGATGGGATTCCTTTCCCAGGAAGGTCAAGTAGCTGGCCACATCAACCCTAGCCAGGGTAAATCCCACAGATTCAGGGGAAATATATTAGAGGAATGAAAGATGAATTAAGAGAATTTAACTAGCTAGAAAGTGTGAAGCCATTTAAAATGTAAATGGCCCATGGTGAGCATACACAATAAATCAAACCACATGAATTTTTTTTCAAGAAGTTTCTGTGTCCTAGGATGCCCTTATTTATATGGATGGAATACTGTGAGCATTCAGTGACTAGTTGATGGGTAAATGAATGTGTGTCCAAGACCAATGGGCTGTATGTTTTTAATTCCCTTGAATATCACATCAATTCAGGGTCATCTGGTACTCTAGTACAGACCTTTTCAGTACTAGAAGCCAATCTCTCAATTCTCATTGTCCCTATGACATCAACATTTCCCTCACATAGCATTTGGGTAGGTTTTTTGTTGTTGTTGTTGTTGTTGTTATTGTCTGTTTGTTTTTTTCTCAACAACTTGAGCAGTACAGAAAAGCAAACACTTAAATTTCAAAATTTTAATTGCAAAAAAAGTTAATCCCAAATCCTCAAGAAGAAGAGCAGTTAACTTTAGTCCTCATAGGTATCCCTGGTGAAAGGATGATATAGCAATTTCATTTGTGTTTATTCTCTGAAGAATTTGTGAATCATCTCCAGTATTTTTTTTTCAGAGAACATATTAAATTCTAAATAAAACCCATGTCACAGCTATTACAATTTTATTACTTTCTGTCACAGTCCATTAGAGAAAAAAATGTTGTTTCTAATGATAGACCAAAGAAAAGTAAGCATACAAAACACTTTCACAGTGGTGGGTGGGATGGAAGGAGAGGGAATGGAGAGGGAAGAAGGAAGAAAAGGAAGGAGAGAGGGAGGGAGGGAGGGAAAAGAAGGAAGGGAGGGAGGAGAAGGAAGGAGGGAGGGAGAGATACATAGAAGGGCAATGAGCTAGCATACCTGATAATATCACTCTCTCTCAAGCTTTGATCATTACCTCCACCAGAAGTGCTTTTTTTGAAAAAAAATCAAGGGCTGAAACACTGCCTTCAAAAGATCAAACATCTATAAAATAATTTCACATACTATAGTTGAAAGTAAATATAATAAGGATGAAAGCTTTGGAAAGTACTGGTCTACATTTGACCAAGTATTTGTATTTTAAGCATGAATTAATCACCCCAGAACACTAGTGAAGGAAGCATGAGCAGGGCCTTAGTGAAGCGTATACATAAAACATGACAGTGATCTCCACACCCAAAGATATTTACGATCTGGAAAAGGAGGTTATTGAAAGACACATACAAGATATATGACATTGTTCTAATTACTTAAAATAATTATTCTCAGTGGTTGCATGTCAGAAACTGTTAGTCCCTTTCAACAGTAGCATTCCCTACCCTTTGCAAGATACTTGGGGGCCTGTGCTAGTGGATATGTAATCATCTACATGTTGATAAAATTGTATGGAAATCTCTCTCTCTCTCTCTCTCTCTCTCTCTCTCTCTCTCTCACACACACACACACACACACACACACACACACACACACACACACCCCACTGGAGAAATCTCAATAAGACCATTAAATTGTCTGGTATTTGTTATCCTGGCTGTGATACTGTATACTGTTTTATAAAATGTTTTCATTGTGTCTGAGTGGGTCAGGGTTTTGAGACCTAGCTGTACTAACTGTGTCAGTTATGGCTCCTAATGTTGTGATAAACCACCAGGATCAAAAAGAACATTGGGGAGGAAAGGGTCTATTTCAGCTTGCAACTCTCAGGTCATACTCTATCACCAAAGTAAGTCAACTTAGGCACCTGAAGACAGTAGCTGATGCAGAGGCCATGGAAGAACACTGCTGTGTGGCTTGCTCCTCATGGCCTGATCTGCATTCTTTCTTACATACCCCAGGACCACCTGCCCAGGAGTGGTACTGCCCCAGTGGGCGGGAACCTCCCACATCAATCACTGATCAAGTAAATCCCCAAAGGCTTTCCCACAGGCCAACCACATAGAGTAATTTGTTCAATTAAGATTTCCCACTTTCCAGCTATGTCACGGTTTGTGTTAAGTTGACAAAAACCAACCAGCACACTAATATTACAAATGGATATGAAAGTATGACTTTCTGGAGGAAGATTTTAATGAAGAAAGAAAAGTGCTGGAAGCGGTATTCTGTTTCTAACTTTGAGGAACAAGCCCCTTCTGTCTTCACCAACCCCTTCTGGTTGGTCTTCTCTCCCCAAAGTCCAAGCAAAAGTAAAACCAATACCCTAGGGTTCTAGAGAGAGAACGAAAGCAAATAGGCTTAGGACACGAGTCAGGTGCTAAAGCAAGCTCGGTGTCAGGGAACAAAGGGAATGTGTGGTGTCCAAACCCCACTTTAAGTTCTTCAAGTTGCAGACCAGAGAGAACCAGATTTTCAGAATTAATGTTCAATCAAAAATAGCCAATATATTTGAAAATAGGAAAAGATGTGGGAAGGTCTTTGAAATAAACCACAATCCATTAATAATTGATGAAATAACCAAATCCAATTATGAGAAGGAACATACATTCCATCCAGACAATGCTAGACAGAAATCTAACTATGTACAAGTAAAGACTAGTCACCCAAAACTGTGCCTATATCTGGCTAACATCACAGTAATTATTCAGATGTTAATGCTAATAAGAACAGCATGCTGCAAAGCAATCTGGAGGGGCAAGTTTAGACAAACTTGTGCAGGTGACTGTGTCAGTAGGCGTGTGTGTGTGTGTGTGTGTGTGTGTGTGTGTCCACGCATGTGTGCTTGAGCACATGTGCTACAATCTTATCTAATACAACATTGTTTCAAGAAGAAAAATAATTACTGATGTCAGGATGGAGAAGGAGAGCCAATCATTATAGACAGTTACAATGAACTAATAAATACTTTTAAAAACTGTTTTATACAGTGACCATGGGCTAATAAGCACTGTGTAATGTTTTATTTTTTCAAACAAACCCAGCAATTCTTTGAAGTAAATATCAGCCCTAATTTATAGAAATACAACATATAGCTCAATGCAGTTAAAATGTGTACCTGGGGTTTTGCAGCTGCAGAGTTGAGACAAAATGTAGACACTCCTGATAGAATCTGATTTAAAATGGCTGTACCTACTCTGGGCGTGGCATGTTGAGAAGCTGTTGAGTATTTCTAAACACTGGTTACTACACTCATAAAGTGAAGGATAAAATATACATGGCCAATTCTGGTGAACACCTAGATGATACATGCAAACTTCACACCAGAACCCCAATATTTGGCAACTATTCAATATATTCACACTCTTGCCATGTTTTTATGAAAGGAAGCATGTGTCCATATGTCAGCAGGCATTCTAGCCTGTACTGGTCCTCATTATGTCACAGGAAAACACAGGGTTGGCACAGGCTTGTGAGCAAGCCAAGAGTTCATGAGCTCATAATGTCATTGGCCACAGCCTCTTTCTTCCAAAGGAGATTTCCCTTTGGAAAAATCATGCAGAAACTTCCTGTGAAGGGTCAGGAAACCTCTCTGTTGTCCTTTTCAATTTTCTTGAATCTGTAATTATTTACAAACAAAAAGGGTTTTGTTGTTTGCTTGTTTATAAATCTTTTCCTCGGTGAGAAAGCAAGAAAAATTGCCCACTGCCAAGGCCAACAACCCAAGTTCAGTCCCTAAGCCCCACATGGTGGAAAGAGACAACTGACTCCAGAAAGGTGGCCTTCAACCTCTCTTTCTCTCTCTCTCTCTCTCTCTCTCTCTCTCTCTCTCTCTCTCTCACACACACACACACACACACACACACACACACACATACACACACACACACACACACACACAGAGTAATGTCTTCCCCTTGGGGTCCTATTTAGTTTACCATCCCTTAATCCTACATCATTCTTTCTTACTAAAGAATGTGAATTCACTCCTCGTTTGTTGGCTTCTAGTGATACGCACAGTCCATATGCTCCTTAAACATTTAACAATACATCCTTCTCCCTACTAGAAATAAAGAGATAAAGGACCTGATGCCTAGATGTTTTTCACGCATCTTTTTATTTTTGACTTTTTAAAAAATACTTTAATGATTTTATTTTTGAAATGCACCCTTGTTCTATTCTTTAAGGAAATGGAAAAAGTAGTTGGGCACTGGCTAGGTCCAAGCAGCATGTAACCACTGGCAAAGACTGCTTGTGCTGATGGTGGATCCTTTTTAAAGTCCCCAGAAGATTAATGAAGGCTGTCTAAATAGCAATAATAAAAGGATCTGTCAGCCACACCCAGCCTGAAGCTCACTGAAAAGCCATATCAGTGACAGAAAGGCCACCAAATGTCATCATGTAGAACAGAAATCTTTGCAAATCCCAAGTTGACCTAAGAAATGTCAACTATGTCCCTTGTAGCTACACATGTACAGGATTCTAAAAATTTTGCATTACTTCATCATGAGTTCATTTCAGTTACTGAGGACAAAATCTATTAAGTTTGTGAAATTCAAAAAAAAAAAAATGTGACTTTCTCCGAATAAGATCTATATCCCTACATTTCACACACATAAATCAAGAAAGGCACTGTGATGTCTGCAGCAGATACACAAGTCCTGTATTGGGCATGGGACTCATGCAAAATCAGATCTTAGTTGTGCAAGCCAATGAAACAAAACCAAAGGTGACTGCATGGGTGGTGGGTGCTCACGTGTTTCACTTTAGAAAACTTTTAGCTCTCTCTATGGACCCTGTACTATCATGTCATACACATTAAATATGTAAAATGATAAAAAATGTTTCAGGAAGAAAAATATGTATGGGATGTGTTTATGTAGAAAAAAACCTTCATAATCAGGAAGGTGTAAGATTCTACTGCTGTGAGCCAGCTAATATTTGCCAAGCCTGACAGTGCTTATGAATTCACTGTGGCTGTCAATGAACCATTGGAGACTAGCACACCTGTGTGAGTAAGGCTTCATTTTCAATCTGTCATCCTTGTATACGGAGGATGACACCACGGAGGACACTTAGGAAATGACACAGCTCCACCTCAGTAGCATCTGTCAGTGTCAGCCTTGCCTTTGGACCTCACCCACTAAATCTCTGACCATCTCGCTCTAACTTCAGTCTTTGACAGGTCACACACACACCAGGATTGCTGCCAGAATTTCAGAATTCTCAGTAACTGAGGCCCTCTTCCCTTTTACAGACTCCTTTCTCTGGAACTCAGTCTCTAACGGGGTCTGACATTGGTCCCTCATCTTCCACACCTAACCAGCTAACAAAAGGGAAGCAGGCCTTTGACCTTCACCCTGTAGACAGGTTGTCTTACCAAGCCTGCAACTGGTAGACTCACCTTCAATTTTCATAACTGGCCCTGAAATGCAATGTGAGGTGCAGGGACCCATGGCCTCTCTCCAATGTGTTAATCCTTTAATTCTACCACAGTCACCAAGTGCCTTCACACTTCATCTCAATCGAGCCTCCAAATGTCTCCAAATTTTGTCAGCTGTTTTATAAGTGGAGAAAAGGTCCTAAGGCATCAGTAAGCTGAACTAGAAAGTGACAGACTCATCCCTCTTTTTCAAGCGCTGAGCTCTCCCAATGCTCTTGACTTGTGAGTTGGTAACACATGGTCATAGTCTGTGCACATTTTTTTTCTGAACTATACACCAATAACACTGTGCCTCATAGTCACAAATATGCTTGCCCATGAATCCTGCTCGTTTTCCTTTTGAGTTATCATGGGAGATGTATGGCCGTGTGCCGTTCAACTAATAATATGACTTTATTTGTATGGTGGGTTGCTGAAAACACAATGGCTCCATGGAACATTGCAAAACAAAGTCAACAATTCTTTGATGGGGATACTATAAACTTCTGTATTAAAATTCATCATCCATATGGATTAATATCCCCCAGAAGCCATATGCCAGCATAACAGCCTAAGCTGTTATGATAAGCACCATGTACCTGTTTTACAATAAAAGATAACTAGGGACCACAAACTGTAGGAAATAGAATGAAGGTGGCACCCTTCACAGTGATGGGAATGGAGAATGAGAATCTGGATTCACAGCATCAGCAAAATCACTCTGTCTACCAGAAAGCTGAACCACTGTGAATCAGCACACTTGTGCAATACCAAGACAGAGAGGGCTCTCTGATCCTTGGAACTGCTGGGTCTTAACACTCTAAAAGCCCTTCGCCATTAGCATTTGGGACAGGAGATTATAGAGCCTCAGCTCTAACACCTCAAACATGGTCTGAAGGGTAGATGGTCTGAAGCCCAGAGATGATGGCTTGTGAACCAGGACAGTGTTCTCTCCAAGTCTACAATATAAACTCAGGGAAGCTACCACCAACTGGACTCTCATCTTGACTAGATTTATGTGACACAGGCTCACAGAGTTCTTGTTGGCTGCTAGATCAGGAACTAAAGAGATGTGGATGACCAGGGAATTTCTTTCTTCCCTTTCTCGTTTAAAGCTTCCTCTTGTTGGGTCTGATATCCATGGTCTAAGAAGAACACTATTACAAAGAAGAAGCTGTTATGTGAATTGGGGCATCTCTGAGCATAAAAAGAAGCTGAGAGTTTGGGAGACAGGCTTCACTAGGTATGTGCAAATACCACTTTGACCACTTGGGAGCTGTGACACAATGAGTTACTTATTTCCCTCCTGGAGAGAGTTTCCCTCAGTACAACTGGATCACTAGCTAAGTGACATGTACAGTGACAGGTATGCAGGCAGGCACATGCAAGCTTTCTTCCCTGTGTGTGAGAAAACAACATATCAAAGATTAAAGCACTATTAATATTCAGCTTTTCTAGTTTGAGATCTTCATCTCCTAGTGGGTATAAGAACTACAGCTGATCCTATGAGACTATTTCTTTCATGAAGAAACCCTGAACCAGTGCAACAATGAAATCTGGGAATATGAAAATTAAACAGAGAACAAACTTGAAGCCAATCACAGCAAAACAGTTTTCTTATGAGTCAACAGGCAAAACAATAAAATACTTACTTTGCTGTTAATAAGGAAACCAGAATTTTCTCCTAAAAGGCAATTCATTTTCTTAATGCAATCCTGAACTGCTTCAGGCAAAGAACATAAATCTCTGTTATTTTTTTAAAAAATATTAATATTGCCCTATTTATTCTATACTTTTGTGGCTACAACTCCAGTGGCATGACCAGAAAGTGCTTGAGTAGACTCAATAATATTACAGCCTCAAATTTTTTTTGAAGTGTTGATAAGAAATAGCCCAATTTAGAAGTAAACATCAGAGCTTATTCAAATAAAAGAATGTGAAGGCTATCCCATTTAAAGCACAGTAGTAGATTGAACCAAGGAGGTATTTTCTGAAGGGCAAAAATCTTACTGAGTGAGCAAAAGAGTTCATATCTACAGAACCACTGAGAAGAGTCATGGAATGTTCAGAATGATGATGGCATCCATGTAAGAAAAATGATATTTTACTCTTTAAAAAATCATTTTCAAAAGCCAAAGTTAATTTTTAAATCTTTCCCTTGTACAGATTTACCAAAATAAAACTGCTTACAGGACATTTGAGCTGTATAGGACTCACATATCTATATGTTTCAATTTCTCAGGCCTCATCATCCCTAATCAGGGGGTTGGTCAATGAACCCAAGGCACTCATATCACCTGGAAGACATTTATATATATATAAAATATATATATAATAAATATATATAATATATATATATATATATATATATATTATATATATATATATATATAAAAGCAGACTCTCACACTCAGATCCAGGCTGAGTCAGAGTCAGTAGTTAACCAAGATCCTCAAAGGGCCCCAAGTACAGTATTGTTTGAGCCAAGTGCTTCATTTGGTCCAAGGCTTCTCAGAATCTAAGTGTCCTACCAGCCACCTCAACTTCACCAGAAACCTTGTGACAATGCAAATCCTCCAGCCCTGCCCCACCCTTACATTCAACAGCTCTGAGGGTGGGGCCCAGTCACATGGCTTCTCACAAACCCTCCAAGCAATACTGATGCGTGCTGGAGCTTGAAAGCACTGCACTAGCCTAGGCGTGAGCAGACTGGTCTAGCACAGTGAGAGAATTCCCCAAAGCAGGTCATTTCACCTGCAGGTAGAGGGCCCACAAAATTCTGCCTTAGAACTGAGCCCAAATGTCTCAGCACAACTGTCAACCACCACGTAACAAATCTCAAATGTTCCTTTATAGTATCCAAACACAGCTATGATCAGCTCCTTTTTTAGTCCAGAGAAAACTTCTACATAGATGGGGCATAGACAGAAGTGCAGCTATGCGGTTTGGATGCGTGAGAATAAGCAATACAGTAAGATAACTATATTACATTCTATTACTTCATCATATATTAATGTAGTTATACTAGAAATATAATTAACTGTGTGGGATGTAATCATGGCATAATAACTAATTAAAAATAGATCCTATTTGTGGAGCTATATGCATATGCACATATGCTATCATAAAATTGTACACTAACCTAAAGAAGGAGTGAACTATCCTCTTTTTCATCCTGCAGATCAAATGTCAATCATCGGAAATATATATATATATATTAGTGTATACACACACACACACACACACACACACACACACACGTCATTTTTCTATCTTTCCACAAATGCCATTCTTTAGGTCTCTCAATTCTTATTTCCATGTCAAGTCCCTAATTTCATTTCCTGTGTTCACAGCACAGAGCAACACAGAACTACTCAGATAGAAGCTTAGTGAAGGCCCAAACCTAGCTCCACAATTACTATTTCTTTTCTTTAAAAGCTTTTCATCCTGAAAAATGAGCTCCATGACTGCTCTAACTGTGCCAAAAATAACTTGGTGCGGTTTATTAAACAGCATTCCAAACAAAGCGAATATAAATCACCAGCTTCCTATGCCAATCACTGCTCATTAAACAGCATGATAGCAGCACATCATTAAGGAATGGGGAGGTAAGACTCCAGGTCCTTGGAGACTCCCTTTCTCTATTAAAAAAAAAAAAAAAATACTACCTGAATCTGTAAATAGAAACAACAAACTTCAAAACATCCATGAACTCCAAGTCCAACTTTTACAATACAGCTGAGAGTGGCCTTCGAAGGGGAAGAACATGAAGAGAAAAGCACCAGCTCATCCACAGAGGGAGGCGAGTCCTCTTGCAGGCACTTGGCCCTTGCACTGGCACAGACGGCCTGGCCTTCTGAAGACATGAAATGACACTTCTGCACTGGCTGCTATCCAATGGCACAGCAGGCTTGCATTTCAGATACTTTCCTGTATCCTCACTGACCACTCTCCCAGAACACCCACTACACAACCCCAGGCCTTTCCCTCTGCAGATGTGTAAAGGCCACTGTCTGTAGGTCCCTGCTGACATCATGCATCAGTGCTCATCTCAAGATTCTCTAGACCCTCTGTACCCGCTTCCAAACCTTTCTGTAACTTCCTGCTGCATTTAGACCTATGTCTACAGCTCTTATTCTACAGAACACAATGGTCATTTGGTTCCTTGTCTTCTGTCTACTCTCACGTATTTTCCCTGCTCTGGGCTTCATGCCTCTTCCTGATCTTGTGTTAAAGAAGATAGTGTTGTTTGGAGCAGCATCATGATGGATACACAATGAGATCAAGGAAAAGTAAGTTCAACAGCAAAACCCAACATCCTTCAGTCAACAGAGCAGAAATATAGAACCAGCCTGCCTCTGCAGGCTTCACAAATCGACTGTGTCAGAGCATGAACTACTGACCTGTGTACTTCTTATTTGGCTAGTGATCACTTCTCATCCAACCAAAGTCAAGTGGATTCTGTTAGTTTCATCCCACAACATTGCTTTCACAGTTACCATCATTCCTGGAATACATCTGAACACCTGTTATGCTGTATATAATTGAGTTTGGTCTATTTAGTTAGTTGGGAAACACACCTAAGCTCTTGGTATGTCCCTGCAATATTTTCTCCCTCTTTATTCAAAATGTTATCTCAGTTACAGAGAGAACCACTTCCCAGCTGCCAGTCAAGGCTAACATCAATTAGTGTACTACAAAAATAAATTAAAAAAATGGTAACAGCTCTTTCCAGAAAACATCAGACTCACCACAACAAAGAAGAAACAGCACACTAACAATGCCGTAGAACTCTGAAACAGGGAGCAGGTGACATTAAATAAAGTAACTGGGCTGTATTGGGAACCCCACCAAACCCTGCCGATTCATCTGGTTCTCTGCCACTGGAAAAGATACACAGATCTCAAAGTCGGCCAGCTTAGTGGCCGAAGGCTTGTGCTTCCTCTGCAGTATCCCAAACCAGTGCTGTGCTGGTGCTGTGTCAAGAATGAAGAGTCGGGGTTGAGGATTTAGCTCAGTAGTAGAGCGCCTGCCTAGCAAGCACAAGGCCCAGCTCCAAAATAAATAAATAAATAAATAAAAGAATGAAGAGTCACAAAACTCTGCAAGGATCAAAACTGGGAGCAGTACCAAAGAAACCCCATTCTCACATTGAAACTGCGCTCTCCAATAAACCACTTCCCAGCACATGAACCATAGCGTGATCTTGTTGAAGGATCTAGGGTGACAGTAAGACCATGTCCATGCTTGTTTGCCTTTCTGGAAACACAGCTTCTAGGAAATCAGAGACTTGTATTGCTATTTGAAAAACTCATGCCCAGGCCTGCCTGAAGGCTGCTTCAGTTTTAAGTGGGATCTTTCTATTGGGCTGTCAGAAATAAGGGATCATGGGGCTCCTGGGCCTTGGGAAGTTTGAAGAGGGCCTCTCAAACAACAGACTGAGCAATTTTCAACATCTGGCCTTGGAATGTCACTTCCTGTTATAACACTACAGCATCCTGTCATTCATTTTTGACATTTGTTCAGTAATGCCTCATCCCAAATGCACCAAAGAAGTTGTCTTCACTTTCTAGAACTTTTTGATGATCTGAGCAGATATCTTCCCTTTCTCCCTGCCCCCACTACCCTCTTAGCTTATATCCCCTTCTCTACTTCCTGGACTTCCATGTTCTTGCTCAGTCATAATTGTATTTGTCTCATGACACTCTGCAAACTCCAGGCCTACAGGGTGAACATTATTTTAGGGGAGAGAAAACCACAGTTTGAATCTAGACAGCCTAGTGAACAGAAAATAAAACAAGAGTTTTGGTTCCTCACTGCCTGACACTGTCCAATACACTGGGATGTCTCCTTCCTATTGATGGCCACTTGGGAAGTCACCCACCCAGAAGTCTCCTGACTTACTTCTGTGTCATCACTGCTCAGCCTCCTTGGTCTCAAATTCTGTCACCAAGTCAGAACCAGTCCCTGAAGACCTGAGCCTAAACCAATTCTGTCACATTTGATCTAGTAATTATAAAAACAAAAATTGACATATCTGTATGAAATAGAAAACTCTGTCTTTTGATCTTCAAAACCACAGGTGAACAAAGTCTGTGAATACAGCAGGGAGAAAGAGTCTGGCAGCTCTTCCCAATGTATTTATAATGCTAATAAAATATGTATTATAAATGTCTGATACTTACTGACAGTGTCCTGCTGCAAAACTGTATTTCCAACTTCCCTTGTGGACTATAGGAGTCATATCTATCACTATAAGGGGCCGAATCCGATCTTGTTCTGTAGGCATTTTGGTCATCAGCACACATGAGAGACAACATGCCCCTTCACTGTGGATAAACATGGTCCGGCCTAAGGTCAGACTAAGCCTCTCTTTTCTTTTCTTTCTTTTCTTTTCTTTTCTTTTCTTTTTTCTTTCTTTCTTTCTTTCCTTCTTTCTTTCTTTCTTTTTCTTTCTTTCTTTCTTTTTTTCTTCCTTTCTCTCTCTCCCTCTCTCTCTCCCTCCCTCCCTCTCTCTCTCTCTGTCTCTCTCTCTCTCTTTCTTTCTTTCTGCCTCCTGTCTCTCTCCAGCTGCTCTTTGATAATCTAACACTTTACCTTGAAATGCTAAAACCATATCCCTCTATAAAGAGATCTCTTCCCCACTCCTGAGGACATTATCCCTGTATAGCCAAGTATTACCCCAGTTTAAGATTTATTATACACTAATTATATATACTAATATTATTTGGAAAACACTTCCAAGGCCAACGTTCTAGTGAATGTCAACCATAACCAAAACATTAACTCATACTTGGGGGTGTGCATAGAGTTCCTGCTTAATCGTACAGTATCTTCACTGCATGCTGACTGGTGGCTATCAATGCTACCTCACTAAGCAACCTCCTCAGACAATGCCAAACATGAGATGGCTTCATGGAGTGGAGCTAGGACACAGATGCTGGCAAGGGCTCCCATAGCACTCTACCTAACTGGTAGTCAGTTGAGAGATGCTGAGCATGTGCAAAACAATAAAGGGTAAGAATGGTGGAAGAACATCTCAGTTCTGCAGGAAGAGAAAGGATACATCTCAAACATGATAGTGAGTGACAAGAGTAACCACGGAGGCTTCGAGTACACTAAGTGATCAGAGGCCTTATAGATGAAGCTAGTGGACAACTGGGCAAAGGATCATTGGCTAAAAAAAAAAAATGATGGCATTACACAGCTATGTATGGATCCCAGAACTGAGTCCTGGGGAATATATAAAAATGCAGAGAAAATAGGGATAGGAGAGTCAGGAAGACAAAGAGACACACATGTGTCTGTGTATACACACATATACACAGATATCCATCCATATATATGTATTTCCAGCAAAGTGTTTAAACAAAGTGTTATTTGTATTGTGAAGTGTTCAGAAATTCCACAGATTTCAAAACTCATTTCTCACATATAAGCAAAGCCGCTTTCTTTGCTAGAGTCTTTCAATGATGATTTTACTGTGTAATTGCTTCAAAGACAATTTCAAAAGTCACGGAGCTCTATGCTGCTGTTGAGGAGGTTCTGCAAAGCAAGGATGCATCCCTCCCCGTCCAGGGTCCTGCAGGTCCAAATGAAGGAAGGTGAAATAATTTACAATCAAGCTTTAAGTGAGGTGGTAGAGACAGCCCCGCTTTGCAGAACAAAGAGGGAAAACCAAAGCCCCATTTTCAGATTTAGGCTCCCAACCAGACTCTTACTGAGAGTCTGGGGAAAAAATAACATAAACAACAATGACTAAGTTATGATACATCCTATAATGTTTTATAAAGTTATCAAGTGACTTCAGAGCACAAATGTCATTCACTCAGGAATTGTTCGTAAGGACAGTCCCAGTGCTGCGTCTCCATCATACACTGATATCACTTCAATGCATCAAAGCATGCATCCTGACTTTCATTTTCCTTCAGTCTAACAGGAGTTTCGGGCTAACTTCGGAGACACTGACTAACTGGTATATAGCTGCTGAATAAACACTATGAGGAACACTTTTCTAAATTTTAGGGACTGTCTTCCAACAGAGTATCATTATAGGAGCATGCCATATACTCCAACAATGCTACAGAATATTAGTATGGATTTTAAATAAAATCTTGAGTCCATGAACATTTTTTGCAGGATGTTTGACAGGTTTTTGTTTTTTTTTTAAATTAGGGTTTTGTGGTGGTGCTTTTGAGATGGGGTCTCTCTGTGTAGATCGGGCTATCCTCAAACTCACAAAGATCCATTTGCCTCTGCCTCTGACTATTGGAATTTGATGGGGTTTGTTTGTTGGTTGGTTTTAATGCCTGTGCTTCCTGCTTTCCAAGGACTTTGAGACAACTTTACCCCAAGAATCCCTAAACAAGAGGGACCTCTGATCTCAGAACCCCCTTTGACAAAGCAAGCAAAGCTTTACTTTGCAAACGATTACTCCTTCCCTCTGTATTTACAATCATGCTCCTGATCCCAGCAGTCATTCCTCCTGGATATGACCTGCACTGGGGGAATGTTTTTAAAAAGAGGTCTCTTGTTCTGGCTCATCTGGGCTCATATGAGAGTCTTCCCAACTAGGTATTCCTTTCTTTCTCCAACTTGCCATATTTCCAGAGTATAAACAGCACCTCTCAAACACTCAGCTTATCATCCTCATATGAATGAGGGTAGAGGAAAAAAACAGTTCATACTATTTCTCTTCTATTTTTCAGGAAAAGTACTGCATTTTGATACATCTCAAGTCAAGAATGTAAAACTACCAGGAATTGTTGGTCAGTAAGGTTCCATAGACTCCTAAACACTGTGAGCTGATGCCACTGCTCTGAGTTACCCTTCAGAACTTGATTGTATGATGCTGTTGCTGAAGATGCCATATACTTGAATCATAGAACATGGAGAAATCAAGCAGGTACCAATCTGGAAGTTTCGTCACTACTAGGTAGCTTACATAGCTTTAGACTAGTGGTTCTCAACCAGTAGGTCCCAGCCTAGAATGATATGCTCACTGGTGTAATAATGGCACAAATGTTATACAATTACTCACCCACTTTATGATGAGATTTAAGGACTGCCCCGTAAGATTAAAACTCTCGTCTAGCCCTGTTAAGAGGGCTAAGAACCTGAGTTGTAGTAGGTCATAGGGCTTGGGGGGAGCTTATGACTCTAATCTGATAAATGCATATCAAATTAAACTAACTCCTAGAACCTTGTTATTATACCTACAGCTAAGTGCATCTTTCAATCCTCATCAGAGAAACTTCTTTTTGCAGTACATGGTGATTGACACAGAGGCCCACAACTGGTCAATATACAGAGGATAAGAGATTGCTGAGTGCTCAGCCCCTGAGGAAAACATCTAGACCACAGCCTGTCCTCCCAAGCATCTAAGGTCATCAAGGAAGAGGGGACAGAAATATTGTAGAAGCCAGAGGTTGTGGAAGACATAAGCTTTGCTTCCCAGACACAACAGGGAGTTTGAGCCTCTGAACTCAGAGCAGCTGTGACTAATATGCATAAAGGCAAGCCAGACAAAATCCCAGCCTGGAGTGTGGAGGTAATCAGTAAGTCCCACCCTTCGCTCAGAAGCTACTGGCAACTGATGGTCGCTGGGGGAGGAAGTGTGGCTTTCCTTCAGGCACACAGCTCCTGAGATACTACTCAGGCTCCAGCAGACGGTCCTACACCCGTGCACATACTGGCAGCATGAAGTGGACCCATGGGTTAAAAAGGAGAAAGAGAGACCACATGAACTGGGGAGGGAATAAGGAGGGGTGGGATAGGGAGGGATTAGAGGAAAGCAAAGGATACGAACTTGATTAAACACACACATGTAAGAAATCCCCAAACAATAAACAAAAAATGGGGGGCATGTGTCAACATGTAGCTGTAGCTGTCAACAAAAACCCTTACAGAATTCTGATGCACTAACCACATTTGGAAATGTGCCAACAAAAGGGTCTAAGTCACTTTCTCTCAGTTCTTTGAGAGAGGACAGACAGACAGAGAGACCCCTCGATGGGCTGGTGTTTCTCTGAAAAGGTCATCCAAACAGCCAAAGGAGAGGTACAGCCACAGTGTAGACTATTTCTCCAACAAAAGTGCCTCATTCCAGATGCTTTTCTGGGCACAAGTCGTACTTTTAAAAATAGTAGCCCAATTTCACAAGCAAGTTGGGACCCACTGATCCCAACTTCTAAAATACTGTATTCCTTCTGTTCCTAGTAATGCTCAAAGCATGTCTCTTAAATTCACTTCTCAGGCTACTCTTTCAGAGCCTATCACTTTCTCCACAGACAAAAGCCTGGGGGCCAGAAGCCCTGGAAAAGGAGAGAACCATCCACTGGTTTCCTGACATAGTTGGAAGGCAACTATAATGTACTACCTATTTCTATGTCAAATGTCTTCCCTTTCACAATCAGAATTATAATGAAGTCACTCTGTAGACCAGGCTAGCCTCAAACTCACATAGATCCTCCTGCCTCTGTCTCCCCAGTGTTAGGATTAAAGGCATGTGCCACAACCGCCCAGGATTATCTTTAAATTTAAAATAATTTTCACAGTATAAAGTCTTTTCCCACACTGACCAATGGTTAAATTATAAGAAGTTACATCCAAGGAGGTGTTCCGGTTACTTTAACTAATAGTTATGTACCCTGTATGTCAAATGTAACCAGAAAAAACAAAAAGTTGTTTCTGTTACAAAATTATGGAATTATGCCCTCTGAAAATATTTCAATAGAGAGAATTGAACTGCTTGGTAGAATAATCAAATTAATTTGCATTAGTGGCCATAACAATTTTGAAGATTATTCAAAAACAAAGTGTAAAATGCTACTGCTAATTTTATTTCTTCTCTGCCAAATTCAGTCTTGACATTTGGTCAAGCCATTTGCCTCTCTATGACTCAAAAGTGAAATTAAGGTGCAGAATGATCTCACAGACTGGTTTTGATTTTATAACCATTGTTCTCCCTCCCAAGAAATTAATTCTATACTAGACCCTGACTCATCTTCACTCTCCACAGTCTATTGTTTCTCTCTATCTGAGGAATTACTTCCTGAAAGAAAAATACACCCTGAAGAAGAACCATGACTAATAAACTCTTCTCTTTAGGCCTGTGACATGTGTTCTCATAGCTGGATGAGGATATCTGGCAAGTAATCTGCTGCGATACATAGATCACCTGTCCAAGGACGGGGCTGTAATAAATAGATCATCTGTCCAAGGACAGGGGCAGTAACTTAGGGGCTGTGTGCTTCTATAGCACACTAGGGTGCTGGTTTTAATAAAAACCAAAGTAAATAAATAGGCAAAAATACAAAATAACTAAATCTTCTCTGCAGCATTTGAGTTTGTTATTGTATCCCATGTCCAAAGTGTTAAACAAATAGCTAAACTACAATGCAGCTGGGAAGATGGTTCAGTGGCAAGAGAGACTGATACTTTGCCTTTAGGACCCCTGCTTCAGGATGTTTCCAAAAGCCGAGAACTCTAACTCCAAGGATTTAGGCAACTTCTTCTTGCCTTTGTGGACACCTCCATACATATGTGGGTATACACACACACACACACACACACACACACACACACAACTAAAATGAACATTTTTAAAAACACAATAGATGTGTGTGTGTGTGTGTGTGTGTGTGTGTGTGTATGTACATGTGTTTCTGTGTCTTCATGCAAATATGTATACCTTGTGTTCGGACTCACCGAGGACTAAAGGTCATGTATCTCAACTGTGCTTCCTGAACTACTTGCAAATGAAAATGGAGAGAGCTGTTATTGTCCATGAGCTGATCTGAATATATCTAAGCACAGGCTGAACCAGAGGTGAGGCTGATACAATAGGAATATGGCACCACAAGAAGGAAGCCGGCATAGGGATGGTCTACCTTCCCGCTAGCAATTAAATCACATTTCTTTAGAAAAGATTTAAAGCTTGAGGCAGCAAATGCTGGTTTGATAGAATATAAGTTCCAGGAGCTAAAATGCTCCCCACCCTCTCCCCCAAAAAAAGTTTTAGAAAAACACGCTCATGTTTTCCAGAGTCCTCAAAGGACATGATCAAAACTGAAAAATGACACGCATCACTACTCCAAGTTGTTGTTCTCCCGTCCCTTTCATTGCCAGCAGGCACTGTGCTAAACAACAATGCGATACCGCAGGCTTTGCCTGCAGGGTTGTGTGTTAACCATGGGGACCCCGGGCAAGGATGGCAGAAAGGGGAAACCACCCTGCTGTTGTGACCTGCATCACTTCCCTTTTCATTCCCAGGGTTATTCCGAGTCTACCTCAACCCTAAACCCCAAAAGCACCAGGAACAGTGCAAACAGGGGGGAAGGAGGGAAACAATGAAAGACGAACCAGAGACGGTACCTACTCACACTGAGCACCTACCTACTCACAGTGACCACCTACCTACTCACAGTGACTACCTACCTACTCACAGTGACCACCTACCTACTCACAGTGACTACCTACTCACACTGACCACCTACCTACTCACACTGACCACCTACCTACTCACACTGACCACCTACCTACTCACAGTGACTACCTATTCACACTGACCACCTACCTACTCACACTGAGCACCTATTCACACTGACCACCTACCTACTCACACTGACCACCTACCTACTCACACTGACCACCTACCTACTCACAGTGACCACCTACCTACTCACACTGACCACCTACCTACTCACACTGACCACCTACCTACTCACAGTGACCACCTACCTACTCACAGTGACCACCTACCTACTCACACTGACCACCTACCTACTCACAGTGACCACCTACCTACTCACACTGACCACCTACCTACTCACACTGACCACCTACCTACTCACACTGACCACCTACTCACACTGACCACCTACCTACTCACACTGACCACCTACCTACTCACAGTGACCACCTACCTACTCACACTGACCACCTACCTACTCACAGTGACCACCTACCTACTCACACTGACCACCTACCTACTCACAGGACCACCTACCTACTCACACTGACCACCTACCTAACCCTTACTCAACTGACCACCTACCTACTCACACTGGACCACACCCTACCTACTAACTCACAGTGACCACACCTACACAGTGACCTACCTACCACACTAGACCTATTCACCTGACCTACTCCACAGTGACCACCTACCTACTCACTACTGACCACCTACCTACTCACAGTGACCACCTACCTTACTACACACTGACCACCTACCTACTCACAGTGACCACTCTACCTACTATCACACTGACCACCTACCTACTCACACTGACCTACCTACTCACACTGACCCACCTACTCACCACTGACCCACCTACACCTACATCACACTGAACCACACTGACACTACTACTCACACTGACCACCCACCTACTCACACTGACCACCTACCTACTCATGACTACCTATTCACAGTGACCACCCTAACCTTCCACCTATTTGGACCACCTACCTACTCACACTGACTCACCTGACCCCTACCTACCACAGTGACACCTATCACACTGACCACCTACTCACAGTGACACACCTACCTACTCACACTGACCACCTACCTACTCACACTGACCACCTACCTATTCACAGTGACCACCTACCTTCTCACAGTGACCACCTACCTACTCACAGTGACCACCTACCTACTCACACTGACCACCTACTCACACTGACCACCTACCTACTCACACTGACCACCTACCTACTCACAGTGACTACCTATTCACACTGACCACCTACCTACTCACACTGACCACCTACCTACTCACACTGACCACCTACCTACTCACACTGACCACCTACCTACTCACACTGACCACCTACCTACTCACAGTGACCACCTACCTACTCACACTGACCACCTACCTACTCACAGTGACCACCTACCTACTCACACTGACCACCTACCTACTCACACTGACCACCTACTCACAGTGACCACCTACCTACTCACACTGACCACCTACCTACTCACAGTGACCACCTACCTACTCACACTGACCACCTACCTACTCACAGGACCACCTACCTACTCACACTGACCACCTACTCACAGTGACCACCTACCTACTCACAGTGACCACCTACTCACACTGACCACCTACCTACTCACAGTGACCACCTACCTACTCACAGTGACCACCTACCTACTCACACTGACCACCTACCTACTCACAGTGACCACCTACCTACTCACACTGACCACCTACCTACTCACACTGACCACCTACCTACTCACAGTAACCACCTACCTACTCACAGTGACCACCCACCTACTCACACTGACCACCTACCTATTCACAGTGACCACCTACCTTCTCACAGTGACCACCTACCTACTCACACTGACCACCTACCTACTCACACTGACCACCTACCTACTCACAGTGACCACCTACCTACTCACAGTGACCACCTACCTACTCACAGTGACCACCTACCTACTCACAGTGACCACCTACCTATTCACAGTGACCACCTACCTTCTCACAGTGACCACCTACCTACTCACAGTGACCACCTACCTACTCACACTGACCACCTACTCACACTGACCACCTACCTTCTCACAGTGACCACCTACTCACACTGACCACCTACCTATTCACAGTGACCACCTACCTATTCACAGTGACCACCTACCTACTCACAGTGACCATCTACCTACTCACACTGACCACCTACCTACTCACACTGACCACCTACCTACTCACACTGACCACCTACCTACTCACACTGACCACCTACCTACTCACACTGACCACCTACCTACTCACACTGACCACCTATTCACACTGACCCCCCCAGGGGTGGGGTCGGGGGAGAACAGGCAGTAAAGGGCAACCAGGCAAAGGCAACTTCTGCCAGGTAAAGGAGGTTGGCGCCAACAAGGTTATGCCCTTGACGTGACAGGGTGAACATGGTGCTTTCCCTCTCTGGTCACTCTTCCCACAGCCATAGTCCCAGTCCACCCAGAAGAAAAGCATCAACCCAATGCTAACTCAGGAATGTTCTATGAAATGCCTGACCGTTTCTCTTCAGAACTTTTAATGTCATCAAAAAGAAGTTAGGAAACTGTCACAGCTCACAGATGCCTAAGACATGACCTGTTGTGTAGCTATTTCTTCTGAACTGAGATGTTTTCTGGAGGCACAGGGTGGGGAGTGGGGGGTGGGGGGTGGCCCTGAGAAACAACTGCTGGGGGTAGAGAATGGCCAGCCAATGCCCACAGTAGGGTCTCAGGCCTGTTCATCTGCCTGCGGACTGTACTGAGAACTCCAGGGCCGCAGCTACTTTGAGTTATCACCATGTTGGGGTGGGCTATTAAGTGATGCAGCTGCTTCTGAAGAGTCTCTGCTCCTTTAAATGGCCCCTCGACTGTACTCCAATGAAGCAACCTGAAATGCATTCATGGAATCTGGACTTTTGTGCAATTGTTACTTTAGACTCACGGCTTCTGTCTCTGGAGTTAGCAAGTATTTGTATGCTGCAAACCCCTGCTCCCAGCAAAAATTTCTCATACAACACCATCAAAAAACAACCATTAACTGATTTTTAAACTACAAGAAAGAAGGCTCAGAGGGAGGTGTGATCTGTAACTGGACTTGCATCTTTATGAAATAGAGATAAAAGGTATGGAACAAAAATACGGTCCTCTTAATCATGTCTCATCCTACCGTTAAGTGAGGTGAAGGACACTCACACTGACAAGCAGCCATCACCACCACCATCTCCAGGACTCTTACAAAACTGAAACTTCCCTCTCCATTAAAGCATAGCACTCTGACAACACCCCTTTGCCCCTGAGCACTGTCTGTGTCTTGGAAATTGATTACTGAGTGCCTCACAGAAGTGAAACCACAGTACAGTTGTCTTTCTATGACTGGTTCATTTCACAATGACCTCAAAATCCACTCATGTACCATGTATCAGCATCCTTCCCTTTAAAGCATTGCCGGGCGTTGGTGGCGCACGCCTTTAATCCCAGCACTCGGGAGGCAGAGGCAGGCGCATCTCTGTGAGTTCGAGGCCAGCCTGGTCTACAAAGGGAGTTCCAGGACAGGCTCCAAAGCTACACAGAGAAACCCTGTCTCGAAAATAACCAGAAAAAAAAAATGAACAGTGGTGAGTGTGTGTGTGTGTGTGTGTGTGTGTGTGTGTGTGTGTGTGTGTGACACAGACAGACAGACAGACAGACACACAGAGAGACTTTGTTACCCACTCATCCCATTCATCCACTGATGGACAGCTGAATTCCTTCTACTTTTTTGGTATTTTAAGTCACTTTTTTAAAAAAAAAATTATTTACTTACTTTACACATCCTGGCCACAGTTTCCTCTCCCTCCTCTCCTCCTATCCCACCCCCAAGCCTCCCACTATGTTCCCACCCCCCAATCCACTCCTGTTTCTGTTCAGAAAAGGGCAGGTCTCCCATGAATATCAGCAAAACATGGTATATATCAAGTTGCAAGTAATGAGTCCCTTTATTTCTGACAGTTATACTAGCAAAAATACTACTAGTACTACTAATATTTGGCAAACTTAGAGAAGCCATACATTAAAGTAAAGTGACTTGTATGTGCACAGCCCAATTTTTTGAAAGCTTTCAAATATTTAAAAAAAGAAACTAGAGATCAAGATGCTTCATCAAATACCAAGGGCTCTATTTCCAGATGTAGGAAAAGATATGCTACTGAAGGAAGGCACTGTCTGAGAAACAGCAGCAGAATATCGCCCACACTGAAGCTTCCTCAGTCCTCACCCTCAAAGGACCAACGGATGTCCAGCAGGATGAAAATCCAGCTGTTGCTGGGAAGAGTTCTTGCCTGGCATAACCGAGGACCTGAGCTTCATCGCCAGCACCAGAAAACAAAATAATAACCCCTCTTCCCAATACCATACAGCTTCAGACACCAAGACATACACAAGAAGGTAAATCCTTTCCAGGTTTCCACTGGATAAAAGGAAACAAGCAGATACCAAAGGGTGCAAAATGAAAATGATTGTTGGCCCAGAATCTTCTAAGCAAGATGACCAGCTAATAGGAAACAATGGGGGGGGCGTGTTTAGAAATAGTAGGATCTACAATATTTACTTTTAAAATATTCAAATGAACGAAATGATTTATAGATATGCTCTAGAAGGCATAATTAAAGCATGAAAGGTGTGGTACTCTGAATGAGAATGGCCCCTGCAGGCTCATATATTTGCATGTTTGGTTCTTGGTAGAACTGTTTGGGAAGGATCAGAAGGTGTGGCCTTGTTGGAGAAGATGTGGCACTTGGGGTGGGCTTTTAGGTTTCAAAAGCCCACTCCAACCCAGTCTCAGGCAGTCTCTTTCTGCCTCCTGTCTGCAGATCAGGGTGTGAGCACTCAGCTACTGATCCTTCGCTACACCTGCCTGCCTGCCGCATGCTTCATTACCACGATAAACATGGACTAACCCTCTGAAACTGTATGCAAGCTCCCAGTTAAATTCTTTCTTTTATAAGATGGCTTGGCCATGGTGTCTCATCATGGCGATAGAATGGTAACTAAGAAGGAAAATGGATACAGGATGGAAGAAACAGTAGACCCAAACAAGAGGAATAAATATAAAAAGGAACTTGGCCAACAGAAGAAAAAGAAAGTAAAACTTGACTTATATAGAACTATGATTACATCATGATGATAACATAAAGACCAAGTTTGATTTACAGTAAAACCTTAGGAGAGAAGTCGGAAGGATGCTGCAGCATTCATGAAATCCCTACCAATGCTTGTGTAAACAAGATCTGCATAATGACACCATACTCTGCCACGCCAACACAGACAGGGGAAGTTTCACAAGGCCCCACCTCTAGATGAAGAGCTACAGGCAATCAATTGAGACTGCTGAGAGAGGGAGAGGCCCGAATCACATGTACCTACAATCAACACCAAATGTGCCCAGTAGGGGTGTGTGTGTTGTACGCACGCACACAATAAGAATTATAGAAGTTGTGATAAATTTGGGGGACATAGGAGGAGTTGGAAGGGAGGAGAAGGAAGGGGCGGAAATGAAGTAAATGTAGCACCCATATATAAAATTCTCAAAAAAAATTAATAATTAAAATAAAAAAATAGGAAGTGAGGGGAGTCAGTGTACCCTGGAAATAATCAATCAGTATGGATTAAGAAGAAAAAAAAAGGACCATGGCAGGAAATGTTGAAGAGATTTGAGAGATTCAGTACTCTCCTTCAAACTACAGAGCTATTACAACAGGAAAAAGCACTCCCAAAACCAAAAACCCAGGTTCAAATCCCAGCTGCATCACTATGACTTGAGCAGTGGTGCTCCGTCTTTAATCTCCCAAAGGGTACTCATTCCTTCTTTCTGTGTAACTGTGAGAGTTAATTAATGCTTGTAAAACACTGGGGAATTACCCAGCACATCAGGCTTTGAATAAAGGTTGGCTGTAAATGTAATGGCGGAGTGGTGTGTTTCCCGTATGGCTGTGGATGCCCCATACCCATGCACATATGGGTAGCACTTGGTAGACTTAGAGGGCCTAAAGCTGGGAGCAGAACACATGGCAGGGCAGGGAAAGCTGAAGGATGGAAATGAGGGTGAATATGATCATATTTCATTTATAATGTATGAAGCTCAAGGATAAATAAAAATTATAATTAAAAAAAAATCTCTCACCAAGCATGGTAGCACATGCTTTTAATCCCAGAACTCAGGTGGCAGAGTCAAGCAGATCTCTGTGAGGTCTGCCTGGTCCACAAATAAGTTCCAGGCTAGCCATGGCTACATAGTGAGATCTTGTCTCAAAAAACAAAATTAAAACAAAAAAAAACCAAAAACAAAAACCTCATTAAGTATTGGGCTGGGAAGATGACTCAGTTGGAAAATGTTGCCATACAAGCATGAGGACCTCAGTTCAAATCTTCAATACTCAGATTAAAAGAAAAAAAAAAAAAAATCCTGATCTAGTACATGTCTGTAATCCCAGCACTGGGGAGGTGGTGGCAGGCAGATCCCTGGAACTCATTAGCGGCCCAGCCAGCTTAGCCTGTAGGCAAGCTCCAGGTTCAGAAAGAGACCCTTGTCTCAAAAATCAAGGTGAAGAGTCCCTGAGGAAGACACCCAATGTCCTTCTGGCATCCACACATGCACACACTCATGCAGATAAGTACACATGCATAGCACACACATACATGCACACATAAACACCAACACCACACACACACACACACACACACACACACACACAAACACACACAGCAACAAAACTCATTAAGTCCAGGACAAATGAATATAGGACTTAAACTACAAAAGAAATGGAAGGAATAATTTTAGTTTTATAAACGTCACTATATCCTGGTGCAGACATTTACAAATAAAGATAAAAACCATTCAGGTAAGAGAGAGGGAAGAATAGCAGAGAATCACAAGTTAAAGTTGCTATAGGAACAGAAGATCAGTATGTTAGGCATTATAATATTAAGAAGTACCTGTAGAAATACATGATTCTGTGATTTGAAGGAAACTTACAGAAGAAATATTGGAAGAATTTAAAGAAGCTGCCTCTATACCCAAGAGTGCTGTAGAAACTTCGATGAAATCCAAGTTAGGCTTTTAAAGTCAAATAGGAAATCGATAGTACGCACTGGCTACTAAGTATAGAATTATCCAGTTTGTATGTGGTAAAGTGACATCATCAAGAACTCCTGGAAAGAAGCACATCTGGAAAGACTGACTGCTTAAAACCACAGTGACGTGAAGAGGTTGAAATGCTGCAGATCCAGAGACTACTTTTCTTATCCCAAGCTAGCTTTAACTCCCTGTACAGCCATCTCTGCCCACCTCTACGTCAGAAATAACAAACATCCTATGGCTAATAGACAAAAAACCTTTTAAAATCTACTACCTTAGCAGACCATTTAGCATCCATCAACCCAAAAGCTAAGACTATCATCTGAGAAAGTCGGAGGCCTATAAGGAGAGCTTCACGCATCTTACTGTAACCACCTCTCAGATGTACCCACTAATGTATTTTACACTTTCCTTGACTTATGACTTTGTTTTGTTAAAGCTATAAAACTTCATGAAACTGTTCCCACAATGCAACATGAAATTTGGGGTGACCTAAATCTGAGTTCCCGGGCCATAGTCACTCAAATTTGGCTCCAAAATAACTGTATCTCACTTCCTGTGAAGGTGAGGGCTGTTTTTGGTTTTTTGTTTGTTTTTCTTTGCATAGACAGGGCTTTTAAAGAAAAGAACGTTCATCTTAGGGAGGGGGGGGGGTTTCTTAACTACAGAAGCTAAGGATAAAATAGAATGAATGCAAATAAATCATACATAGGCTATCACACATATAATTAAATTTTTACATCTAGGAATACATATGCAGAGAGAAAGTAAATACAACAAAATGCTAATTGCATGCTAGCTAATGAATATTTGTGAAAGTAATGTTTTGATTATATGACTCCTTCAGTTTTCTAAGTGTAAAACTTTAATGAGTGAGTGGAAATGTTGCTTTTTGTTATAAATAAGCTCTGCTGCAGTATATTTTGAAATGCAGATAAATCGTTTGTAAAGAATTTAACAAAAAAAATATGATCTTTTCCGTGTAATTCTCAAGAGAACTAAAATCTAAGTACAGTTTATAATTCCTGTTTAAAAAAAAATTCACAAAAAGCTTAAGGTTCTATTTTCACATTTTATCCATTTTACTGAATTAGCCAAGTGTCTGCTAATGAGCCTATGGGTTCTGTTAACCAAAATGCATGGCACTAAACTGCATTTTAAAGCACACAAGTATCCTCAAGGATGAAAATAACAGCTTTGAATATACAGCATCAGAGTCTAGCTATTGTCTTCCATATGAATCGTGAACATTTTAATAGAAAACAATTGCCTACATTTGAAAAACATTAGAAGAGATGGTTACATAAAGTACCTGAATTTGTCTGATTTGCCCGAGAGTAGGTATCCTGATAAAAACGCATGTGGTTTTTTTTTCTGTTTGTTTGTTTGTTTTTGGTTTTGCTTAGTTTGGTTTTTGTTTTCTTTTCTGTGGACCCCTGACTGTCCTGGAACTGGCTCTGTAGATCTCTGAACTCAACAAGATCCACCTGCCTCTGCCTCCTGAGTGCTGACATCAAAGGTGTGCACCACCACCACCCGGGCTTTTTTTTTTTTTTTAATGCATCAATATGCACATAACAGAAATCATACTAGAAGCTTTATTCTTAGAGATAATTGCTGTTTTTAAGCAAAATACAAAGTACTTACTTCATCTGTATTAGCATATTAAATAGCATTTATCTTTTCTCTTAATTTTTCTCATGGTTATATTTTAGGGCATGTTGTTATAATTACCCTCTTTTAATACATAAGGTAATAAAGAGATCAGCAATGTGGAGACTGAAACAATACAAAATAAACGCAGCTGTTTTCTGACAGAAATCCTCCAATCTGGTCCCCAAGAAGTCTATGCATTAAACTGGATCAGGCAGCTAAATGGAAACACTGAGGCGTATGTATCCTCCCTTTCATCATCCCAGCCATCTTCTGAGAATACACTGAGATCACACAGCAAGGCTTAATGCTCACTCCATCCAACCCCACCAACCTTTCCAGCACAGATCAGATACTGACACAGAGTCACTGGGTGACAGGCACAGGTCAGGGATGGAGCCATCGTCTCCCAAAAGGTCATCTAGTTCACAGACCCAGGGGTTTCCCCGATTCACTGGCTTGAATAAATGTGTGAAAATAATGAATGGAAAGTAAGTGAGTGCTGTGAATGTTTGTAATGTATTCATAAATTATACTGGTTAAATGACTTGGAATGAGAAGTAAATTTTACCTCAGGTAATTTTACCACAAAAATCCTTACCCAGGGAAGAGTACACCGAATGGTTATCCAATGTCAAATGGTCAGCCCTGAAAACATACATACAAGTAACATTATACAAACTGAGTAGGTTGTATTTATGTACATAGGAATATATATGTATGTATGTATCATACATATATATATACATAGACATATGTGTATATAACAACAGTTGATGAAAAAAGAGGCCATGATTTTGAAAGAGGGCAAAGAGGAATATAAGGGGAGTTTGGAGAGAGGGAAAGGAAGGAGGAGGAAGTGATGAAACTACATTATAATCTCAAAATATAAAATTGATAATATTAAAAAGTAGAGAAGTGATTGTTACTCCTTGTCTTGAATACTTTGATTTTGCAGGGATAATCACCATGACCAAAAGCAGCCTGGGGAGGTACCGTTCACTTTGGCATGAAGGATTCAGCCCATCCCTGAAGAAAGGCAAAGCAGGAACTGAGGCAGGAACATGGAGAGGCAGAGACCATAGAGGAATAATTGCTGCTTGCTGGCATGCTCAGGTACATTTTCCATAATGCCCAGGCCCACCTGCTTGCCCAACTACATTTCCTATAAAGCGGGAGCCCACCTGCTCTTGGGTAGCTAGGCCCTCCCATACCAATCAACAACCAAGAAAATGTCCTACAGACATGCCGACAGGCTAATCTGACAGAAGCAACCCCTCAGGTGAGATCCCTTCTGCCCAGATATGTCCAGGTTTATCCCAGTTGACAAGAAACTAACTGTGACACTTCCTATAGGGTATGCTGATTATACAAAGTGACTGAAATATTACCTGTGGTGAAACTGTTTAAGAATATTGAATCCTAGGGTGGGAGAGGTTGCGTGGAAGTTGAACACTTACTGCTCTTGCAGAATATCTCTGGGTTCAGCTGCCAGCACCCACATCAGGTCTCTCACAACTGCCTGTTCCAGAAGATTCAGCACCTTCTGGACTCTTCTGACATCTGAATGCATGTGGTGTACAAAAATTCATGCAGGCATACATGCATACAAAGGAAATGTTTAAAGATCATATGAAGTGTAGTCTATAAAGGGAGCATTTGGTCAAGGTGGCAGGGGTGTTTAAGAAGCCAAAGGAGAGTATAGATTCCATGACTCCAAAAAAAAGAAGGGGAAAACAGGAGTATTTAGACGAAGGGCGAGTTAGTCTGAACTCTATTACATACCTAGTGTGAATGTATAGCAGCCATTGCAGTAAAGAAAATAGGATTTGATGTTTAAATGGCCATCTAAAAAGGAAACGCAAAATCAATCCAAAATAGATTCAAGACATAGAAAATCACCTAAAGGAGCAAAATGGCCTCTGGTCACGAAAAACACTTGACAGAAATTTGATGGGAGACACTGTGGTATCTTAAGAAAGCAGACACTGGCAGTGCTCATGGGAAACTGAAATTTAAAGTGGACAATTGAGAGGCAGAATCGCAAGCATCCACTCAAGCCTTATCTGGACAGAAAGGAACTTGACTGGAGAAATGTGCCGGACTGGAGATACAGGAAACCCAAGCTTTATCTTCCCCTTGTCAATTTCAACCCAGCCCAGGCCAAGTGTGTCAAGCCAGGAAGCTCTGCTATTTTATCTGGATTTTGCCAACTCTCCTACAAATGAAACATTATATGCCCGGAGTTAAGAATTTATTCTGAGGTACAAAGTAAAGTAGCATTTTCCAAACAAAGGTTTTATTTCAGCAATCACGTTGTGTTTGCTCCTTTAATATAGTTGGAATACAAGAGATCAGGGTCAACCACAGAAGGATAGATGAGAACAAATAGGATCCATAAGAAATACACACTTTTATGCTTAGAGACACAGCTTTTCTGTCAACCGTCTAAGTACAGACAGCACAGTGACCAGCAAGTCCAAGTCAGCCCCTGCTTTACACAGTTAGATGGACCTGTTTCCCAGAGTGCTGAGGCCTAGAATCAGGAGCCTCAAATTTGAAATTCCCAAGAGTTAGAGATCCAAAAGAACCTCCCAAAGAAGGTAAAGAGAAGAATCTATTATCTAACAGAATGGCAACTAACACAGGAAGAATTGCTACCACCCAGAGGTGTTGATTCAGGTGGGAGTCATCACTAGGCTGGTGGATAGAATGTTGATAAGAAATTAGATGCCAGCAGAATCTTCAAAACTCTCCATGCAAAACACTAATTAGTTCTGAAAGGAAAACAGAAAAATGGATGTGATTAAAGTTGTCATATACCGACATGCCCGGTGATTGGGGTTAACATCACTCATAGTGGATGGGTCAGCATCTCCCAGCTCAGATGTGATCCCTGAGATGAGCACAGCAGTCTTTCTGTGTTCTGAAAATGCATTAACTAAGGTTACTCATGAACAAACATCAGAAAAAAACCTTCACTCTGCATAATTGAAGCCCTGTGCTCTTTAAAACCGCCCAGGATTCCAAAGAGAGGGAAAGACTGAGAAACTTCTTTTTATCAAAAGAGTTCAAAGAGGTATGAAAATTAGATGCAATGTATACTCCTGGACAGGCTCCTTGAGTAGAAAGAAAAAGACCTATTGTTGAGCTTACAATGCTGATATTATGAACTGAATGGCAGTTTGTTTCCTAAGGTTGAGTTCTGTACACTGGTTATGTAGGAGAATATTACTGTTGGGGAAAGTACAAGTGATTCAGAGTTACAGGACAACAGATCTCCAGCTTGCTCTCACAGGCAAAGAAAACGAGTCAAGATTTCACACACTACAGAGCAAATACACACCATGATACATTGTATTATATAGTGAAGTAATGTATATTGCATATACTATAAAATATTGACAATGGGGAAACTTAGAATGTAAAAGTTCTATGCCCCATTTAGTAACACTGTAAATTTGAAATTAGCCCAAAATTAATTATTGAAGATAATTAATCCAGTGGAAAAATACATTGTTATAACTTTGGCAGTATATATAATGAAGAGAGGATATTTATTATGGCTTGCATGGATATGTCTCCCACAGGTCATGTCTTGGTACCCAGCTATTCTGTTATGGAAACTTGGGGCTATAAAAGCTCACTGGAATAAGCCTTAAGGGTTACAATCCAGCCTGTATTTCTGTCCCTCTGTCTGCTACAATACCCCAACATCATGTAGCAAGCTATTCCAGCAATGCCTTCCCACTGGGATAGACTGTATCCCCTAAAAAGTGAGCCAAAACAATTCTCCTTCCTTCAGTGGCTTCTGAAGGTATTTGACCAGAGTGACATAAAATGACAACATAATGTTAACATGAAAAAAAATCCTAACATGTTAAGGCACTAAAGCTTTACAGCATGGAATGTTAGCCATTTAATTTGTTCAAATCTGTTTTAGGTGAAACAATGCTTCATTCATTGTGAAGGTTTCTGTATTTTGAGCAAGGCACAGTAGTATACACCTGGAATCCAAGCAGTTGGGAGGGAGAGACAAGAGGATCACAACTTTAGCACAACCTGGGTTACACAGCCAGATTCTTCCTAAAGAACAGAGAGAAGAAAGGAAAGTTGCTGAATTGGAATAAAGATAAAATAATTTGGTTAATGATATCAGAAACAGTAACAGTAGACAAAAGCTACGTGGGTCCCTGTAAAGCCTTTCTCATGAAACCTGCTGTGGTGTTTGAAAAACAATGATCCCTATAGATGCAAATATTTGAATAGTTGGTCTCAAAGTTGGTGGAACTGTTTGAGAAGGATTAGGAGGTGTGTCACCAGGGAAGGGCTTTGGAATTTCAACAGAGTCATGCCATTCCCAGTATTCAGAGTCTCTCAGCCTAGTGGCTGAGATCAAGACCACCATGGTTTACTTCCTTTATGAAGCAGAGCAGGTGACAGCAGAAAAGTGTTAGCAACTCCTCTTCCTGATGATGTGCACGAAGTGCCCAAAGGAGCTTCTCACAGCAACCTACAGACCACTGTAAGGCCATATCACTGAACCCACAAGACAGTGGCATATGACTGTGCTCTAAAGAGTCCTGGCTGTACCATCAGAAACCTATGAGCTAGCGCAATCCACACACAGGGCAGATGTAGTTTCTTCAATATCCTACGGAAGATTTTTAAATGCATGTACTTATTAAGTACTTTAAAATTTTGCCAACTACTGTTAATTTTTCCAAATTAACTCACAAAATTAAAATGAAGATTCCCTAAACCACTGCCTTGCTTTGACATTCTTGATAACTATAGAAGCATTTCATTGGCAGGTTTCAGTGTCTGCACTGAAAGCTAATCTTTAAATAATATACAGCAAATACAAAGATAGCACTTGCTTGACCTTTTAAAATACTAATTTAGATACATAAATGAGCACACTTAGCATCTTCAGTATACACTATCAATATAAACTATCAAGATGTGTTCACCAACAAGTACATAATGAACATCTCTGGCATTTATTATGCAAATGTCATGTGGCCACCCCAGCCTATCTTTTATTGGAAGGTGATGGTGACATAAACAAAAATAACAACTGCCCACAATAGAAGATAGAAAACACTACATGATATAACCTTTAAAGCGGGTTATCAGCTAACTGGAGAGATTAAAAAAAACAAAAAAAAAAAAAAAACCCACACATTACAAAGACAGGTTTGTGCTAAGTAGTGAAAATGACCGTAGAGACAACTAGCAATTAAATGAAAGTCAGTGGGAACAGGAATGATGTGGCCGGTCAAGAATCACTGGGAATGTTCCAGATAGAGGAAAGCCTGTGGGCCATCTAGCCACTGGGCCGAGATGAACATAGCTGGGAGAAGTGAGTGGCAGCTAGTGGGGAGCTGAGGATATCCAGCTGTACAAGAGAAATCACAGTATTTGAACTCAACACTAAGCATTGGAAGCTTTCAGAATTTGAAAGTGAGATCTGGCCTGAAGACACAGTTTTTAACCTGATAAAACCTGGTATTAGTCAAGAAAAGAGGAACATGGTGTTCTCTATAACGGTGGGAGGGTGAAATCAAAGTCTCTATGGGATCTACAAGGTCCTCTGTGGTTTGAATAGCCATTCCTTCTCTAAACTTACTTTTGCTTCCTTTCCCTTTCCAGTTGCTATGATCTCCTGCTTAAGTCCCACCCCTACACCCACCACCCCTGTGCCATGGCAGCCACACCAAAATTGGTCTTAACTGCATACAGAAGGTGCTCAGTCAATGCTCATTGAATTTTAAATACAAGTTGATTCTTTCTACACTGGATAGACAAAACTGTTTCTAACACACAAGTCTGCCACTCTCTTCATCTTTAAAATGTTCCTCTATGGGGTACCCAGACTGTCTGTCATCATAGAGCCTTTGTCCAGTGACTGATGGAGGCAGATACAGAGATCCACAGCCAGGCACCAGGCTGAGCTCTGGGAATCCAATTGATGAGAGAGAGGAGAGATACTGCAGGCAAGGGACATGGAGATCATGATGGGAGGACGTGCAGCGATGACCGGCCACACTAGTGGAAGCCCATGAACTGTGGACTGGTGGCTGTGGAGCCCCCATGGGACTGGACTAGGCCCTCTGGATATGGAAGGTGGTTGTTTGGCTCAAACTGTTTGGGGGGCACCCAGGCAGGGGGATCGGGATCTGTCCCTGGTCTATGGGCAGGCTTCTGGAATCCGGTGCCTGTGGTGTGACACCTTGCACAGCCTTGGTGCAGTGGGAAGGGGCGTGGACCTGCCTAGGCTCAGTGTGCTGGGCTCTGCTGACTCCCCATGGGAGACCTTGATTTGGGGTATGTGGGGATGTGGGGTGGCTTGGGAAAGAGGGCTGGGGGGTGGGAGGAAGGAGGAGGGGGAATCTGTGGATAGTATGTGGAGTGAGTAGAAAATTTCTTAATAAAAAAAAAAATGAAAAAAATGTTCCTCTATGGCTACCATACTTTTTTTTTCTCTCCCTCTCTCTAAAAAGAATTCCATCTGCCTCTTTGAAGAGTTTTCTTCTCCTGGCTTCCTCTGCCCACTGCAGGCTGATTCACCACATGTCATCTACACTTGAGACACAGTTATGAAATAACCAGGTCATCTTTCTCTCCCTACACTGGATTAGAAATGCAGATTGGACTGAGGGATTTTGGAGACAGGTGTGTTGAGAGCATGAATTAACAGCTCACAACTTGACAGACAGCAAGAGAACCATAAATAGCAGCAACAGGGACAAAAGAGAACACAGACATGATTTGCCAATATGTAGTGTAAGAAAAGGCGTCACTACTTAAGACCCTATAATAATGGTTGCAAACTGTCAGGGGAAGAGTAGACCAGATCTGTGAAATTTAACTTAGCTGTAAAGCTGAAAGTACAGTTTGATTTACAGAACTTAAGTAGAAGCTTCCAATGTAAAAATTCATGAAACATGCTTGCTGATCATGCAAGACTCGGGTAAAAATCTAAGGCTGTAGCTATAAATACAATGGAGGATATGACATAATAGTATTACATCAAATAATGAGGATCTCTTACATGTAGTTCTTCTAGGTTTATAATGGAGCTGGAATGTGACTCTCTCCTTCTCTAAACTCAAGCATATTGCTAAAAGAAAAATGGAGATTCTGTCTCATATCGGAAGAGCCGACTGTTGTGAGACAGAAGAAAGCCAATAATCTCAGGACCATTGTTGTCAAGATTCTATTTCTTTCCATGCTTGTCCTTGATTTCTGGAACTCCTTCCTCAAATTACCCTAAATCTAAACTTTCCACTTTGATATTAATAACGTTCAAGTTTTCCACAGTGAAAAATAAGTCTTTCCAATAGCAATCTCTGAAGTCTCCAGAAGGAAGATGGGGCCCCACAACAAGGACTCTACTCCATCCAGAAAGATGCCATGGTGCCTAAGAACATTACTCAATGATCAGCTTTGGACTGAAAACTCTTCAGGACAGTTCTAAGATCAGATGGTCCAACATACTACACCTCTAGCCAGAATCTCAGACAGTCTTATCCGTTACTCTGAGACTGGCTGCAGACTCTATGGCTAGTCCTATTGAGACCTAACTAAGCTTTCTCACAGGACCCCACAGAGATACGGTTGTCCCCTAAACAGCAGGAAGCAGTTCTAAGAAAATGACGCCCTCTCCCAAAGGTTTCATTTTTCTCAGGGTTATGGATGGATGGTTATAGGGTTGGGGGTGGAACAATAAAATTTAGACTCATATTCTCCTTTAGTAAAGAAAAAGGAGAATGGATAGGTATAGTATATTAAGGTAGATTATTATATCTACTAGTAAACTGATTTAGCAAACTATCAGCCTTGGATAATTTGCACTGACATGGATTCTTGTATATTTGATACAAATGTAAACTATTCTTATATTCCTGTGTAATTTGGAAATTGATACAAATGCAAAACCATATTTGTTCTATTGTTCAAGTATTTCTACTCCTGTTTGAAACATTTTGTATACTGATACAAATGTAAAATTATATTTGTCATACTATATGTTCTACCTCTGTTTAGGATACTTTGTATATTGACACTTATTAAGGATAGTGTTGTCATATTGCATATTTCTACCTCTGTTTAAGATATTTTGTGTATTGTCACAATTTTGAGGTCATTGTCCTTACCCAGTATATTTGCTTACAGACTGTTTACCTGTTAATGTGAAGCCTTAGTCCTTAGATTATTTAGGTAGATAAGACTTACAGAACTATAGTCACCCATGCTTGTCATTTCTATACTTATGTTAGTTAGGTTCTCCAGACTTACAGAAACACATGTCAGATGGATAGGTAATCTTCATAGATCTAGAGAATATGATATTTAAATGTTTTGATAACTTAGAATTCTGTTAACATGAGACACGATTGCTCCTGGCAGCACCAATCTGATCCCGAGAGAATGTTGGGCTTCTAAGACATTTCTGTTTGGAAGTTTGTCTTCTTTTGGGCACAAAATGGCCTACTGGGCAAAGAATTGCCTTTGCCTTGACTACTGACAGTATGTAAGCTATCCTTTCTGATTGACTATTGAACCTTGCCAAGACAGGGTAAGATGGTCTTTCAAAATTCCTGCTTCTGAAAAACGGTCTGTCAGATAATCTAGGCTTAGCCAACTTGGATGCCACAACAAGGCTGAGAAACTTTAGGTGACTGTGCAGGCTGCCAGTTGTCTCTGTCTATTCTCGCAAGAATTTCAGAAATTGTTTGCATTTTCTGTTTTCTCAGGTATTATTATGTTTCTTCTCAGGTCTTTGATAGAGCTGAAAACAAGATAGTTACAGTTATAATCTTCTTATATCTTAACTAGAACATATTAAGTACTAGAGTCAGAATCTTCAGGATAGGACAGCTATTGGAGTAATCTCAGGAATTTGCCATTTACCTATGATCTGGACATTTCTGGACATTTAGCATGTTTTTCTTGTTTGATGTTGTTTGTGTTGGTTGTAGTTTCATTTTTGTTTATGTTATAACCCTTTGTTTTTCCTAGACAATACTTGATAATCATTCTTATTGTATATAGTTTGCATTAAGTTTAGAATCTTCTTACTTAGACAAAAAGAGGAAATGTAATAGTATTTGCTCCACCCATGACCTTGGGCTATAGGGCCTGAAGGAGGTGGTGCCTCTTGCTATTGTACATGACCTCTTAAAAGGTAAGGGAAAAAACTCACAAGGCTCTTCTCCCTGCAGCCCGCTTTCTGGTGGGATCAAACTCCTAGATGGATTCACTCCTGGTCAGATCAGAGGACAACTTCAGCAGTCTACTCCATTCTGTATTCATGAGTGTATTTCCTCAATTTACCCTAACAAATTTCCCTAATACTCTGTGAGTAGGCAGTAAGACTCAGAAACAGTGGTGTGCTCACTATCAAGTCAACAATCACTATTAGAAGAGCTCTGTGTGATGGTCTCTCAGGTGCTGGGGACAGTGTGGAGATCCCTTTTCTTGGAGGACCCTGGCTTAAATTAATAGTTCCAGCTACCATTTCATCATATCTAACATCAGACCATTATAGTCCACCAAATATCTCTCACCACTTTATATGATCGTACTATCCCATGACACTGATCTGTGAGGAGCACAGTGACATTCAAATCCCCTGCCAATCAGGTCATGGGCAGATGAAAAGGCTGCATGAGAAAACAATGGAAATTTACAGCAGTGTGGACAAATGAGTCAGATTACTTTGGGGAAAGAGCAGCTCTTTAATTTCTCAATATCAAAGTTCAGTGCACCATACATCATGCTTCCAAGAAAATAAAAATATGAAATGCCATCTGGACTCAGTACTCAAAAGGACTACAGTTTGTTGACCGTGTTTGCTTTGTTGATACCTCTATCATTGATCAGATAAGCCTTTGCTTCTGTAAATGAATCTTGGGGCCAGGACTGTCCCAGTCAAAGGCAGAACCTGCTAGAAGAACTGGACTTACAACTTTACAGCGATGACTAGCTTTTTGGCTCCCTATGATGCATTTGAAAATGAAAAAAAAAAAAAAAGCAGATGATTTTGTTTTGTTTCACTTTCAATAAAACACTACTTTTGACTAAGTGTTGAGCAGCTCTAGGAGAGGGAAGGGATTAAAAAGGGAGAGGAATCCAGTCTAAGTCAGCAGACAGTAAGCTACAACCACTAGATGTTATCTTTGCAGAACAGTTAGCCATACAATTGCCAGCAGAATTAAAAATGAAATAAAAGAGGAGGTTCAGGAGAGTGCCCCAAAGGCCTGGTCCCCAAACTCTAGCCCTCCTCTAAACAAAGGCTCCCATATTCTCAGATAGAAAACTCTTTTGTATCTGGACAATAAAGTACAAGAGAGCAACATAAGGCAGGGAGACGAGGTATGTATTGCTGTTATAGACCATGATTCCACAGGAGCGTTCATCAAAAACAGCCTAAGCATCAGGTCAATGAAGAGCACTCCCAAAGTAGGTGCTCCAGAGTCAAGAAAGGACACCAGAAAGAAGTGAGATTGTCACAACTTAGGCAACAAAAGTATAAATTCAAATACTCAGATAAAGATAACAAGTGGTTTTCCTCTAATTTCCTTAAAATGTGAATGATTGCTAGCAGCAAAAAGTAGAACATCAGTAGGCTTTTCAGTATATGTAGATGTGACACACATGATTGTTACAGATGAGTGGGAGGAAATCAAGTGATACATGTTTCTTTTCTTTTCTTTTTTAGGTTTTTTACATTTTACTTGGAGTGGTGCAAAATTAACTCTAAGTAAACTGAGAATGCATCTTATAATTCCTAGAACTTCCACCACAAGTTATTTTCAGAGGGGACCAAAAATCCATAGATAAGTTAAAGTAGAATATTGAAACAATTCAAATAATATAAAAGAAGAAATAAAAAGAAAGATGAGCAAAACAGGAAGGAACACAGAAAAGAGTAACACAATGGTATATCCATAGTCACCATAATAATTACATTAAATATAAATGATCTAAACACATCCCACAGACTCTCGGGATTTTTTAATTATTTAAAAAGAAGCAACTGCATGGTGGATGTAAGAAATGTACTTGAAACATAAAAATGCAGCTGCATTAAACATCATAATGTGCAATGATCAAAAAAAAACAGCTAGCATGGCTATATGAACTAAAGCCAATTCTGTATTTGCCGCTCTCAACTTATAAACCTACATTAACATATGCATTTACAATACTCATAAAGCTGTTATAAACTATGTTCACTGATGATTTATAAAATATATCAACTCTTTCCCTTTATAGACTTATCATGTAAGACAAAATTGCTACAACTTACATAAAAAACAAACTAGAGTAAATATAATTAACGCACCAAATGTCTACAAAAGGTGTTAAGCTCCAGATACACACAAAGGACTGAAGGGGAGTTTGGAGGGGTGTAGAATTATCACTACAAGTTACAGCCATGCTGGGTTAGAAAATGATGGTGGGGGGCCAGAATTCAAATAAGCAACTTGAGTTAAAAGGGACTTTCAGAGGGAATTGAACAATGTGCCTAGAATAAACATAAAGCTGTATGGGGGTACAGAGAGGGAAGCATCTCATAACTGTACTTGACTATTTTTGTAATTTTAAAAAAATAATTAATTAAAATATAAAATAATTAATTAAAATATAATTATAATATAATATGTAAGAGATGACTTGGTGGTTAATTGCACTAGCTGCTTTTCCAAAGGACCAGATTTGAATACCAGCACCCATATGGCAGCTCACAACCATTTGTAATTCTAGTTCCAGGAGGTCCAGCATGCTCTTCTGGCCTCCAAGGGTACCAAGCACTCATGTAATATACAGATATTTAAAAAAAAAAACCCTATACACATAAAATAATAGCATTTAAAATTTTAAAAATATATAGTTATATCACTTCCCCCTTCCATTTCTTCCCTATAACCCCTTCTATTCCCCCTACTCCATCAAATTGATGGCCTCTTTTACTTCATTATTGTTATGTACATAACAATAATGTAAATAATTATGTAAACACATAAATACATAAATACAATCTGCTGAGTCCATTTAGTGTTGTTTTGTGTATATAATTTCAGGAATGACCACTTTGTATTGAATAACTAGAGGGCTGATCCCTGAAAAAAAAAAATCCTTCTCTTGGCAATCATTAGTTGCCTAGAGTTCTTTGTCTAGGGGTAGGATCCATGCACCATTTCCCCCTCTGTGTTAGCATGTCTAGTGATACTGTCATTATTCATGACATTTTATAAACACATTAATGAATTATGTTTATCACTGCATCTTACAATATTGTGATGGATTAAGAGTAATGCTTTGGAGTTGTACAAGGTAAATACATTGCTCTAAATATTCTCTATATGAAACTTTAGCTTGCAGGCACTCTACCTCTTCACTGCTTGGTTGGTTGGCTGGTTTCAGAAAAGGACATTAAACAAGGAGATAGAAACTTCTGCAACAGAAATTAGCCAATTGCATAAAACAAATGAATCAATCAATATCTTCCACAGTTCCATGCAAGGTGATCAATAATAACTAATTGCTTTGGAAAAAGTAGAAAATGAAGAGGACAAACAAAAGTCTGAACCCTGAAATACATGTGGAGCCTCACAGCTCTCTCTCTCTCACCTCATGTGTTTTATCGTATTTCTTTTTGTGGTTTGATCTGCTTTAAAGAACAAAAAGCACTCTGCTGTAGGAATAACAATATTATTTCTAATTTTGTAAACTAGGGAACAGACCAGAAGTTCTTCAAAAATTTAGGTGTACTCACTCTTTTAATACAATCCTTCCCTTGAAGCCAAAAACAGAAAGAAATAAAGAAAGAAAGAAAGAAAGGAAGGAAGGAAGGAAGGAAGGAAGGAAGGAAGGAAGGAAGGAAATCAACTGAATTTCAGAATTTATTAAACTCACTGACCAGAACAGATTTCACTTCATCAATAAATGGTGGTGATGAGTAAGTGGAGCGGACAGGGGGAAATGACATACTGTTTCTCCCCATCACTATGCCACAAAGAATATTTGGAAGAATGGAATGCTAACCACAAACCAACTGTCAAGGGTATAAATATAGCCTAGAAGGAGATGCAAAGCAAATGCCACAAAATCACGGTTGAAAACCAAGAGAGGGGTTAGGAAGACAGTTGTCATTGGTTATTTATCAATGGATAAAGCACCTATCACATAAACTAAGGACCTGAGTTTAATTCCTAGAGCTCATGTAAATCTGTAATCCCAGCATTCCTTCAAGATGGGAGCATAGACAAGAGAACTGTAGCAAGCTTGTGCCGGTGTCCTCTAACCTACACATACACACACACACACACACACACACACACACACACACACACACACACGCACGTGCAGGGTAGGGGTAGTGGGGGCAAGAGAGATGAGGTTCTTTAGCAATAGTTCTCAACTTTCTTAATGTTGCGACCCTTTAATACAATTCCTCATGTAGTGGTGACCCCCAACCATAACATTCTTTTCATCATTACTTCATAACTGTAATTTTGCTATTGTTATGAATTGTAATATAAATATCTGTGCTTTCTTGATGGTCTTAGGTGACCTCTGTGAAAAGGTCATTCATCTCCCCAAATGGGTCATGGCACACATGTTGAGAACCACTGTTCTAGATATTCATGTGAGCAAAGTCACTGATCTTTGACAGTGCAGCAAAAGGAATTCAAACAAGGATATCTATCAATAAATGTGTCTGTAATAACCAGATATGCAAAACTAAGAAAAGAGAGAGTGAATCTAGATACCTTTGTCCAAAGATCCAATATAAAAAGAATAAAACCCCAGAAGAAAAAGTAGAAAATTCCTACATAGCCTAGAGTTCAAACATGTGATCATAGTTTTCTCATTCAAGAAAAGTATAGTCAAGCATAGAAAAAGTTAGTCTTCATTCAAGTTAAAAACTTCCTCTGGAAGAAATATGTTTGAGAGACAGAGAAAGCAAGTCACAGAGCAAAAACCCTCTGCAAAACATGTCTGAGAAAGGAACTACTGTTACACAAAGAACATCTAAAACTTAACAGTAAGAACACTGCTCTGTTGAAGAATGGACAAAAAACAGAACAGGAATCCTGCCCCCAAGGGCATGCAAACAGAAAATAATCATATGAAATGAGACTCAATGCCATATAAGCCATTTAAAATCATACATGTCATTTAAATATGCAAACTCTAACCCATTACCATGGCCAAAACTCAAAGATTGACCAAAAAAAAAAAAAAAAAAAAACCAACAAAAACAAAATAAACAAACAAAATCAACACCAATGGGTTGTCACTTGGATTGGTTTAATAAAAAGCTGAATGTCCAATAGCTAGGTAGGATTTTGGGGTCAGAGAGGATGCTGGGAAGAAGAAGGGTAGAGACTTAGAGAGTCACCAGCCAGAAGGAAAGGAAGCAGCATGGGCAGTACAAAGTAAAGGTAATAAAGCCAAGAAACAAACAAACAAACAAAAAAACAGATTGATAAAAATGGGTTAATTTAAGTTGTAAGAGCAAGTTAGTAACAAGCCTAAGCTATCGGCTGAGCTGTCATAGTTAATAAGAAGTCTCCGTGTGGTAATTTTGGAGCTGGCTGGCGGGACAGAAAAGTCTACCTACAGCAGTGCAAACAATTTAGTAAAGGGTCCTGCAGGTTCTTATAGACTACACACTTTCATCACTGATTTAGCAACTATGTTCCCAGGTATGGTGGAAATGCTAACCAAGTAAGTTGAAATTTTATGCTCACAGAAGTACAGTGTGTGTGACACTTTAGAAAAGACAGTGGTAACTGAGAGGGAGGGATGAACAAGCAGAGCCCAGAAGCTCTGTAGAGTGGCAAAACTATTCTGTAGGGAACATAATGGATGCTGCACATGCACAGTCACTGAAATGTACAGAGTACAGCCTCAAATGTGAGCGCCAGTTTCAACAATGGCCTTTACTTTACAATGTACTGGTGCAGTCCCATCAATGACAGTAAAATTAATGCAATTAAAGCATTGCATTAATAAAAGATATTACCAATAAGGAAAAATGGGGTCCTGGGGGAGCCCTATGCTTTCATTTACTTTCCTATAAACTACAATACCAGACCATTTACTTTTTAAAAAAGCAAGGCAGTGTGCTACCTTTTATGCCCTTTGTGAATCTTGCTTAAGGGTCAAATTTTTAAAATAGCAATGAAAGATATTTTAATTTCCTCAACTTGCATAAGCCTAAACTGCGTTACGAGGAGAAACAGCTGACATCCTACACCACCCAACAGCAGCCTGCTTACTGTCTGTGCTCAGTTTATCTTCTCATTAACCTGCAGTGTGCTCCGTTACTCACTTGCTTATTTTCATAATTAAAGTGCATTCTGACTGGGTGTGCTGGAGCAGCTATAACCCCCGCACTGTTAAGGCTGAGGCAGAAGGATCACGTCGTAGGCCAGCCTCAACAATATAAAGAAAAACTGTCTCAACATAAATAAAAAGTAAAAATCAAGAGTCTGTATAATGGTGCCTACCTATAACCCCAACTCTCAACCCCAAGTCTGAGGCAGGAGGATTGTTAAAAATCTGAGATCAACCTCAGCTACATAGTCAGTTCCAGAACAGCCTATGCCTTGGAAAATAGATAAATAAATAACCACAACAAACAAAACAAACAACTAAAAAACTCCAAATAAAAAGCAAAGGCTCTGAGAGAGCAAGAAATGTGGTTTCAGCCCCCAAAGGTTTATCACTAGAAATAGCTCTCTTCCCACACTCTTCAAACTGGATGGCGCTTCATGTGGTTAGAAGTACCAACAGATCAGGACGTTAAATGTCTCTAATGAGAGAAATTTGGTTAAGTAGATGCTTAAGCACCTGTTTTTATCTTTAAAAAAAAAAATACACATAATTATCTTGAGAATTAGGTTTGAGTTTATACATTTTTTTTTTAATTATTGCTGTGTGTATAAGCACATGTGTCTGTGGGTACACAGGATGTGGCACACATGCCATAGCTCGCATGTTGGGTCAGAAGACAATTCTGTGAAGTGGGTTCTCTCAATTCTATCTGGGGGTGGACTAAAGTGCTGAGGCTTGCATGGCAAATACGTGTACCTGCTCGGTCATCTTGCAGACTTGAGTGTGAATTAATAAATCTATCACCATTGCTCTAGTGTGCTTTCTACTGCTGGGGTAAAACACCATGACCAAAAGCACCTTGGGGAGGAACGGTTCCCCTTGGTGTACAGCCTATAGCCTAAAGGAAGCCAAGGCCAGAACACAAGCAGTGCAGGAACCGGCAGGCAGGAAGAGATGCAGAAAACGTGGAGTGCTGCCTACTGACTTACTGGCTTGCTCGTCAGGGCTTGTTCACCATGTTTCCTTACACAACCCAGGACCATCTGCCCAGGGGTGACAGTATCCACAGTGAGCAGGGCCCTCCTCTATCACTCATCAGTGAAGAAAATGCCCTGACAGACTTGCCAACAAGCCAATCTGATAGAGGCATTTTCTGAATTGAGGTTCCCTCTCCCCAGATGACTCAAGCTTGTGTTAAGTAAACAAAAAAACTAACCAGCACAAGCATCAAGAAGTAGTTAGACAGGGTTTGCTCAGCAGTTAGGAGCACGGGCTGCTCTTCCAGAGGTCAAGGGTTCAGTTCCCAGCACCCACAGGACAGCTCACAATCTGATGCTTCTTCTGGTCCGCAGGCATACATGCAGACAGAGCACCTGTAGACACAAAAACAACTAAACCATTGTTTAAAGGTAGTTAGACATGTCTAGCTGTTGTGGAGGAGTTCCTCAGTTCCAGAAGATGTGAGATTCTTTGTCATCTGTGACAGCCTCCTCCTCCTCTGCGGCTACAGTGAATGGGACTTTCTTCTTAGGAGTACAACATCCCTCTTGATGTTAATAGATGGCACTTAGCATATTCTTCTCAGAAGCTAAAAGGTAGGCTTCCCTTTTAACTCTCAATGTATTGTTCAGCATTTTAAATATAGGGATATTTTTGATGAGTGAGTCTCACATTTGATCCCTGGGCCAGAAGCATCAGTATTACCAGAAAACTTGTTAAGAATGCAGCTCTCATCCAAGCCTGCTGACTCAGGAATTCCTGAGGTAGGTGTAGCCCCAGTTCTAATGTCCCTTCCAGGCAATTCTTGGTGGCCAGCATGGCTAGAAAGTTATTGTGCTAGATGCTCATCATTAGGAAAACAAGTCTCACCTTCCTCCTGCAAAGTTAAAGGACTCCAGGGTCTTCATGCTCATTTGACGATAGCCAAAGAATTACTTTTGATCCTACCCCCTACCAAGGAAGGGTCAGACCTTCAAGTGCTCTTTGGAGTCAGGAAAGATGTAGCATGAAACTTACAAGGTCTTATAAGTTTTACAAACCTAGAGCCAGGTATTGGGGTGAATGCTGGAAGATCAGAGAAGTAGAACAAGCCACAGCTACCTCACCTCGCCAGTTTCTCAGCTGGTCTTGTTTCCTCAGACTGGAAGCTTCTGAGTCCTCATCCAAATGAATCTCAGCTGACTGCATCTTGAAAGCCTGAATGCTTAACCAGACAAATGCTTAACTAACTTAGTTCCCAGTCCTCACGCCTTATAGAAAGATTCAAATTCAATGCCAACACTAAACCCAGTCTGCTTTCCCAGTTTAAAAAAAAAAAAAAACAAAAAAAAAAAAAAAAAAACAAAACAAAAGCCTCCCTCTTGGAAGGGTCTACTCCTCAACATTTTCATTTTGCACAGTAAGAAGAGGGAATTCTAAGAACGTTGTACCAGTACCAAGTCCTAGGTGAGCCAGCCAGCAAGTGGGCAGGCATAGGCACTTTCTACAACAAGCTCGTGCCCTACGTGGCCTTCATAAAAAGATCTTAGCTGAAGCACTGTACTTCTGGATGCCTAGTATCAACATCTATCAATCAGAAGTAGAGGCAGAATGTACTTGACAGAGAATTCCCTAAGAATGTCACAACCGCAATAAATGCTGGCCATACTCACTGCCACTGCCGCCCACACTGTTGCCATTATGCATGGTCTAGGTAGGCTGGGCACTTTTTAGCCCATTACTGCTTTCCTTTGCTCCCGCCTTCTGATGCTTCATACTGTACAGACTGTTCCTGCAGCAGACACAATCCCATTCTCTATTCAGCTAGGACAAAACTCACCACAGATTAAACCATCAAAAGACTTGGTAAGTGGTGGATATTTTATTAGCAGTTATTTCAATCATCACACACATTACTTTTTTTTTAAGATTAGCTTATAAAGATAAGCCAGATAATTATGTCAAATCTTCTCAGCCTTCATCTTCTTTGGACTAAAAAAAAAGAAAAAAAAAAAAAAGCAGACATCTTTCTGAGGCTGGAAATTGAAAGCTGTCTTCAGCTCCTTGCTACTGCCATGATCAAAGATAGAGTCTCCAGTTGTAAAATGGGAGACAACTCATCTCTGAGCGAGTCCTTCCAGACACACGCCTGGCTGCCTCCCTTTGAAGCTGACACAGCTGAGATCATATTTTTGCATGAATTATGTATAACATGAGAACAGAAGGAAGACCATTCACCGTGTGACTCATTGTATGAGGAGATAAAGGCACAACTTGTCCTATGTGTTTTCAAGAAGGCAGGTAGCCTGAGGTTGGTGAGGTCCAGAGTGGAGGTTCTGAGCCTGTGTGATTACAGCAGCAAACTCCACAGGAGCTCAGGAGTCCATTGACTGCTCCGCTTCATTCACAGGTCCCTAGGCCACTGATGTCCAAGTCCATCCATTTAATCCATCACAACTGTGTAGATCCAGTGATCGAATGTGAAATAAACATTTGTCTTAATTCATCTCAAGTCAAGATAAATTCAACAAAGCTGTTTTAGTTTCCCACTGAACTCTACCAGCAATCATCATTCAGTATTCTCCTTGTCTAAACTTAAAAATCTCGTTTAAGTTTTCACTTATAATGCTATGATTCAAATTTGAAAGCTGTAATTTATTTCTATCCTTGTACTCCAATCATGAATTCTACCAATAAAATTATTCATATTTATTGGATTTCTGAGACTTCCATCCTGGTCTATTTTATATTACTATGGTGAAATGCTTGGAGCTGGGTAACTTATAAACAAAGCAGGTTTAATTTGGTTCATCGTTCTGGTACAAAGTTAAGGGCCCACATCTGGTGAGGATCAATCTTCTGGAAGTCCCAAAGCAGTGCATGGCACCCCAAGGCAAAGACAGAGTAGATGCATGGTGTGTCTCTTTTCATTTCTCTTTTATAAAATCACCAAGATTCAGTTATCACTGTTCTACTCTAATGATCTCAGACAGAGGTGTGTGTGTAATCACTTCACACAGCCCTGCCAATAAACACTACAGATCCTGTCTCCACAACTCTTATTACCCCACTCTGAAGATTGAATGTCAACACATGAACCCTAAATGACATCCAATGAACTAAAAACATATCCAATTAAAATAATTTGAGGATCTCTAAACATTGTGAAATGTCTTTAGACATACTTAAAACTTCAGCATAAATTTAAGTTATATCATTTTTCTAAAGGGAAATAACTTCTAAGTCAAAACTGGCTTGGGTACTGTCTTAGTTAGGGTTACTATTACTGTGATAAAACACCATAACCAAAGCAGTTGGGAAGGAAAGCATTTATTTGATTTATGCTTCCATATCACTGCTCATCACTGAAGGAAGTCAGGACCAGAACTCAAACAGGGCAGGAACCTGGAGGCAGGATTTGAGGCAGAGGCCATGGAGGGGCACTGCTTACTGATTAGCACCATATGGCTTGCCCAGCCTGCTTTGTTTTAGAAGCTAGAACCACTGGCCCAGGATGGTCCCATGCACAATGGGCTGAGCACCCCCCTCCCCATCAATCATGAATTAAAAGAAAATGCCTCAGAGACGTGCCTACAGCCTTTATAAGGCATTTTCTCAATTAAGACTCCCTCCTCTCTGGTGACTGACGCTTGTATCAAGTTGACATAAAACAAGTCAGGAAAGGTAGAGTTTCATATTCATCGAGACCCAAGAAGATAACCTTTGTATTGATACAGAAATAACTTAGTATTATTGGGTCAATAAGTAAACCTGTACTTGAAGGAAACATGGGTCAACTTGGCCATGGCTTCAATGTAACGAACGCCTATTTAAGTCACATAGCAGATTTAAGGCTTCCTTTCTTTACTAAACCCCAAACAAAATGAGTTGTAGAATAAGAAAGTAAAGCTATGGGCGTTGGAGAGTCCTGTGATTCACTAAAGGCCATGTTCAGACATGGAGTCAATGAAGATTGGTCAGCATTCACCCAGTCATTCCTTTATTCACTTCACACATGGTTCACACCTCAACAATCGACAACAGCTGATCAGATCTTACCAGGAAATGAAAAATCCGGGCAAAAGAGTCAGGTGCAAAGTCAACTGGCTGCCCACAGGTTACAAGCATTGTTCTTTCATTGCTGCTGTGTGTGAGTATGCATGCCCCTGCTCATAGACCAGAGGAGGTCATCTCCATCTTCATCCCTTGAGACAGGGTCTCTCACTGAACCTGGGACCCAACTTTTTTCTCATAGCTAGGCCTCTAAGCCCCATGGATTCTCCAGTCTGTCTCCCCAGGCTAGGATTACAGGCTTGAGTGACGACACCCAGGTTTCATGTCTGAACTCAGACCCTCACTTTTGTGCAGCAGGAGCTCTTACTCAATGAACCATCTCCTCAGTACCAACTATCCCTCCTTCTAACCACAAGATGTTCAAAGATCCTCAAAACAAGTATTGTTGTAGAAGTTCAATACAGATCAGTGCTCAGCATCTGCTTAAGTGACATGTGCTTCTGACATGGCATGAGCTATCCATTATTCCTGTCTTCATGATACCTGCACTTCCTTGCCTAAGATTTCTAGCTGCAATTTACAGTTCCTTTGGCTTGCCTGCAGGGCGGTCTTAGCATTTCACTTTTACTCTGATTTGGATTTATATTTACTGTTTGGCATGACTTCTCCCAATCCTCACTTCTCACCCTGAAGTTAGTGGTTCACACCCCAGTTGAAGTTGTGCTGGTGTGTCAAGAAGAGACTATCTCTCTGGGGAGAAAAAAAAAAAGACTCAGAAAACAGAAGATCAAAAGCGAAATGTTCCTCAAGCTCATGAATCCCTTATCCTGTGCAGACATCAGTCTGCAGGTACCATGGTGACTCTGGATAGTCTGCCTTAGCAAACATGATCTGAAAAGGTAAATAAAGAAGATGTTCTGGAGGCAAATAGCTGTTTCTGATCCTAACACTCCCACTAATATCACACAACTGTGTGGGTCTTGGTTGATCCAATAATCCTCAAGATCTGTTTCCTCGTCTGTAAAATCAAGCAATTTTCTAAGTTCTCTTCCAGCATTAAAATTCTTTTACTGTAGTCTGCAGAACAGTCAAATGAATTCCCAGGTACATCTAAGGGCTTAAAATACCACCTACAGCTACTCACACCATCTCTCCCTTCCATTAGAATCAACACTTGAAATTACACACTCTATGTCAAAACCACAGAAGACAGCCTATAAACTTATACTCCAACATACATGAAAAAATAATTTAGAGGCCCTGTTGATGGCTAATGAAAGCATTATGAAAAGAGTTGTGCATATCAACTTCTTCAAGTTTAGGGAAGCAGAACCCTTCAGCTGAGTACCTACTGTTGGCCAGAGACTACATTACTTCTAGCCTCTCTCTGGAGTTCAGTATGTCTTTATCTATCAGGGTCAGGGGGCTTCTTTCATCTGCTCAGCATCACAGCTCTAACATGGGGCAGTATCAGAATTTGAACACAAAAACCCAACTCTGTATGGCTTATTAATGAGGTCTAGCAGGGACATATCCTACCTCAGTCTGGGTACTCGGAACAACACTCAAGCCACCTCCTATGCCATAAGCAGGCCCCAGAATGTCCTATTGTAAGGAGTCATGTTTATATCCTACTCTTCCCTGAAACTAGTGAGAAGTAATTCCCATAGGCATGTCTTCAATTTTATGGTTTCTTTCTTTTTTGAAGATTTAGGAAGAGATTTATCCCCTGGGAACTGGTCCTAGTGTTAGTATCAATTATGCAGAGCAGATACATCCCCTATTGGTGCAATGTACCCTCTGTACACTCATTCATGGTCAGTGCTTAGCAGGTTCAAAGCCCAACTTCTGTCCATTCTTGGTATAAGCTTGAAAAGCCCAGTGATGATGCTAGCTAGGGCTTTTCCTCAGTTAGATGAAGCATAACATACAGGGGTGCTGATGCAGGGGAAGTTGGCCACTTAAAGTTACAAATATGCATACCTACAAGCACATGTACTGAGTATATCTAAAAATGTCATTAGAAATAAAACTTTATTTGTGACTACCATTTGAAGCTGGTAAATATAAAAAATATAAATCAAGTAAAATGGAGATTAATTAAATGGAGACTATTAAAAAAAAACTGTCTTCAAGGGGTTAAGAGAAATTATCATTACCAGACAGAAAAATATACTGTCTGATATGTTACTTTAAAAAGTAAAGAAGCAGTGGAAATTCAGAGTATGATAGAAGTTGGACTTCAAACCACAGGGGAAATGCAATGTAAGAGACTGTTAAGACACTGTCTAGCCAATTAGGAGAAGAAAACTAAATGTAGAGTTCTCACTTCTGACATTAAAATTAATGTTCTCCTTTCTTGCACTGAAATTAATTTAACATAGATCAAGGAATTTTATATATATATATATATATATATATATATATATATATATATATATGAGAGAGAGATACATATAGATATAGATAGAGAGAGAGAGTGAGTCATGTGATACTAGAAGAGAGAATTTTTATTTGATTTAATGAATAAAATCACTATAAAGAGAAAAACAAGAGACAACTCTAAAAAGGCAAAACAAGGAAACCTAAGTGACATCCCAAATTGGGGCAGTTGGAAAGCTGACAGGTGGGAAGCCTCTGATTAAGCTACATGGCACGTAAGCCTGGCCAGCCGGGGAGGGACAGGAAGATGAGGAGCAGTGCTAACTCAGCCACTGCAGCTTTCACTGTGAATACATCAAGAGCGGGGGACACCGGTGGTGACTAAGAGATGCAGAGGAACTCTCTGATGGGGATTACTGAAAGCGCTCTCGTAAAGATAAGACAGAAGAGACTGTCTCACCTCCCCTCTCTCCTTCCCTCCCCTTCTTTCTCCTTCCCTGTCTCCCCATCAGTAAGAATACGGCCATGTGCAAACAGTAAGAGTTCTGCTGTACACCAGATCTTCCAGTATTTTGACCTCATAGTTCCCAGCCTCAGAACTATGGAAATGGTTTAAATCACATTATTATGGTTTATTTTTACATCTTAAGTTGATAAAAATGCTTGAATATGTATAGAAGAAATTCTAAGGCTGTGTCTGAGGATAGTGCTTCATGTCAATCATTTGCCTACCCTCTTGTTTTATTGACAGGCACTTTTTTTTATGAGACGCATGCTATGATGGGTAATGATGACTGTCAACATGACAGGATCAAGAATGACCTTCAACACAAACTTCTCAGCAAGTGTCTGAGGGAATTTCCAGACTGGATTAGTTGAAATGGTCAGAGACACACCCTAAATGCAGGTAACACATTCCCTGGAGTGAGGGTAGGGAGTGCCAGGCTTGACTAAAATAGAAAAAGAGGGCTGAGCATGAGCACTCCCCTCTTTGCTTCCCAGCTATGGGTACCACGGGACCAGCTATCTCTAGCTCCTGCTGCTATTCCTTCCCTGTCAGGATGGACCATGCCCTCAACTACGAGCCAAAAGAAACCCATCCTTGGGAAGTTCCTTGTGTTGGGTATTTTGTCACCACAAGAAAACCAAGTAACATTCATACATGGATCCTTTCCTCACCAGGTACCTTCTGAGGAAGTGTACTGGGCTAGGTGATGACCCAGGATAGGAAAGAGGGCTCCAGGGCAGACGCCAGTTCATGGAACAGTTAGAAGTTGTGCCTCTTAGTCACTTTTCTATGGCCATGATACAACACCACAACCAAGGCTAAACTGACTGGCTTAAGTTTCAGAAGGTCAGAGTCCATGATGCTGGATCAAAGGAATAGCTGAGAACTCACATCTTGATCCACAACCACTAGGCAGAGAGAAAGAGAGCTAACCAGCCATGACATGAGTCTTTTGAAACCTCAAAGCCTACCAACAGTGACGCACCTTCTAATCCTTCCCAAACATTTCCACCAACTAGTGACCAAGAATTCAAATATATGAGCCTATGGGAGCCATTCTTGTTCAAAATTACCACATTGTGATTTTTCTGTCCAATAATTGGTTTAAGCAAGTTATAACTAACCTCTTATACTACACATTCTTTCTATACCTGAGAAATTAAATAATAATAACACAACTTGATTTTAGTGTGAAATCAGAACCCTGAAACCTCACAATTACTTATTTAACAAATAATATACCATATACTTAAAATTGTTCTAACCTCTTGTCTTAGGTTTACTTAGCTAACAGGAATAGTGAGTCCAAACAATAAGGTAGCTACTACTTATAAATGTTGGTTTTTCTAGTTCAAAACCTTAGCCACACTTTCCACAAAACACCCAGAAAAATATTGCATATTATAAACAATTTGTCATTAGACTTTCACTTCTAGCCTTATATATTTTATACAGCCATAAAATTTAATCAGAGTTTAAATGCATATTCTTACTTTTCCTAATAATTTTACCAAATCCATAAGCAGTAAGTAAGGTTTCTAGAGTTTTAAAGCTATCCATCCATCCCCAAGGGAAAAAAACAAAAATATGCTACAATATAAAACTCATCTTCAAACATTGACTTTTAATAAGCCACCCTGGGATATCTTTATTTTTTAGAGATAAATGTATGTTCAAGGATGCAAGGGCAATGTTTCATAATAGCTACAATTTACTTCACATACTAGATGGGAAAATGATAAAATATTAGCAATCATTGAATGTAAGAAGTATAAAAATGAATGTGTCTGACATTAGATTTTAGCTTTTCTCCACATTTGAACAATTTCATACAGATCTAAAAACCTCAATACACAGCAGAAGAACCAAATGTTTAGCTAAGCAGAAAGGCATGATGACATGATGAGGCTGGGAGGTCATTTTCCTTATAGGTTACAGCAGTTTGTCAAAACTACATCAAATCCAGCAAGGCAGAAGGCATATGAGGATTGGGTTTCCCCACACAGTGCTGAGAGGGAGCACAAATTGGTACACTGTTTCTTGAAAGGCCCTGGCAACATTAGCAATTTTAGCTTTGCATGTTCTCTGACACAGCAATTTTACCTCTGTGTGCTGGTTTGGAGATGGCTCCTCAGTACAAGCAAGCCGATATATAATAATAAAGTCCTAACATTGTTTCTGAAAACATTTGTAGAGTGTCTGAATGAACCATGAAACTGGCACACAATGAAATACTACATCAGAATAAAAAGATTACCATTGTTCTGTACTTGGCAGCATTGGAAAATGCTCAAGACATGATGCTAAGTGGGGAAGACAGGCTGTTTATGGCAGAATTCAAAGTTTGTCATTCATGTTTTCAATCAATTTCATATCTTCTACCTAAGTAAATGAACTGAAAGGATTCTAGAAGGATACAGTCACATTAATTTCTAATACTGGTCACATCAAGGGCAAGAACTGAGGGAACAATGAAAATCGGAACTTGGTCTTGTTTTCTTTCTATATGGAGTTTCTCAATGAGATTAGAGATACATAAACATTTTAAACAATGTTGAAAGGCATTATTATTTTAAGGATTCAAATGTTAATATTCAAATATCAATATCTGGAAGCATTATTAATCATTATAGACACTTGCTATCATTTGAATTGAAAATATAGCAGAAGATAGGATGGGTAACTTTTCCTTTCTCTCTTTTTTTGGGGGGGAGGAGTGGTTTTTGAGATATGGTTCTCTGTGTATCCTTGGCCATGCTGGAACTCACCTTCTAGACCAGGCTGCCCTTGAACTACAGACATCCACCTGCATCTGCCTCCCAAGTGCTGGTATTAAAGGCGTGCACCACCACTGCCTGGCAACTTTCTTAAATAAGAAAAACTGAAAAAAATTAATGTTTTTAACTGGAGTATAATTCTTAAATGCAATACAGTATAGTCTTCAGCATTTTATTTTCACATAAATGTTTCAATAAACATATTCAGAATACAAGTCCCAGGCTTATGGTTGCTTTGAGAGACTTATTTCACATGAGGAATTGCATGATCCCGAAGCATGTCAACACACACGTCCTTTGCTACCATTCTTAATGCCTTAGCTTTTGTTTTGTTTTGTTTTTCTAAGAAATGATTTGCAGACACAGTACTTTTATCTCTTTAATAATGCCTTGTAAAGTGTTCTCACTAAACAAGAAAGAATTAAATACAGAGATCATTCCAGAAATGCACAATCGGTCAAAATACAGAGAAACACACACACACACACACACACGCACACACACGCACGCACACACACACGCACGCACGCACACACACACCCCTAAAGAAAAGAAAAGAAGACTCAGTTTTGACTGGTCGCATGGACCAGAGCCCACATTGACCTTCACTGGAAACCAACGGCTTTGAGTAGAATCCTGAGTCTTACTGTATTAGGCTTTACATCTTCACACTGGAATTTATTTTTCCTTAATTTAAAAAAACTAAATCAATACTAGCAAGAGGATGCTTACAAGAAAGGATGCTAACAATGCCTGTCACTTGATCTGTCTAACAAGTTAAACACATGGTAGATTCACCGAGTGGTGATTCAGTCATCTCACTCGGGCATACCTTTGAGCATAGTTCTGTATGTGTCCAGTTCCTATAGACCGAAACAGTATCCTACAACTGTCTGTTGAATAAGTGGTAACTACCCAACTGAGAGCGGAGGATTACATAACGCAAAATACACACTGGGGTAAACCGGGGTTGGTAGACCCAGGGTTCCACTAAGCTTTGGCCCACGTCAGAGTTCAATGCCCGAGTTCAAGGCTTTGGCACACACTGAAAATCAACAAAATTAACGTCCTCTTTCTCACTTCCTTTCTTGCTCTGAGTCTCACTTTCTCTGGATCTGAGCACTGGCCCCACTGGCAAATATAAGCACGTCTCCTGTTACAGTTTGAAGTCCACCCCCATACACTCTTCACCTTTGCAGCTCCCATTCAGAATAGCACCCTCACTCTTAGGTGGACTTTAAAAATGGGCCAAATTAACCAAGTGCATCCAATTGAGCAACACTTCAGACAATATGGCAGGCTTAGAGTTCCTTGGATTATCTGACTGCTGAGTAAAGGTTTAGACACCAGCTGAAGTTGTGGGACGGGAACTGACGGAAAGAAGGGCCACCAGGTTCACTTCCGCTTCCAAAGCAACATTTATCTGTCTCGTCTTCGACTCTGAAAAGGGAGAAAACTGTTTGCCAAGCAGAAATCCGTCACTTCAAAATTGTTGAAAACCATCAAGTGCATTTCTTTTTTTTTTTTTTTTAATCAGAAAGAAAGTCACAAACCATGAAGTTATCTGAAAATACTAGAACATTTATTCCATGATGTCCGTTACACTTTCTAAACATTAAAATAAATTAATGTTGAAGTTAGCAGGAGTTGCGCTGAAAGCCCCACTATAGTAACTCACCTCCTGAGTCGGCTGGCCCCACTCCTCATGGCCCCAGCAAACGTTGAGTAATGGCAGATCAACTAGGACACAGGGCTGAGGGCCAGAAGGTGACCTGAGACCCGTCACAACCAGTTCCACACACCCCAAACACTTTAGATTTAATGGCGTGGTAGATTTTAAGCAAGAAGGGAATTCAGATTTAGAATTGCAAGAGAGTGGGATCCAGCTGTCAAGAGGAAGGGGCAAACCCCAAGCTATTGGCCACTAGCTGCCCTCCAGTCTGTCCTACATGGCTTGACCCTGTGCCCATGAGGACAGCTGAGGTGGAGCAGAAGGGGCTGCCAGCAGGGAGCCCACTTCCTACTTAGAGAGCTACAGCTGAAGTCTATCTCGGAGGGAGGCAACCTCAGCATGGCTGGAATCTCCTGCACTTCCCTTCTTAAACTCGAAGTCATAGCCAGTTTGTTTCTGGAGTCTGGTTTCTCAAGTAGACACAGGTACGTCACCTCAGCGAAAGCCAGAGTCATGCTCTGTAAAGCTCAACAGAATCAGACTCAGAAAACATATGGGCCACGAAAGTGCTTGCCAGCCTGCCCCTGCCTCAGCCAGAACAGCTGGTGGACAATCGCCACCTGTGGGTCTATTTTTGGGCACTCTCTCATTCCCTTTACAAGCCACAAGCAGCCAGTTGAGTGTGGCTGCCGAACAAACCGCTTAACAAAAAAAAAGATGGAAGTTACCATGGTGAAAGCAGGAGAAAACAGCCAAGCACATGGTTTCGGTGGCATGGGGTCAATATGTGGGAAGAAGCCAGGATGCAGAGAACTGACCCTGTGCACCTGAAGCAGAAGTTCTGTTCTCCGGAGCCACAACCCACACTTAATGGGAAGCCTTCTGACACCCTTCATTAAAATAATTTTTTTTTAAACATCACAGATCATGACACCTGGGTGAGCAGGCCACATAACTCAATCACCAAGGAGTCTCATTTCTACGCACACTCTGGGCCTCTATAGGACGAGGCAGTACTATTGTTTTTACAGTGTAAATGCCCCACCGCTGGCTGGGATGCACGCGTGCTTAGTGGGGTGAGGAATAAGGTAGGACTTGAGTCTAGTTCTCCCTGCACTGAAGGCCACCCCACAAGAGCACTGCCTGCAGATCTACTAAGGCTCTACCAAGACCTGAGTGCTAGAGTCCCTCTATGGCTCTAGGCTCCACCATCATGATCTGTCCATCAAAAGAGAGGTAACGCTTTTCATAACTGCCGTTATTTCTCGAAGCGTGGCCTTCAGATTACGGGTGTCCCATACAATGTATGACAGTGTTGTCAGGGGGCACTGAGCTCTTGAAGGGTTTCTTATCACCTTAACATATTTGTGTTTAGATTGGCTTCACTGAGTGTATAACAACTCTGAGTCCATTTTATTGTTTTGCTTTTTTGTTGTCATTGTTGTTTTAAATCGTCTACAAATACTATACTGTCTTTACTGCAGGCAAGCTGTCAGCACCCCCTCACCTCGGTGCCCCACTTCTGTGTGACCCACGGAGACTGAACTAGTTCTGAATGAGTAATAAGTTTCAACTTCCTTCAAAGCAGAGAGGGCATGATTCTGCTGAACTATGGCTAAGGCAATTTTTGGATCTGCCATTGAAAAAATTGTGGTTTCATCTCTGTCTCACTTCCTCATTGAAGAGACAACCCACCACAGATACTGTATTTAATCACCCTAAAACACCCTCTGTCTGTGCCTTTTTTTAAGAAGTAGCAGATTTAAAGAATTATTTACATGGCTAGATATTTACAAATTACATTTAAATTATGGCAAGCTGGAAAAATACCCATGGCCTTGTATCTCTGGAGTCAGGTTTGGTTACACATACACACACACACACACCCACACACACACATACACACACATGCAAATGTTGGGGTCCACATCTGTTTCTCCAAAAGAAAAGAAGCAAATGTACTCTTTCCAACCTATATTGAATGCTTGTGTTTTTTATAAGTATGATCTCAATGGTACAAGAATGAAATCTTTTTAATTTTAATTTTTTTAATTGTGTGCATGCGAGCGAGTTTGTGTACTGAGTATAGTGCCTGAGAGACCAGAGGGGGCGCCAGATACACTGTAGCTACAGTTCCAGGCCACTGTGAGCCACCAGCTTGGGTGCTGGGAACAGAACTTCCTTTCTCTCCAAGAGCAGTACACACTCTTAACTGCTAAGCCATCTCTCCAGCCCTATTTCTTTTCCTCTTCAGCATCAAAAAGAAGTAATCCACAAGACCTCAAATCTGAAAGAAATCAGAAAATATCAGTCTCACTGCTTTCCTATTTCTGGGAAGCGTTAGTAGAAGAAAAGTGTCTCTGAGCTATCTGATTATTAATGCCCAAGCCCATCAATCTGTATTACAGAATATGAAGTAGAAAAGGCCCCATTCTTCATGAAACTGTTAGGATTGTTTTCTGACAGCTACCCCTGGAACAGTCAGAATCTTCCCAGAAGACTCTTCCTAAGACTCCTTCCCTAAGGAAGAAGAAGAAAGAGAATAGGGAATGTATAATTCAATGAGAGTACAGACAGCCCTGCCTAGATAAGAGTAGGTCTGTCCAGGAAGAGGGCCTGTGTGTGTGTTCATCATGCACAGTGAGGTCAGCACAGTGAGATGTCTAGAAATCAGAGCTCCACTGCACCCCAGAAAGTGAATGAGAGGAGACATGTGTGCATGGCCAAAATAAACCTGCAGAGAGAGTAGCCACTTTCAGCGAGCCAGGCAATCTCATTGCAGCCTCATACTCATCCCATCCACTTTAAGAAGAAACTGTGTTTGAAGGGGTTAATTGGCTTACAGGCCTGTAACTAGTAAGTGGCAGAGCCAGAATAGGGTTTTTTATCTTTAATCAATATGAATGCCAATTTTTATGTTTGCCATTACCAACCCATTTCCCCTGAGACTGCAGGCAATCAAATAGAAACTTAAGGATTCAACCAGGGCTGGGAGGGACCGGGATCCCTGCACCGAGCCTCCCTCCACAAATAGAAATGGAGTTTCCTCAGAAAATTCTAGAGAAAGACTTCTCCAGGAGCTCTAGCCAAAGGTACAGGATCCAGAGATCCAGGTTTGATGTGGCTCATAACTGCCCATCACATCTTCAAAACACATCACTTTTGAGTAACCAAACAGTCCTTGGTGTACAATAGTTGAGGGAGGGGAGTGTCTGCATCCTCCTCCCTAAGGCACATCGCTTCAAGTCCTAACACTCTAAAGATTGACTCAACAGAACAAGGAACTTCCAGTTCTAGGGTCAAATATATAAATGGGTCTTACAGCCTGCCCCGTAGTGCCCTTGCTCCATGCCCCCTGACCACAATATCAGTTAGAGTGGACACAATGTGTGCTTTAGAACCAGTTCTTAATTGGGTCCCCCTTCAATCTATTTTCCCATGAAGTCTTCCAGTTACTACAAAGCAGCCACATACACACACTTGTTTTCTTCAGTTGATGACAATGAATTCCAGGGAATTCACTCCACGGCTACATAGTGGGTAAAGGAGTGTCCAGACTTAAATCCAAGCTGTATAAATATTTTTCTGCTATCTATCTGCTCTCCTCTTAAGTCTAGTTATGGTTACCCATTTCTAATGAAGTTCAGGAAACATACAAAACTAACAATTCCAATTCCTCATCCCCATCAAGCCTGCTGATGCTCCTGAAGATAATGCCCATGAACACACAAAACCATTTCTCTCATAATCTCTACAATGCCAAAGTGACTGATTGTTTCTTTCTCCATTTTCCTACACTCAAGCTATTGTGTCAAAATTGCCACTCTGCTTAAATGGTCAAGTCACTTTATTCCACTTTGAAATGGTGATCTATTAAAACAAGATCTGTAGAGCCACTCAGCCTAGCTGGCAGTGTTCTCTGGTCCTGGCCTAACAGCCCCGCGTAAGATTCTGGGATGGTTTTTCATGTTCCCTCCCTACTTTAAATGATCCCTCTCCCTCCTCTCAAGAATTCCTTGTGCCCCCTGTGCCTCTAAACCGTCTTCACTAATGGGAAGGAGAGGAGAGAGGAGAGGGAGGGAGGGAGGGAGGGAGGGAGGGAGGGAGGGAGGGAGGGAGGGAGGCGGTGGGGAGGAAGGGGGAGAGGGGGGGGAGGGAGGGAAAGGCATAGAAGAAAATAAAGAAACCCTGCTTTCAGGCAGCCTCAGGGAAGCAGGAATAGCTTGTAACCTGAACACCTCACAGATAAGATGTGACATTTATGCAGACAATGGCAAGTCCCAGCAAATGCTAGTCCTAGGTCACTGTGCAAAAGAGATCACCTAGTAAAGGAATGTCTCCCTCTAGTAATTAAAAACCACTTGACTATTTCCACCACACCCCACAGTTCAATCCTGACACACACTAGCACTCTGAAAGAGGTCTATTCTGAAAGCCATTAGGGGGAAATTTTTTCTTTTTAAAATATTGCAAATATTCTCATAGATGAAGAAAGTAGAGTTTTGTACAATGACTAAACATTCTAATAAATTTTCAAAACAACCACTCAGTAATGTGTCTATTAAAACATCCAAGCCTATACAATATACAGATTTCATAAAAAAATTATATTCACATATTCCAATGTCCTACCCACTTGCTTACAAGTGAAATGTGACACTGGATAGTAAGAGGCAGGAGAATCAAATCTGACCCCATCCCTCCCAAATCTCCCACAGAGCCATCAGTAGCCAAGGCCACATGGCTCAGGAGAATGCTACCCTTTTATCCTGGCCTGTTTTAAATGAATCCTGTGCCGTGGTGATGATACATTTTCTATAATCCTGGGACACTGGGGAACCACACACTGTGCTCTTCTAGAAACCTGCACTCCCTCTCTGGGGAACCACACACTGAGTTCTAGAACCCTGAGGTCCCTCTCTGGGGAACCACACACTGAGTTCTTCTAGACCCTGCACTCCCTCTTTGGGGAACCACACACTGAGTTCTAGAACCCTGAGGTTCCTCTCTGGGGAACCACACACTGAGTTCTCCTAGAACCCTGAGGTCCCTCTCTGGGGAACCACATACTATGCTTTTCCAGAGGCTTGCACTCCCCTCTCTGCCATGCTGATTAGCAAACTGACTTGCCAGGCTTGGTGGTGCAGGTCTTTAATCCTAGCACTTGGGAGGCAGAGGCAAGTGGATCTCTGAGGGTTCGAGGCCAACCTGACCTACATTGTGAGTTCTAAGAGCCCAGAGCTACACAGTGAGATCTTGACTCCAAATTAATTAAATTGACTTGAGGCAAGCTCTTCAGTGCAAGTGTCTCCCACGAAAACTCAGTAAGCTCCAGTGTCCTCTGGATCTCGATGAGTTGCCTCCCTCCCCACTTCTAACCACGCTAGCCAGACAATTCCAGAGAGAAGAGGACCAATCATTGGCCTGAAGATAACTATGCATTTTAAACAACTTAGCCCTACTTGAGGGAACTGACACCAAGAGGAGTGAATGTGTGTTTCACCCAGAAAGATGCCAGGCCAGAGCACTGAAGAGGCTTATTTCTAGTGAGGGATTCTTTTTTAAAGTCACTGAATTTTCTATTTTTTCCTTATTGTAGTAAAATGCATTTAACATAGAAGGTCCAATCTTGCCATTTTGAAAGTATGAAATTCCTTTTTACTGCTATGATCTAAATGTGTGTGGCTCCCTTCTCCAAATTCATATACTGAAACCAAATTAACAATATGATGGCATCAGGTGAAACTGAAAACATCCCATTGGATATGAGTTAGTATCTTGTAGTTTAGGTGTGTATTTTTCTATGGGCTGATTTATTATCATTTTTTTAAAGATTTATTTTTACTACTTTCAATTATGTATGTAGATGTGAATATAGGTGCTGGTGGAGGCCAGAGGCAATGGAGTCTCTGGAGCATAAGTTACAGTCTGCTCTGGGCCCCTGACATGAGTGCTGGCAACCATACTCAGGTCCTCTGCCATAGCAGTCCATAACAGCAGAGCCCTTTAGTACTTTTTTTTTAATCAAAAGTTCAGAATTATAGTATAAATTAATTTGGGCACCATCTCCAAATGTCCCTTCGCAAAAAAAGCTATGCATCTTTCTGGTTCTGCCCTTGTCTCAACCCTGACTCTCCATCTCATGCAGGAGGCAGAAAGAAATAGAAGAGTATAAACATGACCAGACACAGACCAAGAGGAGGAAGAAGAGCAGGAGGAGAGCAGGAGCACTATGAGGTAGATTACCATTTCTCTGCCAAAATTTAATAATGCCTGACTTCAGGAAACACAAAGTGCAAGCAACTGATCAATGTTTGAAATGAGTAAATTCTGGGTAGGTTTGCACAATTCACATTCAACAGAAAAAGTATCTTCAAGTCCCCTATGAAATCTGCACTCTGCCAAGGACTTCCAAGGATCATTGTCTTTCTAGACAACTCTCTGGCAACTTGCATCTATCAAGATCGCTAGAGTAGTTGTTCTTGGGACTTAGGAATGTAACTTCTAGAAAGAATGCCTTTATGAAATCAATAGGAAGTAAAAGATGAATCTACAAGAACTAGAGAACTGCCTCTAAACCCAACAAAATTGATCCATACCACCGGAGAATTATGTAATGAGTGAAGCTAGTCTAAGTAGGTTTAATTACAAAAGGAGTGTTCAAATTTATATTACCAAATGGCGAAAAGCTGTATATAGAAACCATGTGTGTGTGTGTGTGTGTGTGTGTGTGTGTATGTGTGCACATGTGTGTCCATGTGTGTGACTTCATACTATTTGTTTTCAATGAGACCACTGAGTTTATTCAATCAAGAAACTCACATTGGTTTTTTTTTTTTAAGTTGCATAAAGTTAGCTGTGATTCCCTAATTCTCAATCCTTACTTTCAATTGTAAAACTGGGTAAAAGTTAGCATCCAGTTTACATGGGCTTGGAAGATGATTAAATGAAGTAAATCCACAGAGTCATAAACTCATTAGAGCATAAATATGACTTGGTACGATTATCTTCAAAATGGAAAAAGCTCCTCATTAACAATGGCCATCACTGTCATAGTCCAACCCCAATAAACGATGAGCACGGTCGCAGCCTCTCACACTCGAAACCTAGGCCCTCAATCGTCTGCGGCATCACAAAGGAGACACACCCCCAACGCACTGTGAAAATGCCCAATCTGTTCAATCATGCTATAGAATAAGTGGCTGGAGCAGCTAATAAAGATTTCGTATCAGGAAAGGGTGACTTCAGATAAAGTTAATGACATCACGGTTTGTTTTGGGGTTTTGAGACAGGCTCTTTATGTAGCCCAGGCTAGCCTCAAGCTCCTGATTCCCCACCACTGCTTCTTGAATGCTGGGATTATGGGTGTACACCACTATCCCTAGCATGAAGTCATTTTGAAGGAGAGAGAAGATACAGAATAAAATCTGTTGAATAAAAGTCATGGAGGTATTACTAACAGGTGTGCTGTAAGGAGGCTTGTGTGCTTAACTTTAAACAACAAAGAGAAAAGGAAGGTGACCCAAGAATACTGTCAAACCAAGTCTGTAACCCCAATATCCTGAGACAGAAGTATTTAAGAAGTGACCCCCAGATGATGGAGGGAGGGAACAATATAAATTTTTTGAGAGGTTTTACTTTGCAAGCAATTAACGAACAACTGCTTCAGAAAATCTGGTTTTGTCTGGTCATGGGGAGAGAAATGTAAACTTGAAGCTTTTGGCATGTAGTGAGAGTGCTCACACCCTGATTCCAGCACTTGCCAACAAGGCTCAGTCAGGTGGCTTAAAGAAGACATGGCGAGGTCTGGCAAGGCTGTGCCAGAAATTTAGCTGAAACCCATTTCCTTTCAGCTATCCTTCTCTGGTACAAACAACTACTTCTGAACTACTCTATAAGCTAGCAACCCCAGAGAAAACTACTCAGCCCTCCCTCCATGGGGACCAGAGAGCCTCACAGAAAAGCCCTTCGTGGAGTCAGGGTACTAATGTCATAACGTGTAATGTCATTAAGTCATTTGTAATAGCATTAAGTTTTCTCACAGACTTCCCCTACAGTACAGCCGTGTTCATTAAGAACGGAATCATACCTTTCACCCCCAAGTCAACTTGTTAAATTGCTAAGACAAATCTTTTATTTTGCTGAATGGAAAAGCTGTACTAAACTTCTTCAAATAACACTGTCCATTTTACTTGCTTAACCACAAAATACCCATGGTCATACATTTTTCCCCACCTGGGTGAAAAACCACAAACAAGAAGCTACTTGTGTGAGAACCCGACCCTTGTCTCTTATGTGGCACAGCAGGTGTTCACAGGTTCCATCTCCATAACACCTTTGTCTAATAAGCTAAATAAGGCACAGTTTTAGAGTTTCATATATAATACTGAGTTCCCACAGAGAAAACGCTCATGTGGAAGTTATTTCACTCTTCTGTCTGAGGACACCTGCCTTTTCATTCAAGGGTACAATACAACAGTATCCTTCAGGCCTGGACTTTCTCGGTTCCTGTATTTTCTCATGGTACCTTCCCTCACTCCCCCAGCACATCACTCCAGTCCCTTGATTTCATTTTCGCTATCCCTCACTGCTCAGGTGTCCCAAGGCAGAGTCAGGACATAGCTGTAAGGAAAGGGAGGCTAGCTAGACATTACCCTTGACAGAAGTAAGGCAAGTGTCCCTGACCGGAAGAGAGAGTCATTCTGGGGCTGAACACTACTCACTGGACTGGTGTCAGCTCCTGAGGGATGGCACTCCTCATGTGGTGTGGCACTGAGAACCACCCTGTCAGCACTGAGCTACTGCGGCTTTCTCACTCTGTCAGATGTCAGCTCAACTCTGGAGTCCGACAAAAAGATGTCTGAAGAAATCAAACAGCTGTTTTCTCTGTGGAAGCCTCCTTTTGGGTTAGCCAGGAATATCGTAACGTTTCACAACACAAGTGGTAACACCCTGAAGGATTCTTTTTTGTCTCCAAACACAATTTAAAAATACTTTTTAAAAAGAAGCAAAATGAATTGACTGGAGTATTTCTATGGAAACAACAATAAAACCACCTTTATTCTGAGAAGGCTTATTTGTGCTTGCCAAACCATGATGATTAGCCTTCCTCAGAATGTCATGAGATAATAATTAACAATCTTCATACAGGAGATTCACAAGAATCAGAGATTTGGAAGGAAAAGCACCTTGAACCCTGTGCTTGCTAGGCAAAGTAGTAAGGTAAGGCCCTACTACCCCGCTTCTACCTACTCCGTCCTTTTTATATCCGGGAAACTCAGTATGGAGCTAGCAGGGTCATTACAACTGCCGCATTGTGACTGGTAAAGCCAAATTCATCCAGTTAATTCATCAACAGGTGGATGGAGAAAGGAGCTATACACACAAAACAGCTATATATACAAACCGGAACACTCTTTCTTCAACCTTTAGGAAGAGTCTTTCACTTGCAATAGATGAAGTGAAACAAGCCAGGTCTTTAGAGCATAAATACCATATGCGCGCGCACACACACACACACACACACACACACACACACACACCTTCCAACCTAACACAATCACTCTCCTATAAGTAGAGAGCAGAATGGTAGTTACCAGAGGCTCCAGGATACAAGATAATAGAGACAGAGGTCAAGGTGGGCCAAGTTTAGAGGAATGTCTTTCATAGATCTATTACCTAGGAAGGCAAGTGTGTCAAACAATATAGTGTGCCCCGCTTAAAAGTTCCCAAGAATAAATATTCACATGAGGAAAAAAAATAAAAATTTCTCAGGTGATATATGTTTATTCATGTGATGTAATTTTTATTACACACGGCACTCCACAAATACACCTGTTTTCAGTTCATGTGGAAATAATAAAAATAAAAGATTTTTATTCCATAAGTAGCAGGAAGTATCTTTAAAAAAAAATCCTTGACTTGCAATGGTCATTTGCTTTTGAGAAATAAACAGACCATGATATGGGCACAGCTTGATGTACATGCTGACTAGGACACGGTAAAGTTGCCTTTCTTAAGAATAATTCCAAGAAGTTTTATTTCCCAACCCGAGTTCAACTGAACTTTAGTTCTGTTACTGATGAATACCACAGCAAAACTCCCAAGAGACAGAGTTTTTCTGTGTAGCTCTGGCTGTCCTAGAATTCAATTTGTAGACCAGGCTGGCCTCAAACTCACAGAGATCCACCTGCCTCCGCCTCCTAAGTGCTGGGATTATAGAAGGTATGCGCCACCACCGCCCGGCTTCAAAGCACATTTTTAAAAAATGAAGTTGGAAGAAGCATTTGTTACAATTTCCAGGGACTGTCTGCAGAGCCTAAAGAAGCATTAAATCAAGAAATGGAGCAGATGACAATTCTACATTATTAAATATGTTTTCTGTCATCAAATCACCAACATAATATAATGGAAGATATCAGAATTTTCATTCTAAGAGAAGCTACTTATCTGTTTTGTTTTGTTTTGTTTAAGAGTTTTACTCTGTTAACCAGGTAGTGAGTACACTGACTCATTCCATTTCTCCCCAGGGCAAATGGGAGTACTGTTACTAAGAGCTGGGAGATTTGGGCATTTCACAGACTCCAGTCAGTGACCTTAGGCTGCTCTATTTTTAACCAGCCATGCTGGGCTACCATATTGTTCTCCATATGCTGTTGCAAAATGACACGCCCTGGCCACCAGTGCTTCCTCTATCACACCCCAACAGTGGCAGGGGAAACAAAAAACAAGGAGTTATTCAATTGACAAGACCCAACTTAGTCAATTCATTAGTGCTTTCCTGTTGGAAGAGTAACATGTTAAGATTAAAGAGTATACACTCAAGTTTGTTGATTTTGTTTCTGCAAAAGCATTACTGGCTTTAATAGAAGATAAAGATCTTGAATAATCACTGATCTTCTGATATGTTCTCGATTTCGAAATAAATGACAAAGCACTGATTCTTGGAGGAATTATCTCTATTGTAGTGGGATTCATTAATGTTAGCCATTCCAGAACACTACAAGGAAAAAGCTTCATGTGCATCATGTCAAAGGGTGCCTAGCATGAGCTGTATCTTTGATAACAATATGGGCTGGCTCCGTTACATTGACTCAAGCCCTTGGTGGACACTAACAAGATGACTACCAGAGGCTAATAGCAGACTGTATACTTGGGTTTGACAAAAACCTCCAAATGCAGAACCTCTAACTCAGGATACAATTACTCTCTGACTTTTAGAGGACCGAGCCTGAATAGTTAGACACAGCTGTCTCCACTATAGGAAGAAGAAACACAGCAGTTATTCTCCACCAAGTCAGCAGCAGCCCACTGTACAGGTATGGCAGTGTGTTATTATTTTGAACATTAATCATAAATCCATTAAATGTCTTCTACTCATATCAGTGGCCTTGAGAAAACTCACTCTCCCTCACACACACAGCACACTCACTCACACAGACATATGTCATAATTGGCAGTTGAAGGTTGCGGACCCTTTTGTATAAACTCTTAAATCAAGTTATGAGATTATACTAGGAAGAAAAAAGTATTTCTGCAAAAAGAAAACCGAACCTTCAGTCTTTAGATATTACATCACTGGTGTGTGTGTGTGTGTGTGTGTGTGTGTGTGTGTGTGTGGTCAGACAAAGAAAGCCAAGTGCAAACCAAGCTATTTTCATCGTTAATATTTTTTCAGCCTACTGAAGAGCCTGGAATCAGAATGGAAAAGAATGCTGGGGAAATGCAGCCTTCGCATATGGTTCATCAGCTGCCATGCTTTCTGTTCTCCAAGATATACAACTTGAGATTTCCTTTGAAGTAGCTACCCAAATGCAGACAGATTTTATGGGGTGTCATCCAGCAACTGTGTGGAGCCCTTCCAGTGTGCCATCCCAGGCAGCACCCTGCTCTTATTCCTGAAAGTCGGCTCATCTTTGCAGAGATAGCAAGGCTAGACTTCTGTAAGTAAACATTTGCAGCCTTCAAACACACCCGGTTTTTCACAGTGCGTTTCAGCGCGGGATAGGATCAATGACATATCTGCACTGGATTCCAATCGTTTTAAAATAGAAGGACTGTCCTTTGTGCAAGACAATTTCAGCTCCGCAACAGCTGATTTAGTTCACAAGCAACAATACTGCCCATTGAAAAATGCACACTCCTTAAAACAAATCATACTTTTTTGTTCCCAGGAAGCTTTGTTGCTATGTGCAGCAACAAAAGACACAAAAGATACATTCTGACATCCCCAATAATGGTTTTAGGCAAACTAAGAGTAAACAAGATAACAGCAGCAGCCTGAGCAACAGCCAAGGTGAGCCGGAGGTAGGGAAGGGAGGTTGGAGTGGAAATGGGTATTTGTGATCTAAGAAATTCAGGCTTCACTGATGAATGGGGGTGGGAGGAGGAAAGAGGAAGGCGATTTTTTTTTTTTCAGTTAAAAGAAGTGTGTGGTGCCGATTTTGTTTCACGAGTGAGTGTTGAATGCACAGCAAGGCAAAATCTAGTTTCGTGACTTAAGGCTGACTCAATGAAGTAACCTAAGTTTTGTGTGCGGATACAAGGGCGAGATCTAATCAAATTGAGGACTCATACCAAAAATTTCGTGACAATTCTTTCAACATTTCAAGAGTTTTCCGGTACCAGCAAGAAGCTTATGATTAGTCACGGGGTCCTACTATCGATTTCAAATGACCATTTTGTATGATGGGTACCGGTCCTGTTCTGTCCTCTTTTAAAGAAACCATTAACAATCCGGAGTGCTGTCGTCACCCATTTCCTACAACTGAGGGCCCAAAACGGTGTCACGGATGGAAGCCAGGAAACAAGTAGAAGCCAAAGGTCCGGGCAAATTCTTCTGCAGCGCGGCCCCGTCTCCCGCGTGCGTGCGGGAGTGGAAGAGCTGGAAGTGTGTGCGCTCCTCCTCCCTCCGGGCCGCGCGTCCCCATCGTTCCAGGATGTCAAGTGGGTGGCGGCTAGCCTCGGAGGAGAAGCCCAGCCTGGAAGCGCCAAGTGCTACTCTGATGGAGACGGCCGAGTCCCCGCTCAGCGGTTCCCCGTGGCCGGCCGCCGCTCACCTTTGTTCGCCGGCCCTCTCTAGGAGGAGGAAGCCGGGGAAGGAGGAGCGCGGGCGGCGACCCAGCTCCCCGCGGCCCCTTCGCCGCGCCCCGGAGGAAATCCTCGGCCGAGTCGGACCCTCTCTAGCTCCCCGCAGGCCAGCCCGGCCGAGGGATCGGGGACCCCGCGGTGAACACAAAGGTTGGGAGGTGTGAGCCCGAGCGCGGGGGCGTGCGCCACGGAGCAGGCGAGTGTGCACGCGTGTGAGTGTGTGCAGGAGAGCAGGCGCTCCGGCCCTTCTTACCTCTCAAAGATGAGCCGCACCATGAAGATGCAGAAGGCCAGGGGGAAGGCGAGGTAAAGGTCCTCCGCCTGCGGGAAGGTGGCTTCCTCCGTGTTCTTCAGGTCTGCCCAGGTGACATTGTGCGGAAGCCAAAACCGCTCGTTCCAGAACCAGGCTAAGATCCCTGCCATCTTGCTTTGTCCACTCCTGGGTCGCGGCTCCCGCGCTCCTCCGAGCTCTCTGCAGCGCAGGGCGCCCGCCGGGGATGCGCGCTGGGCTGGCCCCGAGCCTGTGCGGCCGCCGCTCCCGCCTGTCGCCGCCTCCTCCGCGGCCGCTGCGCTCCCAGGCTCAAGGCTGGCTCCGCTCTTCTCCTCCTTCTGGCCGCGCTGGGAATGGGGCCGCCTTGCCTGTCACGTGGCAGCCTGGCCGCACGCCCTGATTGGCTGGTGCTCGCGTCAAACAGCGAGACACACGCGGCCGGCTCGCCCACGCCCTGAAAGCTGCGGGCCACGCTCGGGCTCTGGACCCGCACCTGGTGCGCGTCCTGCACCTCTGTCCCAGCCCGGAGTTGGATCGCACACGGTCGGACCGCCAGCTCCTGCCCGGTTGCGGTTTGCGATCTCGTCCTCTTCCCGTGAGCACAGAGGCGAAGAGGAGGCTGGCAGGGGCCGAGCTTCCAGCCCTACACCGAGAGAGAGCCGCTGAAGAAGAAGTAGGGGGCGCAAAGGAGGAAGGAGTGGGAGGGGAAGGATCATCCTCTTCAGTGCGAAGAAAATCAGGAACTGGGGCGGGATAGTTTGGCAAGAGACTTCTGCCTCCCACCCAAGCCTCCTCTCCCCACCCCCATTGACCTTCCTGCCACGTTTTACACTGCAGCTTCTCATTGAGCCGGCTGATTTTGATTTATGAAATAGCAGGAGAAATTAGTAATTTGTGATTAATTAATTGCTTAATGATGGGGGTGATAATAGTAGCTGATAACAGCAGCGTTATGTGAAACTACTCCACTCACCTGCAAATACAGCGGGAACCACTTTTTGACTTGGTGGGTAATGGGGGGTAGTATTTATTCCCCCCCCCCACTTTAAACCAAACCCTCAAGGCCTACGCTGTTGCCTCCAAATTCTCACCTCCTATTCTTTGTCTAGCTTCCATTCATGCCTTCTTCACCCTCTGAAATTACTCAAGGTCAGCTGTGATTGCAAAGGTCAGTTCTTGCCATAGTTCAGGCTGCTTGAGGATATGGCTCAACCAATGAAAATGTATTGCTCATACTCCCAGAGACAAAGTCCAAAGCCAAGGCTCTAGTGAATCCAGTATGCCGTAAAAGCACACTTCCGGAACTCTTTCTGACAGGTGGTTTGTCTTCTCAAAGAATCTCTTGTTGCAGAGGCTGGAAGAATGCACCCTTGTATTTATCATCTTACAAGGGCACTAACCCTATCCCCAAGCTTTCACCCTCATAAGCTAATTACATCCCACAGGCTCTCTCCAAATGCCAATGCATTGAATTTTGGGAGAACACAAACATACAGACCATAGCAGTTATCTTTGGGTGGCCAAAGTACTAATCTCCCCTCCAGACCTTTCCTTCCTGTGGTCATGGCTCAAGCCAAAAGGAAGAAGTCACTTTTTCCCTTCCCCCTTGGTGACATACCTCCTTTCTAAGATCACAAACTCTGCCCAAGTCATTTAAAAACCATAGTCTTCCATCCTCTGCCGCCTGTTTGGCTGCCATCTGATCTAAACAGCCAGCCTTTCACACAACCACCGAACTCCCAATTCTGTCTGTGTTCCTCTGCTGTCTGCTCTCGACTATAGTGATCAAGTTGTACTTTGTGTCACACAATTCCAGTACTTAAACCTGATTCATCTTTGTTCTTTCCCAAGTAGAAGTCAAAGACATTATAATTTCATAAGACATTTGGCTCTTTGATCTTATGTGTTCTCCCTCTGTGTGGCCATCATGGTTCCCTGTTCTTCATGGAATGTAGCACCCATGCCCTCACACTTCGTGTGCTGTGTGCATTTTTTCTGTTCCTGGAATATCTTTCCCAAAATATCTGTCTTCTCTTTCCTTCACTTTATTCTGGATAAATCCTTCCCTTTGCCATCCAAGTTAATGTACGACCCTTAATCCCAAAGCCACCATCACCATCAACACAACACATAACACCATTGCTACCTTGTCTCTAAAATGTAAGCTTCAAAAGTTTAAAATATCTATCAGCCAGGTGGTGGTGGTGGTGCATGCCTTTAAACCCAGCACTCAGGAGGCAGAGGCAGGTGAATCTCTGAGTTTGAGACCAGCCTGATCTTTAGATAGATGAGTTCCAGGACAGCTGAGGCTACACAGAGAAACAAGGTCCCCCCAAAACCAAATATCTATCTATATCTCTGTATCTTTATAGATAAATATAGATGTATAGATAGATATCTAGATATAGTCTGTTTTATTAAATGTTGTAGTTTCAAATTTTGAAGAAAGTACCTAGTACATAGAGGACTCATTAAACTATTGACTTAATGAATCAATGTTACTCTCTCTCCCTCCCCCAAGAGGAGATATATTTGGGTGAAGATAATATTTGAATAATTAAATTCAGTGTCCATGTATCTTTGTTACAATCATGTGAAGCACAAGGTGGGCACAAAGAAAGAGATTGTCCACTTCTGGTAGAAGAAGGGAGATATCATTGAAGTGGGTCTTTTTTGGAGAGGAGAAATCACCATCCGTATTCTGGAACATGTGTGAGCAGCTTTGCAACTCACCCCCTTGGGTTTCTTCTGTCTGTCCCACTCTCCTGTGTCCAGTTTCCTGCTTCTCTCAAGCTGCATTTGTACAAGACAAACTAGGAAGAGAACAAAAGATCAAAAGATCAAAAAACTTCTCTCTCACCCATCACCTTTGAGAACATGGTGGGATTTGAAGAGTATTGTAGAAGGTGGCTTTTGTCAGGCAGTTCTAGAAGGAGGACTTAGTACTTGTCAGGATCTTGGATGAGTTGATTAGTCTCTACAAGCACACCATGTCCTCCTTTGTGGGCTGCATAAGGATGGCATCTGTCTTACCTCTAGTCATTATCATGAAGTTAACATGAGATTAGATATGCAAATGAGCCTATGACAGTTCTTCACCTTCGTGCCCATATACAGAGATGCAAAGACCTGTTTTGCTTGTCTAGCATATCTCCCACAAGAAATGGCTCCATCATACTACCTATCATTCAAATAATTACTCTGAAAGCACAGTAGAGTGAACTATCATTTCTTATCTGACCATATTTTGGTTAATTTGGGAGTGGCTTATGATGGCAGTAGAGGGTCTTCTTCACATAATGAAGCCTACTTTGTAAACACTTGGATTCCAACTCAGAGAATATTGTCTACCATACTTCATTGTAGAGCTGGAAAAAAACAAAAGCTAGTCTGCCACAGAGAGCAAAGTCAGACTCGGACAGTTAAGTAAAAAAAAATCTTAGACACAGAGTGTCTTGTCAGCATTTAGCTTCAGGTCCCACACAGTAAAAGAGTATTGATTGCCTTCTCATCTTTAAATTCCAAGGAGCAGTTTAACTTTGTGGAAAATTTCCCTATCTGGTTATATTACTGTAATTTTAATTCAGGAGTCTCATTATCCAAGACAGTACTCCAGGAGCACTTGCCAAACTCTTAAGACTCCAGGGAAAGTTAGGAGAGGCAGCACCTTCCAGGAATGCCACTTCATATCTTTACAATAAGGACTTCTAATTGTTACCCTGGGAAACCAAAATGCAATGGACAACTCACACAAATACATGGCTCAGGGAGAAAATGAACAGTTGGTTGGTAAGCTGAAGAAACTAGAAAAAAGTTGAGGGGTAGGGGCATAAAATGCCTGAACTACAATTAGGAAACAGCTCTGTAGTCTGAATATGAAGTAGGGTACTAGAATACACCTGCTTTTCCAGGCAACTGGAAACTATCAACACAGCTAAGCCAGTTTTCTCATCCTCAGGTGCACACCCACATCTTAGCTCTTCCGTGTGCCTTCAAGTTCACGTATAAGGATTCTCTACTTCTTGGGAGAAAGAGAACAGCCAGAAGTTTCCATGATTTCCCACTATGAGTTTGTGTGACACAAGATTGTAGTGCTTGTTCTACAGAAAGAACACACAGATCAACTTGGGTAAGAGGATGTACTCTCCTGAAAACCAGATAACAATGCACACCAGCACCACTCAAGGCACACTAAACTTCAAAGGAGAAGTAAGTGCCCAGCTAGTGCTGATAACAAGGGCACAGAGGAAGAAGGGGACATACTGTTTTGAAATGGTAAAGGGAACTCCAATCAAGAGAGAGAACTGTAATTAGATTATGAGGAATGAGTAAGATTTTTAAAGAGCAGGAGCAGTGGGAAAAGGTGGGATGAATCTGATAAGAGCAATAAATAAAACATTGCTGATACAGCAGATAACAGATAGCCTTTAGTATGGAACAGAGGGATACACCTATGAAATTTAATGAGTCTGTGTTTTAGCTATGACTAGAGCATAGGAGCTGTTTTATAGTACCATTCCTGCTATATAAAACACACTTAGATTACACACCTGCTTGTGTATGTTCAGTGCTTAAAACAAAGACAGTGCTAAAAGTAACCATTCAGTTTAAACACTCACCTCATTGACTGTAATTTTTTTTTTTAATTTGGTATATGTGGGGGTATGTACAAGTGAGCTATAGTTAACCTGTTTTGTGCTGCCTGGTGTGGGAGCTGGGTACTAAACTCCAGTCCTCTGCAAGAGCAACAAGTACTCTTAACTACCAAGCCAAAAAAGGAACTGGTAATAATAGGGAATATTACAACATTTTATTTCTGTAGTTTTCTTGTGAATATAAAACCTTCTTGCTGTGGTTGGCAAAGTCACCATATGTCTACACTAGTTTGGGTTTTTGGTTGTTGTTGTTTTTGTTTGATTGTCTAGGTGCCTACCTATGGAGATTTCACTCATACTATATATAGTATGTGTCCTTGTAAGTGATTTCAGCAAGAAGTAGGCAGGATCTGTCTCTACAGTAAGCACATCAGTAATAACATTGCAAGAAGCTCAGTATTGTTGGTTGTTTCTGCTCTTTTGGGGGGTCTGCCACCCAGCTCCCAGATAAATCCACACGTGAAGGCTTAGTCTTAATTATGAATGCCCAGCCTTAGCTTGGCTTAGTTTCTTGCCAGCTTTTCTTAACTAGCTATCCCATCTACCTTTTGCCTCTGGGCTGTTCCCATCTTCTTCCCTCTGTAAATCTTACTCTATGGCTTGCTGTGTCGCTAGGTGGCTGACCCCTGGAGTCTTCCTCCTTCTGTGACTCCTCCTTCTTCTGCCTTTCCCCAGATTTATCCTATTTATTCTCTCTGCCTGCCAACCATACCTACTCCTCTCCTGCCTTGCTATTAGCCAGTTCTTTATTTAGACTGTCAGTAACACAGCTTCAAAGAATTAAACAAATGCAACATAAACAAAAGTAACACACCTTAAAATAATATTCCCCAATACAGCATCTTTCCCCAACTTAAAAAGAAGAAATAAGTATTATTTAACTAACAACATTGGACTGATGATAAGCTAAGGTCCAAACCTGAACAGGAACATCTAGAACACAGAACACATTCCATAGCGTGTGTTCCTGCCCATCTTTAGTCTTCATTCTTGTTTGTTTTTCAAGGGTTTTTATTTATTGTTTGAGGATTTCATATAATGCATTCTGATCATATTCATTCCCCTCCTCCAACTCCTCCCTGTTCTTTCCCCACCTCCCTACCTCCCCAAACCCCTTCTTAAAAAATAAAGCATGGGGCTGGATCAGAGGTTAAGAGCCCTTGCTGCTCTTGCAGAGGATTCAGGTTCTATTCCCAGCACCCACATGTTGGTTCACAACTCTCTTTAACTCCAGTTATAGGCAATCTGGTACCCTCTTCTGACCTCTGTGAGCACAGCATACGCATGATGCCCATACATACATTCACACATACAAGCAAAACGTTCATAAAATAAGGTGAACAAATCTAATAAAAATTTAAATAAAATAAAACACAAAACCCATGGAGTCCAGTTTGTACTGGCCAACTACTCCTGTGTGGGGGACATGCCCTTGAGTGTGGTTGATATGCTAAGTATTGCTTCATTGAAGAAAATTAACTTTCTCCTCAAGCAGCAATCAAATACCAATAACTCCTTGTCAAGGGGTAGAATTTCATGCCTGTCTCTCCAGTTCTGTGTGCTAGATTTGGTTTGCCTTGAATTTCTACAGTTCTTATGTATGCTGTCACAATATCTGTGAGTTCATATGTGCATCTGCCCTGTTGTGTCTGGAGAACACTGTTTCCTTGAAGTCATTCACCACCTATGGATCTTACAATCTTTCTGTTCCCCTCTTCTACATAGAACCCTGAGCCTTGAGGGAAGGAAGTATGATAAACACATCCCATTTAGGACTGGGCATTCCAGAAACTTTATGCTGTATATATTGAATAGCTATAGGTTAATTACTATGTACTGCAAGAAGAAGCTTTTCTGATGAGGGTTAAGAAATGAGTAGAGCAATATGGCATTTGAGGTCATTTTATTTCTTTGTCCATTTAGCAGAATAATAGTACTAGGTTTGACCCATTTAGCTTCAGATTGTTTGCCTCACTGATAGTGTCAGATATGAGTCCCATGTCATGGAACTGGCTTTAAATCCAATTTTTTTTTTTTTTTTTAAGAAGTGGTTGGTTACTACCATAGCATTTGTGCCACTATTACACAATAAAATCCTATATATCCATTAACTGATAAATGGCTAATGAAAATATAGCATGTTTACACAATAGAATTGCATTCAGCTGTTAAAAAATTAAATTAACAATTTACAAGTAAATATATGGAACAGAAACAATCACCCTGAATTAAGTCACGCAGACTCAGAAAAACAAACATTGCATGTTTTCTCTTATATGTGGATGTTAGCTTTTAACCTTTAGACATGTGTTTCATTAAAAATTCCAAAAGAGATGAGATAGCTAGTAAGTGACTATGAAGGAAAAGGCGATCTCCCAAGGAAGAGGAAATAGATTATTAAGGACAGATGGAAAATTTTGAATAGTGGGATGGGGTATGTGAGGGCATATAACAAGGTATAACTAACAATAATGGCCTTTTGAAAAAGTCATATGGAAACCTACTAGTTTGAAAGATTTCTAAAGAATAAATACATAAAAGAAATTTATATATGGTACCCTGTAATGGGGGGAGGGGCAATACTCTAACTAGACATAATATAAAGTAAAGCCCCCAGTATCAGGCCAAGAATGGGTTACCTCTTCTTGAGCTGTTGGTCAATGAAGTCCATAGATGCTCTCCCCAAAACATTGCAGGCTATTGCCAGTGCATTGGTTACCCTCCAGAATCTGATAATAAAATTCTGTTGCTGAAGACACCACATGCTTATGTTATAGAACATGGAGAAGTTGAGCTGGTACTCAACTAGAGGCTTCATCCCTCCTGGCTAGCATTCATAGTGCTGAAAGATGCTGTGCATACTACTAGAAGAGAAAAGCCACCCCAGTCTCACCCAGCTGTGAATCCTGTGAGCTCCAATAAGAACCTGCCTGGTTTAGTCTTTCTTAAAACCATGTTAAGTAATGTTAAAGATTATGTGGGAGCCCACAAAGGTTTCCTAGTAAGATTTGAGCTTGCTTTACACAGCAGGGCTGCATAAGGGGTGTGTGGTTACCAGGTATTTGAAAGGGTCTGTACTTGGCTGTGCTAGGGGAAGGTTTTTTGCTCCACCCCTTAGCAATTCAAAAAATAGCCCTTTAGAAGAGACAGAAGGGGCTGGTGGGTTTTGATCCAGGCCCTCCTAAGGCTATCTTGTGTTTCTATCTGTCTCTCTCCTCTCTATATTTCCATCTAAATATTTCTCACTTCTCCCTATTCAAGAGTACCCTGGGAAAAAAGTGGAGGCAGGTCCCCCACATGATGGTTTTTCTCTTTCTCTTCCCTGATAGTTCCTACCTCTGAAAACCTCTTGTGACAGCTGCCAATGACACTGGTATTACCAGATAAAACAAACAAATGGCTAGGTTGTTTTGAATCTGTTTTTGATAAGTCTACGTAAATGTTCATTTTCCTCCTGAAATTTAAACCTACAATTATGACTTGAGAATCCATTAGAATTTGTTTGTCATGATGTTGCCAAACAACTAAAGAAAAGTGAGAAGCAGCCAGATTATTTGACTATGGTCTGTTCAGTTAAGGATTAAATTGACATTAGTTACATGTGTAAAAATTCATACATACATTTCACCCCAGCTAACAGGTAGAGTCAACCATGATGGTATCTTCTTATATGTACTTATATATGAATAGTATTTAGAAGATGGGATATCTGATTTATTTGCCTGATTCTACCTCTCAGTGTGCAAATCAAAGAGAAAAAGAAAACTCAACATTCCATGTGGATCTTTTGTGAGAGAAGTAAATGGCCTAAAAACTGCTTTAAATTATTGACTTTATATAGAAACATAATATTTCACGGCTGGAAGAAATCTAATTTGCCACTAAAGCCATCAACCAGATTTAACACCCTAACAATAAGAAGCTCATTGCCTAACAAAGTGATCACTCAGTTTGGACATGTTAGGACTAATAGAAAATATTGAATGAATACATGATCGTGAGAAGCAAATTCTTCTTAGTCTTCACATATATAAGAGGGGATAGTGCATTTATATTTATATTGTCTAAATAGGCTTAGGCCTCAAGGAAGGATTCAACTCTAGTCATATCATCCTAAATGAATATAGTGCTTTTGACTAATCACTTCTGTATTAGAGTAATAGGCATATCTGAGTGTTAGCCCAAGTCACCCTGTGGTTACTTGCATCTATGATGACTACAACAAAGAACTTGCTTGAGGAGTGATCAATCATTTAACAGTAATTTATGGAGAATCCAGTACTCCTTTCAAATTAAGCATAGAAAGAGTGGCCCAAAATTATCTGAAAAAATGTTTAATCGCTGGGCATCATAGGAATCACCAGTCACCTGTATTGATAACAGAAGAGTGAAACTATATATATATATATATTAAAGATAGGAAAGGAACCAACTGGCCACATTCAAGGTGGAAATTGCTTGGCTGTCTTCTAATCATATTCACTGGCTAGATTACTTCATGTCAAATATGTCAAATAATAGCTTTAGAGAGTTCAAAATTCTCATTCATTCCATACCAAAGTTAAAAGTTGCTGTGAGCCCTAGATTTGAGGAAACTATCAAATCCGTAGATGCCAAGAAAGCACCATGTTCTGAGAAACAGCAGACATTGACAACTAAAATGACTTTAGGGGCCAGGCAGGGAACAACGTGAATGGCACTGAGAACAGAGATAGTTAAAGGTCATATAGGCATTCAACTTCTTTTCCTCTTCATCTTTTATTTCTTCACTGACAGCATAATGACTATAGGCAATTCAGTTATATATGCTGGCCAGGGTTACCTCTTTGTCTTTACACTTAGAAGACTATTATGTAGGAGGTCATATTGTAAAAGCAATACTTTTATTAGTAAAGCAAGAAATCCATCTGGAAAATGATAGTCAATTTAGTAAGGAAGATGGAAATCTCAAGAGTCATTTAGTGTATGTGAAGACCACCAAATTTGGAGTGTGTATGTATGTGTGTGTGTGTGTGTGTGTGTGTGTGTGTGTGTTTAGCTGACTTTACCAACAATGACCTATATTTCTTTGGAAAACTTTCTTACTAAAGACTCGATCTCTTGAAACATCAGAATTTTACATGTGCAATAGGGATAACACTTCATTGCACATGAAATAAAAGCAGGATTTCAGTGAGACTGTGTAGCATTTATTATAAACATGGGGGCATTTATTATCATCACTGTTACAAATTTTATAGTTTCTCAAAGATTTCCTTCCTCTTGGGAAGGAAGACTCAGATTTTGTGGAGAGAGTCTTCCCTCACAACAGGATGGGCCTTTACTTCTGAGGAGCCTCTGTGCCCTTCTTGTGGTTCCCCATGACATTTCACCCTAGAGCTGCCATCCCCTCTTAAGCACTAGTGACATTTTTGCAGAAACATGTAAAAGGGCTGGTAGTTTATGTAAATAACTTAGGAAGATGCAAGCAGAAGGAAATTGGAGAAATTATGGTTTCAAAGTCCTGTATTTTAAACTCAGGAGCTCCAGGAACAGGTGCAGTCAATGGGGGCAGCTGTATTCTAGGCACTTGAGAAGTAGGTAAAGAGCTGGAGATGGAAACATGATTGAGAGACCTGACACATGGGCTCCAATATAGAAAGATGTCAAGGAGATACAATTTGTGTAGATCCAGAGACTAGGACCAAGGACAAACTCTGGAAGTCTAATTTTATCTTCATAGAAGTTTGAAGCCTTCAACAAAATCCAAAACCGCTTCATGGTAAAGGTCTTGGAGAGGTCAGGAATACAAGGAACATTTCCTAAACATAATAAAAGCAATTTGCAGCAAGCCAACAGCCAACATCAAACTAAGTGTAGGGAAACTCAAAGTGATTCCACTAAAATCAGGAACAAGACCAGGCTGTCCACTATCCCCATATCTATTCAGTATAGTACTCAGAGTTCTAGCTTGAGCAATAAGGCAACAAAGGAGATCAAGGGAATACAAATTGGAAAGGAAGAAGTCAAACTTTCCTTATTTGCAGATGATATGATGTATACATCTGTGACCCCAAAAATTCTACCAGGGAACTCCCACAGCAGATAAACACCTTCAGTAATGTGGTAGGATACAAGATTAACTTAAAAAAAAAAAGTAGCTCTCCTATATACAAATGACAAATGGGTTGAGAAAGAAATCAGAGAAACATCACCCTTCACAATAGCCACAAGTAATAAAAACAGCTTGGTAGTGGAGTAAAACCCAACATGTGGATCAATGGAATTGAACTGAAGACCCTGACATTAATCCACACACCTATGAACAACTGAATTTTTGACAAAGAATCCCAAAGTGTACAATGAAAAAAAAGAAAGCATCTTCAACAAATGGTGTTGGCATAACTGGATCTCAACATGTAGAAGATTGCAAATAGATCCATATCTATCCCCATGCACAAAACTCAAGTACAAGTGGATCAAGGACCTCAACATAAATCTAGTTACACTGAACTTGACAGAAGAGAAAGTAGGAAGTAGCCTTGAATGCACTGGCACAGGAGACCACTTCCTAAATATAACACCAGTAGCACAGATACTGAGAGCAACAATTAATAAATGGGACCTCTTGAAACTAAGATGCTTCTGTAAGGCAAAGAACATGTTAAAAAAGGACAAAAATGACAGCCTACAGAATGGGAAACCTGTTAGAATGGCTAATCAAAACACTGATGACAACTTATGTTGGAGAGTATGTGGAGCAAGGGGAACACTTCAACAACCCCACATCTGACAGAGAACTGATCTCCAAAATATATAAAGAAACTAGACATCAAGATACTGAACAATCCAATTTTTAAAAATGGGCTATGAAGCTAAACAGAGAATTCTCAACAGAAGAATCTCAATGCCCTAAAGACATTTAAGGCATTGCTCAGTGTTCTTAGTCATCAGGACATGCAAATCAAAACAACACTGAGATACCATCTTACACCTGTCTGAATGGCTAATCAAAACACTGATGACAGCTTATGTTGGAGAGTATGTGGAGCAAGGGGAACATTCCTCCACTATTGGTGGGAGTGCAAACTTGTACAGACACTTTGGAAATCAGTATGGTGGTTTCTCAGAAAATTAGGAATCAATCTACCGCAAGACCTCTTAGGCACATACCCCAGGAATGCTCAATAATACCACAAGGACACTTACTCAACTATGTTCATAGCAGCATTATTTGTAATAGCCAGAACCTGGAAACAATCTAGATGATCCTCAACTGAAGAATGAATAAAGAAAATGTGGTATATGTACACAATGGAGTTTGACTTCGCAGTAAAAAACAATGTCATATAAAATTTGCAAGCAAATGAATGGAACTAGAAAATATTATCCTGAGTGAGGTAAGACAGACTCAGAAAAAAAAAAAAAAACCAAACATGGTATGTACTCACTCATAAGTGGATACTAGATGTAAAGCAATGAATAACCAGACTATAACCCACAGCTCCAGAGAAGCTGGTTAACAAGGAGGACCACAAGAGGGATGCATCTCCTGAGTAAACTGGGCACAAGGTGGGGGTAATAGAGGGTAGGGGATGGGGGATGAGAACATAAGGGAACAGAATAGTCAAGCTGGAACAGGGTCAGAGTGGGAGGCAATGAAAGAGATATCTTGATAGAGGGAGACATCACGGGGATAGGGAGAGACCTGGTGCTAGGGAAGTTCCCAAGAATTCATAAGTATGACCCCAGCTTAGACTACTAGCAGTGGTAGAGAGGGTGCCTGAACTGGCCTATCCTGGTGATCAGATTTGTGAATGCCCTAACTATCATCATAGAGCCGTCATCCAGTAACTGATGGAAGCAGATGCAGAGATCCACAGCCAAGCACCAGGCTGAGCTACAGGAGTCCAGCCGAAGAGAAGGAAGAGGGATTCTATGAGCGGGGGTGGGGAGGTAGGGGGTGAGGAGTGGGGGTGGGGAGGTGGAGGAGTGGGGGGTGTCAAGATCATGATGGGGAAATCTACAGAGACAACTGAACCAAGCTAGTGGTAACTCATGAACTTTAGACCAACAGCTGTGGAGCCTGCACGGGACTGGACTAGACCCTCTGCATATGAAAGACAATTGTGTAGCTTGGTCTGTTTGAGAGGCCCCTGGCAGTGGGATCAGGATCTATTGCTTGTGCATGAACTGGCTTTTGGGACCCCATTGCCTATGGTAGGACATTTTGCATAGTCTTGATGCAGGGGGAAGGGGTTTGGACCTGCCTCAGCTGAATGTACCAGGCTTTGCTGCCTCCCCAAGGGAAGTCTTACCTTTTTGGAGGAGGGACTGGGGGTGTTGAGGAGGAAGGCTTGGGGAGAGTGGGAGGAAGGATGAGAGGGCGATCTGTGGTTGGTATGTAAAATGAATAAAAAATTTCTTAATAAAGAAAAAAATAAAGCATGATTCTCCATTTAAAATACAAAAATAAATAAATAAAATACCAGGCAATACACTAATCCTTAAAGAACTCTTTTGCTCTGAATGTCATCTTGCTTAGAGGGTAGAGTGCAAGGGAATGAAGTTTTTTTTAAAAAATGGAGGAATGGGAGTGTTTTAGTTATGGTTCAGTTGCTGTGAAGGACACCATGACCATGGCAGCCCTTATAAAGGAAAATATTAATTGGGGCTGGCTTACAGTTCAGAGATTTAATTCATATTGCCCTGGCAGGAAGCATTGTGGCACACAGACAAACATGGTGCTGGAGACATAGCTGAGAGTTCTACATCTGGATTACCAGGAGGCAGGAAGGGAGAGAGACGCTGACCTCAAAGCCGGCCCCCACAGTGACACACTTCCTTCAACAAAGTCACACCTGCTAATGATGCCACTCCTCATGAGCCTATGGGGGCCATTCTCATTTAAGCCTGCACAGGGAGAGTAGAGGTAACTACTATCAGAAAGGTAAATACTCACGAAAGTAAAAAGGAAAACACGAAAATCCAAAGGTCTAAATCACTTCTTCCTTTACCAAGTACTAACATCTTCAGAGAACCATATCAAAATATGTTTCTAGTTGCCTTCAAGGTCCCAAAGGGGAAAACCTTCCAAAGGTCTTGGACAACATGATGGTGGATTTCCTAGCACATAGACAATTGCTCGGTGAGTTAACCAGTGTCCTTCCCTAGCCTTTTGAATATAACTCTGCTGTTCTGAGTAGTGGGAAATTACACAAAAGGAATCACTGGTGCTGTCTGAGAACTGACATTCCATCAAAGGACTGTGTTATTTCTTTCATCCTTAGTTCTCACTAGTTCATGTCATTTTCATGTTTGGATCCCAGAAAGAAAGAAGAAACTCCGAGGGGACTTCCCCTGCGCTCATTGCCAACCACTCATTTTGCCTTCAGAAGTATATCTAAGTCAAACGTACATGTCCAATTGTAAAACAGTCATTACCTAGATGATTATTGATGTACATCCATCTCTTCATCCATCTCTATTTGGAAAGTACAAATAATGTAAAGTCATTCTCCTAAAATTAGAAATATCCATTCAAATTTGCATAAGGACCAAACCAGGAAACTCTCTTTCACTGTTCACCACAGCACCCATGGTTCTATAGGAATATTGTCTTGTAAACTTTTCCAAGAATGAGTTGATCTCATTGAATTGAATACCAATACGCTGTAATACTGTCTGCTGCCCTGACTGCATGTGACAGTCTAAAACTGGGGAATTTTGTGTGACAGATGTGTAGGCTGAGATGTTTTTATTTGTCTTGAATGTTCGTGATGGCTAAAGTCACTCAAATTTTGCAGCACAATGGAAATATAGAATGACAGGGTTTATAAATTAGTGAGATTTTTTAAAAATCTGCTCAGATGTAGAAGATTCAGGCATTCTAAATTCACCAGCTATATATTTTGTCAGAATACGGCCCCAGTGATACAAAATTAATAATGGAATCTGGAGGACCTGGATTTTCTTGAATATTTATAAAGAATTTGCTTAAGAGACTTCTGTGTTCATTTGTAATGTGAAACAGAGGTCAGATCTAAGTTTAAGAGAAAGTTTAGAAGTTTTGATGTGTCAAATTGTCATAAGAATATTATTCCTATTGGGAAACAAAACCACAAAATACTCATTAAGGGTGCTTAAGAGCCATCAAATTTAATTATTTGTTACCTGTCCTGGTTTCATCATCATCTTATAGAAAGTGTGGAAATCCCATTTCATCACAATATAGCAGTTGCCTCACTACACTCAGTATTTTGGAAGTATTTCTGATACTCATTGGTATCAGAATGGTAGCCAAAGGAAAAACTTTAGATGTTACAGTAAGACAAATTTTCAATTGTGGTTTGCAAAACCAGTTTCCTTGATGTCATCATACCTCAAATAAAGGGACTGTCAAGAAAAAAATGGGGCTGAAAAGATGACTCAGCAGTTAAGATAGTTAAGGTGACTTATTGCTCTCAAAGAGGACCTGGGTTTAAACCCAGTGCCCACATTAGGTAGTCCCTTCCCAAGGGATCTGATGCCCTCTTTTAGCCTACACAGAAATCTGCATGCACATAGTGCACATAAGCTCATACAGGCGTGCGCGTATACATAAAATAATAGTTCTTTTTTAAAAGCCTTTATAGATGCTACAGTTTTGAACTAGAAGGCCCCACAGAGGCCCATGTGATGACTTGGTCTTCAGTTTGGCGCTATTAGGAAGCAATGGAACCTTTAAGAGGTGGGGTCTAGTGGGAGAACTTTGGATCATTGGGGGTGTTCCCTTGAATGAGATAGTGACACACACACACACACACACACACACACACACACACCAACCCTTATCTCTTCTTCCACTTCTTGGCAATGAGGAAAGCAGTTTCATTCCAACACACTCTCTGACCCAAAGCAGAGACCAACTCATCTCATGAACCAAAACCCCTTCCCTTTGTTAAGTGTCTCAGGTATTTGTTATTGTAATGGAAACATAGCTAACTTAATTGTATTTTAAAATGCAGGGTATGAGCTAGATGCACAGCTCAGTACGTTAGGGCTTGCCTGGCAGCTATGGGGCTTTGGGTTTGATCTCCCAAATCTACAAAATGAGCAAACAGAAGTGAAGGCAGGGAAAGGCCCATTAGTACCAGGCCATTCTAACTATGCTCCAACTACCAGGAGTGACTAAACAACCCTGGAACCTTCCCTTTCAGTTAGAACAGAAAAAAGAGTGGCTGTCTGTAGTGGATAGCCATCCAGCATTGGCCTGGAAGTTCCAACCCCCATTGAGGCTTCGGTAATGGTCACGCCAACAAGGCGGGGCGGAGGAGGAAGCGGAAGACCAAGGATCGAGAGGAGGGCTCTCTCTTGGTTCCGGGACCCTGGACACTGGAGGTAGACCGAGCAGAGTTCTTCAGAGAACACCGCCGGACTGCACTATACCTTTGCCAGACCCTACAACCTATCCCTTCATTTGTAAGTTACCCCACAAAATAAACCTCCCTTTTAACTACGTGGAGTGGCCTTAATAATTTCACCAACATCTGGCGCCCAATGTTCATGGTACAAATTCATGAAAAAGCCTCTTGCCTGTGGCCTTGTGAGCCCTAGCTCAGGCCCACTCAGCCAGCTGTGGTGGCACATGCTGGTAGGATTTAGTGAAGAAGGCAGAGGCAGGAAGATCCCAAGTTGAGGCCGGCCTAGGAGAAGCTTCGGTTGGGGCAGAGACAAAAACAGCGTGGGTGGGACCATGGAGGCAGTGGCTGCTGCTTCGAGTTGCCGGCTGCTTCTCATCGTGTTGGTGACTTTGGTGATGCTGCTACCTGGAACAAAGAATTTACTGCTGCTTGTTCAGAGAAGAATTGCCAGGACCAGCGTGTTACAAGAAAGCATCGGCAAAGGTCAGTTTGGAAAAGGTTGGCAAGAGAAATGCTGGGGAGAAATTGCTATGAAGATTTTCTCTTCTAAGGAAGAATGTTCATGGTCCCGAAAGACAGACAGACATGAGATTGTGATTGCTCCAAACCACAGAGGAAGCACCAAAAAAAAAAAAAAAAAAAAAAAAAAAAAAAAAATCTAAAGGGAACCATGATCATGCCTAACAGTGACTCTGAAGTCTTCAAAAGGATGATGGGACTCCACAATGATGATGCCACATGGACTATGGTAAAGCCATTAGTGCCATGGAAAGATCAACTTTGGATTACAAACTATTTAGGACAATTTCGAGATGACTGGCTGAGATGATCCAGCCTGACAGACTACTTGAACAAGGACTTGAAGCAAGCCCTGCACTTTCTCATTATGCAGCAGTGGGACAAATGATACAGGACTTGACAATTAACCCAAAAATTTGTTTTTCAGGATCCCCTAAAGATGGAAGTAATTTTAAGAAAACGACGCCCACATCCCCAAAAGGTGGGATGGGAAGTTTTTTGGTCGCTTAATGAGTTTTGGATATTGTCATGGTTTATGATGATTGGTTACAAGTTGTTAATTGTTAATGGTCAGGAAAAAAGCTGAACATGAAGATTAGATTCGGAGGTTTTGTTTAAAAAAGAAAAAGAAAAAGGAAAATATAGATATGAGGTAGATCACTGAATCTACTCTGAGAAAAAAGATGAAGAAATAATAGGATAAATGGGTAGATCACTGAATCTACTCTAAAAAGAAAAAGAAGATATAAAAATGACAAAAAGGTAGATTACTGAATCTGTTATGAAAAGAAAAATACTTTTAAAAAGGAACTACTTGTTTTAAACAGGATAAGTAATGAAAATTTTTGTCTGAGTTTATCAAATGTTACTGGACTGGACATTGTTATATATAATGGAGTTTTTCGCCTGAATCTGTCAAATGTTAATGGACTAGACATCATTAATGTAATTCTTGACTGTATATAGTGTATATACTTATTGGATAGTTTTTCTTGTATTAGTTATAACCTTTTTTTAATTTTAGAAAAAAAAACAGGAAATGTGGTATTGTGTTCCCCAAAATATTGTGTGTTCCCTGAAATAAACATATCTGGGGTCAGAGAACAGACAGCCACTAGAAAAAAGCCAAAAATGGTGGCTAGAAAATGGGAAGAGTAAACTATAGCAGAAGTTGGGCGGTGGTGGTACACACCTTTAATCCCAGCACTTGGGAGATAGAGCTAGCTGGATCTCTGAATTCAAGGCCACCTTAGAAACAGCTAAACATGGTGACCCACGCCTTTAATCCCAGAAACACAACCTTTAATCCCAGGGAGTGGGGGCAGAAAGAGAAAGGTATATAAGGTGTGAGGACCAGGAACTAAAGAAAAAAGCACGTAGTGAGAAAAGCATGTAGTTAATTAAACATTTGGTTGGTTAAGCGTTCAGGCTTTGGAGCAGCACAGTTCAGCTGAGATTCATGTGGATAAGGACTGAGAAGCTTCCAGCCTGAGGAAACAGGATCACCTGAAGAACTAGCACGGTGAGATAGCTGTGGCTTGTTCTGCTTCTCTGATCTTCCAGCATTCACCCCAATAACTGGCCTTGGGTTTGAGTTTTATTAACAAGTACCTTTTAAGATTCCTACTACAGCTGTCTTCGGGAGATACCAGTTAAACTGAGGATTAATCATTTTGAACAGGGCTGTTTACCTTAAATAACAAGTATTATCTGGGTAACTCTTATTTTTTTTTTTCTTGAATTTTTTCTTTAGCCAGGTAGTTACACAAAGCTACAGAAGCCAACAGAAAGCTTGAAATCAAATACCACTTCCTCTGGACCTGACCCTGACCCTATAATCTAAATGTACTACCTACTTACTCTATCAAATCACCCCATTTTATTATCTTCGTATCACTTAACGGCCATCTGCAGTCTTTCTGGGTTTACTTATTCACTTATTTGTAACCTTGTCCCTACCAGGAGCATGTAGGCTCTGGTTGGTCAGAGAACAGGTGTCTTGGTCACTGTTCTACCTCATGGCTTAAGCAACACTTGGCACACGGTAGCCATTCTGTAAATCATTGTTGAAAGAATGAAATACGGATTGTTTTAATGTCAAATTTATCTTGCTCTAACAATATTTCAAACAAAAACACAGTGACATTTTTCTGCAAATTGAGCTAGAAAAATAGCTGTTTATCAAGTGCAGGCAATGCAGGGCCTAGGTATTTAATCAGAGTAACCATGTGAATCTGAAACCATATGCACACACAGAAGCCCACACACGGAAAATATCCATCTCAGATATGATGGACCAGGATCACTCACAGCGCAATCCAAATGGAGCCCTTGGCAGGTCTAAGCCCCTGAAGCATATCTGCAGTATCATCCACTCTGCTGTGCTTCAGGGTCCACAGTTCCATGCTTGATGCTGCCTCCCCATGGAACCTGCAGATTCTCATACATGATATCTTTACCAAGTGCTAGAAAACCACCCTTTTGACAGTCTAGGAACTGGAAAGTGTTGCGGGTGTATTCAACCTGTTTGGACCATGGACCATGTGTCCTCCAGACTAACAATGTGGCCCAACACACAACTGTAAATTTACTTAAAATGTGGGATTTTTTTTTTTTTTTTGGTGATTCTTTTTTTTTTTTTTTTAAATCACTTGAGTGTTCTGTTCTTAAGCATGAACTTTGTAGATGACAAAGCTCTGTTGCAATTTCCAAAGGTTAGTCCTTCCTGTTAGAGTGTACTTTAGGAAGACCTCGAGCAGTGCTGCCTATAACACTTGAAAGCACATGCTTGTCCTCTACAGCTCTGAAACCTGCAAGTGTTCCCTTCGATGTCTAGAGCTGAGGCATCCCCTCACGCTTTTCCAAACTGAGGTCAAGGGAAGATCTACTCCAATTCTTGGAGGCTTCCAGTAGGGTAAAGTTGCTAGTGACAATAAAATGTCTTTAAACTTTTGCAAATTGGCCATGTCAAAAACTTTTCAAAATAGCCTGCCTGACATATGCAGATACAATGCAATATAAAGAGTGCCTTTGTACCAGGAGATCTAGCTAGAAAGCATGAAGCGTGTACCACAGTGGCTGCCACAATGCAGTACATGCATAAGCTTAAGGCTAATGTGGGAAGGTTTCTCCTTCTATAGCTACCTCTAGGGTGGATCACATTTTGACCTACATTCAAAGGACCCAAACTCTACATTTCTGGCATACAGTAAACTTAGGAAGACTTGGCCCCATACCCTAGATTCCTACTGTGTTCTGGAACTCCTGTGTTCTGAGCTCCAAAAGCCAAATCTATACTCTATTCCTGTTAGTCTTGCTTGGGCCATAGAGTGGCTTGGTGAATGATTTGCCTAAGAATGCATGTATGCATTATATGTTTGGCTAATTTTAACTTTCTTAAACATAAAAATGCAGTATCTATGCCTCTTACACCATTACAATGGACTTTCTAGCTGCTTTTCCGGACTACTCAATCAATACTCAAGGAAAGCCATAGCTGTTCTAGAAGGAATTCATTTATAAAATAGATATTTTGATAGGATAAGTTTTCTTTTTGGAAAAAAATCTGCTTTGTTTTCTTGCAAGATCTGCAATCCCTTTCCCTCATCAAGCATCAGATAGCAGCAATGTCTCCTTGGGCTTCCAAAGGCTGGTCAAGATAAAGAGGTCAGATACTCAATGTTGTTTTCCCAGCTTCTAGATCTTTCTGAGAAATGCCAAGTAGATATGCATTGTGCCTTCATAAATGTCAGTCATGAAGACCTCTTTTCTTCAGTAGCAAAAAGGAGCAACAAAAATTTGATAAACTTCGTCTTCAGTAATAGAAACTCCTGTCAAATTTTCAAGGTTAGCAATTTAAAACTGAGGGTAACAGAGTGTGGCTCTGGGATACAGCAAAGCCTAGCATACTTTAGGCCCTGGGTTCAACCCCAAACACTGAAAAAAACAAACAGCAGGTGACTACTTTAAAAAAAAAAAAAGATGAACCAATGCCTTAAAGTGGGGGGGGGGGGGCGTTATAACCATAGAGTACCCTTATGCACATCCCTCTGTCAGTCTACCTTGGGGCCAGAGGTAGACTCCTTCTCCTCCCACATACAATTTTCAGCCTTAGGAACCTTTGCCCTCCCTAGAAATGACTGCCAAGAGTCACGTGACCTCTGGTTTAGAATTTAGGCATAAATCCTAAGCTCTCCTCTCCACCTCTTCCCCCTCCTATTCTTTTCCCCCCTTCCCTCCCCTCCTCTTCTTTTCTCTTCTCTCCTTTCTTTCTTCCCCTGCACTACAGGAAAATAAACATTAAAGCACCCAAAAGACAAAACAAAAAATATATAATTCAAATAACCCTAATAGAACCCCAGGCATGATAGATGAGGATCCTGTGGATTTTTGCTCAGTGGCCTTCCCCTGGAGCAGCCCCAAACAACTCAGAAGAATGCAAGGTAGATCTAGAAGCCTTGTCTGCTGGAGTACATATAGGAACTGCTTGGTATGTGAAACATCTGTAGTGTAATTTGGCCACACTCAATATAAAAGTCTCTGCCTGTCTCCTTCTTTCTACAGACAGATCCACTCCCCCATCTCCTTATGCCAAACCAGGTACCACTCAGTACCCTCTAGCTCATTCTTCTTCTCCCCATCCATGTATTTTAACAGGCCTTGCTTTCTTTCATACTGCTTCCTCCTATGTAGATGGCCTCTCCTCTTTTTATTCTCCACTGATTATAACTGTAACAGTAAATTAATTTAAATCTCAAAACTTGCTGGGATTTTTCCTGGGTCATAGAAGGATTCGAAACAATCCCTCCTTATCTGGTGTTACCACAGGACATGGAGAGCCTTCCCTCTTGGGCATATTGTCTTGTCTGTTAAGTTTGACTGTCTCCAAGCAGGGAGTAGTTCTTATTTTGACTGTCTCCAAGCAGGGAGTAGTTCTTATTTAATTTCTGTCATCCAGTAGTCTCACCAAGATATGTGTACATAGTGAGTGGCCAATAAGGTTTAGTGTTACTGACTTTCTTGGGAAAATACCAGCTCACAGCAGAAGGCAGTCACAAGAACTGTGGAAGAGTTCAGGAGTGTGTTTGTTCACTTTCCATCACCTGAGAGAATCAACTCACACGGAGGAAAGGTTTATTTATTTTGGTCCATGGTTTGAGAGGTTTCAGCCCATGATGAGTTGCCCGATGAGACAAAGCCTAAGGCAGAACAAAGCTGGTCAACTTGTGGTGGGCAGTGAGCAAAAAGAGTGGTGTGATGTTTCATCTTCTGAGTCAGCTGATTGGACTTGGAATCATCCTAGAAACATGATCTGAGGATGTTTTCAGGGAAGACTAACTGGTCAGGAAAGACTCACTATGAATGTAGGTGACACCGTCCCTGGGCCTGGCATCAAAGTCTGAGTAAAAAGAAGAAAGCATCAGCACTGTCTCTCTCTGCTTTATGACTGCAGACACAATGCAGCCAGTTGCCCCACACTTCTTCTGTCATGGCTTCCCTGCCATGATGTGTCTTCTCAAACTGTGACCAAAACAAACCCACTGTCACTGAAGTTGCTTCTTGTCATGTAATTTGTCACCACGATGAGAAAAACAATTCATACAGAAAATTGGTGTTGAGAAGTGGAGTTGTGGCTGTGATCAACCTGACTATATGGTTTGTGGGTCTTTAGAGCTCGTATATGATAGGAAAGTGGACAAGTTTGGAGTTGCTATCTAGATAAGCCTTAGAATGCTATAAGCAAAGCTCAGTGGATCATTCTGGTAGAATTTTAGAAGACCAGGATGCTGAAAACAATGTGAACAACAGAGGCCTGGTTTGTGAGGTTTCAGAGGTGAACAAGGGCTCTAATGGGATCCGGGCTGGAGGCATTCATGTTGCATTCTGGCAAAGAATCAAGTGCATTCTGCTCATGTCCTGAGAACTTGGGTGAGGCTTAATTCAGAAACAATAGACTAATTTGTTTGGTGGCTGAAGCTTTAAGACTGGGTAATATTCACAGTGTGTCATTTTTATTGTTTATTGTTCTCATGCAGGTCTACATAAAAAGAGAACAATAATTGAACGGAAAGATATGAAGAATATTTAGTCTAACAGGACCGTAAACACCTTTAAAGTTGCAGGTAAGGCAGGTGCAGGGAAAGATGTAATAGTAAAGATACTAGCATCTAAAAGACAAACCACAGGCTTTGTGCTGGAACAAGGGCAAGACCCCCCCCCCCTCCCCCCCACCCCCCCCCCCCCTCTCCAAAGGCTCCAACTTGTCAAAATGCAAAGTCACTTGAAAGGGGAGGGACTGAAGTGAGAAAACTGCCCAAAGGTGGTCCCTACTCAAGAACAATGTCCTACATTCTTGTTGTCTAAGATTCAACCACAAAGGCACAAAGAAGTGACTCCATCATCTCCCAGCACATGGGTTTTTGTGAGACACTGAACATCCACACCATAACAAGGAGTCAGAAGGCTTGGGCAGAAAGCCCAGCTTCACCTATTAGAAGATATGTGTCTTAGGACACCTTTACATGTTTGAACTTGAATTTCCTTCTCTGAGCACTTTTACATACATGCATAAGCATATCTACCTCACTCAGCAGCTGGAAGAAGTAAGTGAAATGACTTAGCATAATGCCCAGCCCTCCTGAGAATTTAATACACTGCTTCTCATTTGCCGTGCTTCTCCTTCTACATTCCCCCTTCCCCTGTCCTTACCATCAACACCACCTGGTCCCTACTGTTCCTGTTACCATGCCAATACGATGCAGGCACGGCCAGTGGTGGGATGTGAAGCCATCTTTTACCTCTTGTCTAGCTATCTACCACATCTGGGCTAGGTCGTGTTAGAAATGGGTGTGGTGTCTCAGGAAAATGGCCATGTAATTGCAAGTATTTTGGCAGAGCAAAAGTACTTACCTTTGCAGAAAGGTACAGAGCCAGCTATCAAGTAGACAAGACGCACCTTCTTTAGGCAAATGGGTCCTGTTCCCCGCTCTGAGTGGTCAGAACTTGGCCTCATGTTCTGATTAGATGAGCTCACTGAAACACTGAACAGTTGACAAGCAAAGCATGACTTTTGAGGACATGATGCAACCTGGAACACTTACTTTGATCTTTTGCCAGATAACATCTTTACAGATGTCCTAATGCTGGATTGTGAGCCTGTTCCTTTAAACCTGGAGCTCACAGCCTGAAGCCCCAGGCCAAACTCTCACATCTGGGAAGAGTAAACCCACAGGCAGTCTTGGGGTGGGGGGTGCAAACCCAAACCTAATATAAAGGAGATGCCTAGTGTAGCTGATGCTGAAACCTCTATTCAACTTCCTTTGTTTCATTTAACCCTTTTATAAGACAAAACACACACACACACACACACACACACACACACACACACACACACACAGGAAAGTACATTTCCCACTGTAGGAAGTTTTTCTGCTTGCAAATAGTTCTGAAACTAGGGTCAAATGTGGCTTTGATGTGTGGGTTAGAGGAGCCTGGGAAATTTTCTTTACAGTTTAGAGCTATGGCAAAAAAGAAAAAAATCCCTGTCTGGGTTAATCCTTTTGTCCTGGGGAAACTGACTCACTTTTCTTGGAGCCGGATTAGTGAACATCTACCCACTGTGTTGATAGAAACTATTGATGAATAATCTAAGACTCATGTTTAATCCTGAACGTCAGAGTCTGTGCTTTATGTGTGTGACAATGCCCAGGCCCACGGTCGACCCTGGGTGTCTTCCTCAACTGTTCTCCACCTTTATTTTTTGAGACAGGGTCTCTCTTTGAATATGAAGCTAATGGGTTCTGCTAAGCTGGCTGGCCACTAAGCTTCAGGAATCTATGTGTCTACAGGTCACTCTTCATTCAAAGATAGGATTGCATGCCTGACTTTTTATATGAGTTCCAGGGATACAAACTCAGGTCTGTGTGTTTGTTTAGCAAGCACTTTTCAAATGGAGTCATCTTCCCCACCACGCCTTGGAAGTTCCTATGTTGTTGATCTGTGTTCCTTCCTGTACAGCCCTGCAGTGCAGTCCCTCAGTCAGCTGTTACTTCACTTTGTTGGGAAAGAAAATAATCAATGTTCATAGCCCTTGCAAAGTTGACTTTGGAGAGCCAGGCTACCTTATACTAGCTTATGGGTTTAATGGGGTGGGTTATTTTGTTGTGCTGTATTGTCATCAAGGACTGGAAGATAAAGGAAAAAGCAGGAGAATCAGCTTTCATGAGCATTGTCATTCTCGGGAAAGACAGTATGACTCCTCTGCTAGGTAACAAGACAAAATGTATCCCAGAGATGGGATATGGGTCTTTGCTCTCACCTTTGAGCTGCTGCTGGAGAAGTCACAGTCCCTTGTGATGCTCCCAGAAGCACTGCTGTTGGCACAGGAAACAACCAGATGACTTTGTGGACAAGAGAGACATAGCCCTCTGGGCGGTGGTGGCACACACCTTTAATCCCAATACTCGGGAGGCAGGGGCAGGCAGATCTTTGTGAGTTCGAGGTCAGCCTGATCTACAGAGTGAGATCCAAGACAGCTGAAGCTACACAGAGAAACACTCTCTCAAAAAACCCCCAAATCCCTCAAACCAGAGACAGAGAGTGAGGGGGAGGGGAAGAGGGAGAGGAAGAGAGAAGGGGAGTGGGAGGGAGAGAGAGGAAAACCAAGGAGCTTTCTTAACCACTGAGCCATCTCTGACACATTTTTTAATGATAGAAATTTAAATAGAGTATTTTCAATTTTATCCTTTTTCAATTTAAAGCTGGAAAGAATTGAGGTCGAAAGATTGCATAATATAATGAATTCTTTCTTTTTCAAAGAATCGATTTTGGAAATGTGGTAGTTTGAACGAAAGATGTCCCTCCAAATACTCTCGAATTTGAAAATTTTTGGTTAACTGTTTGGGGGAGGCTAGGGAGGTGTGGCCTTGCTGTAGGGGTGAGTTTTGAGGACTTACGGACTTGTTCCATTTTGAATTCACTCTCTTCACTTCCTGCCTGTGGATCAAGATATGAACCCTCAGCTTCCAGCTCCACCCACCACACCTGCCTGCTGCATCACTTCCCTGAGGGACCAGTGGTGGACTCATCCCCCTGGAACTGTAAGTCCAAACAAACCCTTCCTCTACGGAGAAGTTGCCTTTCCTGGGGATAGATCACATCAATAGAACAATAAAGAACTAATACAGGAAGGCAGCTAACTTCTTTGGTTTTCCTATTGTGTTGTAAGACCAGAAGCAATTTATTTATTCACTGTAAGCCTCATTTATAAAATACAGGTGTGTAAGGGCTGGGAAGGTGGCTCAGTAGGTAAAGTACTTCCTGGACATGCATGAGGACTTCAAGTGAATTGACAGAGCCCACATTAAAAGCCTGGTGTGACTGGTGCATACCTGCAATCCCAGAGCTGGGAGCCAGAAACAGTAGGATTCTGAGGACTTCTCATCAGCTAGTCTATTCCAATTGTTCAGCTATAGCTCAAGCAACTCTGTCTTAAAAATAATTGGAGAGAGATAGAGGAAAACACCAGGTGTTGATTTCTAGTGTGCGCGCGCATGCGTGCGCACACATACTCACACACACACACACACACATACACGTACCTGTGCATCTGAACACACACTTGTATACACATGTATACACTGCCTACACAGAAATTAAAAAGAATATATACAGGTAACAGACTGAATTTTCAAAAACCAGCTGTGCCAACACAAATTCCATCTCATATGCTGTTCTCATATGTTTTTGAGCAAGAGATTGGGTCTTTCTTCTTTTCTCTTGGTTTGGGCTGAATTTTGAAACTGTCTCAACCATAAGAATATGCCAGAAGTGATTGAAGTTGCTTCCAGCTAAGTCAGAAGGTGATAAACGCTGAAAAGTGCGTTTTCTCAGCACTTCACTTAGGAACATAGTCACCACGTTGTGAGGACGCCCACACCACGTGGAGAGGCCACGTGTGTTCCACCACCTTGGCCTCCAGCTGGCGGTGGCATTCCCAGCCTTCTGATGGTTGCAGGGTCCAGTCTCCAAAGCTCTGGGTGCAGACACGGACGTGGTGTGTTCTGTGCGAATCCTGAGCTACAGAAACCATAAAGTAACAACTGATTGTTGTCCTTGTGAGCCTTAAGTTTTTGCAATGTCTTTTGCAACAATAGACAGTTAGAAATCATAGCCAGTACATGGCGACACTGTAAGGATGGGAAGAAAGGACATAATGCTTCATACAGCGGTGACTTTTTCACTTGTTAGAAATTTGAATATAACAACAACAAAAGCCATTACAAAGTGAAACTTTGAGGTAAGTGAGGCCTCTCAATAAACACCCCTTTTGGTTATCTTTGTTACTTTAATTACTCAGGTGTAGAGTCCCAAGTGCATGAGGAACCACAATAGAATTCAGAGGGCTCTAATTCTGTACTTGAATTAGCTTTCACAAGTAGATTTTGTTTTTCCTCCTCTCTGATAAGTTCTCCCCAAAATTCTGAAGGCCTAAGTGTGGGATGAGAGATGCAAGATATTTGTTGGTGTTTCAGTCATTCCTAGGACCCTCACAACCTTTCACCTACCATCTGGTGGTAAGCCACAGTCTCTGACAGAAGCTGGCTTCAGCATGAAACACAATGCTTCTCTTGTCAATTCCTCTCCAGGTAATCTATCAAGTGCCGATCTAATATTGGTTTGGGGGAATATTTCAATTAGGTACCAGAAGTCACAAAAGCCTTTTGTGAAGCCAAACTATTTCATGGGAACTTGGGGACATGCCAAGTTTGTGCTGCATCATAGGGAAATTGCAACTCCATTATCTTCAGTTACTAGAGGCACCCAGAATTTTAATGTGGACAGTCCTGGGCCCTGAAATGTTTCTAGGGGTTTCAACACCCAGACATCTTCAACAGGAAAAGGAAAGACCCATTTTTGTGGCCAAAAATTCCCCTTGTCACACAACAGGTTATAAAATACTGTAAAGTTTTGTTGTAGAATAAGGACAGTAAAAGACAAGAAACATAGTTGTTTTTTGTTCTTGAATGGATGTGGTGTAGAATTGGGCATTCACTCATATTTTAAGCAATTACTTTTTAAGCAAGCATGTAGAGGAATAAGACTTTAAGGTGGTATTCAAGCATAGTAGCAAATTAAACTGTTTAATGCTGTTCCTTTTATTTATTTTTTTAACCATCATATCTCATACACAATTATAATTAGATACCATATACAAGGTGCTTTGTTGTGTTCTAAGTACTGTACTTATTTAAAAGAAAAAAAAAATTACCTGCCATCCAAAGACCTTGCCCATATGTGACATTGCATCTGCTCCCGTGTTTGAATACTTGGTCCCCAGCTGGTGGTACTGGTGGTCCCCAAGGGCAAGCAGAAATGGGTTTCTGGGGATGGCTTTGATCCTTCTGATCCACCAAGCTGAAGAAAGCTCCTCCTATCATGTCTTCTATACCACAATGGAGCATTCTTCCTGAAACTGTGAGCCACATACACCATAAGCCCTTTCCTCAAGTTGCTCATGTGAGGTAGTTCCTGAAAGCATGCAGAAAGGTAACCAGCCCGCTATGTCGTGTTATGCAATGCACATTTCTTAAGGTCAGAGAGTGGGACAGGCTGTCTCTGCATTTTTCAGCATTCCCAGAATACCATGCATAATACATGCTTGAGTCAGTGTGTGAATCAAAGAAAGGAAGAAAGACAAAGAAAGAAAGACCAAGGTAGCATGCTCTGCTGAGTTCCTGGAAGGGAGCCTTCTGTACCACATCAAGGCACAGGTGGTTCTCATGGGTTAAAAGGTGCCTTGACGCCGCCTGCCACCATGAGAAAAACTGAGAGCAGCTGGAAATGTGGAAGAACATCTCTAAGGTCAAAGTTGTGAAACCAACAAGGGCAAAACAGGAATAGTGAAAGGAACCTGCATCAAGGAGGGAAGGAGGGGGAGAGAGAGAGAGGGAGGGAGGGAGAGGGGGGAGACCAGGGAGCTTTCTGGATGGGATGTTTAAAAACATGAAGAGATGTTGAAGGTAGAATGCCAAGGGGCTCAAGTGTCTGAAAAAAAGATAGAATAATCGATACTCGAGCCCTAGAAGCATTCTTCAAAGCCCCCCAGTATTTCACATACTTGAATCGCACCTTGAACAGATATCGCTAACATATACAGGAGGCAGATTTGAAAACAATCTTCTTTCTCTCTAGTGGCTCAGGCTGGAGCTAGCTGACTCAAGATCAAACAGGTGAAATTTAATCTTTTAGAAAAAATGTGGGAGGAATCCTAGAAATGAATATGATGGAAGTGTGTTATACGCATGTGTAAAAAGTCATAATAAAGCCCATTATTTACACACTGAATATACCAGTTAACAATTACAAATAAGTGAATGTACAGTTCTGATCTAACATTCTGATGAGTTGCCCCTTTACCCCCCTTTTTCTTTTTTTCATTGTGTAATTACTAACATATGGGACTATAGCTTCATAGTATGTATGTATATATATATACATATATATGTGTGTGTGTATATATATATATATAGCTTGTTTACAACTGTATAATAATTATTTACTGGCATTTTTTAAACACTTAAAACATTTACACTTGACTTTCATCTCTGTTATTTCATCTCAATTAAAATTTCCAGAATATTTTGTGCCATTCCACAAAATATCTTTATCAAGCATTCTTGAGTTGATGAAATCAAAAATTTCACAATGCCAAGTTTAAAAATCATGCTGTCTATACAATGTAAAGGTGAGGCTTCTGAGGATAGAGAGAGAGCTCCATATAGTTAGGAGCATTTGTTATTCTTGCATAGAATGAATGGGGTTTTAGTGTCCAGCACCCACATGGCAGCCCATAACCCTGTAACCCCAGTTCCAGGAGATCAGACTCCCTTTTTTGGTCTCCAAAGGCACCAGGCATGTACATACATGTAGGCAAAATACTCATCCATGTAAAATAAAAATAAACAAGTCTTTAAAAAAGTTAAATCTCCTTTAAAACCATAGCTCCCCCTTTAAGTATGTATCCCAAACCCCCTGCTTCTGCTTCTATGGTTTGAAAGACCTTTTTTTCCCTCAGCACAATTGGGTCTCAAGCAAAAAACACCTGGTAGTAAGATGGCCATCGTCCAAGGCCACAAGTGAAATATGGTGACAGGCAGCTTGTGTGTTTTGCCTGTGAACTCCATTGGTAACAATGCACTGTACAGTTCAAGTGCACAGAACTAAGAACACTGAATGTCCATAGCACAAAAAAATATGAGTTCCATAATTTTCTCACACAAGATGCATGAATCCAACTGTCACACTGTATCCCGTAAATACACAATTGTTAGGTGAAAGCAACCAGTACAAAAATACATAAGCCTTCTCCCTGAAATGTCACCCTCATTGCTAGTGGTCAAGAGAAAGTGTGAAACAGGTAGGCCGAGCTGCCACTGTTTCCTGGAGCCAAGCTTCGCCTACACACAAGTTGGTAGCTCAGGACTTCTTGTCTTAGAGAACCTCTTTGTATTTTCACTATGAGGCTCAGAAGTTTTCCAGCTAGAACTTGGTGGGTAATGAGAGAAAAGCTGCTTCCACTCTCTTCTTCCACCATGTGGGTTCTAGAGATCCAATTCCGGTTAGCGTCCTTACTTGCTGAGATAGCTTGAAGGCTCAGTTGACAATTTTAATGCCTCTCTGCTTTGGCATTTAAAGTGGGCTCTTAGGCCTCCTGCTGGTATCCACACCAATCTTAAGCTTAGCAAGAGCAGAGCCACTTTTAAAGGTGTTTATGTATTATCTAACAGAAGGACAAATACGAAAATAATGTTAGCTTGAAAAAAAATGAGGAGTTTCCCTCCCAAAGTCCAAAATGTTTTGACTTTATGTGCAAAACAGAGTCTGATTGTAGACTCAGATAATTTTAAATTTTCACAGCCTAGGATGGGTGGCTCTTTAGTAAACAACAGGTGAGGGTGTGGCTGGCAGATCCTGAGAAAGTTAAGATAGGGCTTTAGGATTCCAATTTGTTTGTAAGCCCAATAAGTACTCTTTTCAAAACGTGAATTAGTTTCGACTCCCACTAGGACTCTGCTGAGATGAAATTCAAATATTTATTTATTTATTTATTTATTTTGTAATATCTGTCCCCAAATGTACTGTAAAGGAGAAGTACAAAGAAGGCAATCTGTCAACACACAGATTGATTCCGCCCAGGTCTTGTCTTTCCCAACCTCCAGTCTCAGGGAAGCTGAGAAAGGAGCCATCTTCAGCTCCCACAGTGGGAGGCAGGCTCTGCTTCATTCCAGCTTGGGTTAAGGTCCCTGATCTTGATCAGCCTGAACAAAAAGAAAGGCACTCTGAGGAGCTGGACAAATCTTCCCACAGAAGGGAAACATGTGAGATTATGGAACAAGAATCCTCACTCCTTACTCTGGGGAAGTGTGTGTGGGCAATGCAGGCTTCGGACTTGAGTTTAGATCTGATCAAGTGCTGAGGGACAGGAAAGCTGGCGCCATGTGAGCAGCGGTAAGAGGAGGAAGAGGCATAGGCAAGTAATGAGCCAGCATACCCACCTGGGGGAAAAGCGTGTAGGGCTGGGGGTCCAAGGTCGGCAGTGTGGAGAGGCCAACATTAAAGGCAGACTCAATCTAACCAAAGGCCAACTCACTATCAATCTAGGACTATTCCAGCCCAGGCATCACCAAAGCCTTTCCAAATGATCTTCATTTAAACACTGAGACCCTTTTTCCTTATTCAGGACTTGGGGGAAACTTTTACCCTCTCTCCAGAGCAGCAGTTCTCAACCTTCCTAATGCTGTGACCCATTAATAAGAGCCCATTAATAATGTTGTGGTGACTCCCCCAACCATAAAATTATTTTCATTGCTATTTCATAACAGTACTTTTGCTACTATTGTGAATCATAATGTGAATGTCTGTGTTTTCTGATGGTCTTAGGCGACCACTATGAATGGGTCATTGGATCCCTGAAAGGGACACAATCCAAAGGTTGAGAACAGCTGCTGTAGAGCGTTCTCCAAAGCCACAGCAACTAAAATATACTTCTGCTTCAGCACTACAATATTTTATCTAAATCTGTGTTCTCTGCCTCTCCAATCTGGAAAATATTTTAAAATAAGGAAAGACCCAGTGCAATTGTAAGCCCTAGTGCCAAATACAATAACTACCCTGTAATAGGTGTGCAACACACACACATTGAATAAGTGTTGTTGATGGTGTCCTCGTTTCCTGTGTCATTTCCTGGCCATTGCTCCCAGCACAGTGCTTGGCTCACAGTAAGTGGTATGAAACTTACATAATGGAAGCAGCTAAAATGTTTACAGTAACCTTTTAAAGTCTTGAGCATACAACGCCAAAGGTATGCATCAGAGTCCAAAGAGCTTAATTGTCCCTCTTTTCCCCCACAAGATCTCTTTCTTAGCTACATCCTAAAGTTACAGGAACATGCAAGATAAAACCCCCTTAAAAAAAACCAAAACAGCCAGGTGGTGGTGCACGCCTTTAATCCCAGCACTCGGGAGGCAGAGGCAGTCGGATCTCTGTGAGTTCGAGGCCAGCCTGGGCTACCAAGTGAGTTCCAGGAAAGGCGCAAAGCTACACAGAGAAACCCTGTCTTGAAAAACCCAAAACCAAACCAAACCAAACAAAAAACAAACAAAACCTCAGCATTAATTATATCTCAAATCATTAGCATGAGTCTGCTAGAATCCACTTCCACAGGATGCCAGGCACAGATTTTCCTTAAGGTGAACAGAACACAAATCCACACAGACTCAGACCCATGTCCTGGCATATCCAAGTGTGAATCTTTGCTCACCATTCAAGTTTGATCTCAGGCTCCTTCTTGGTTTCTTCATGTAGAATATACAGATAATAAAAGTACCTACCATGTGAAGTTCTTGTGAAGATTAAAATGACAGGTAATAAATCCTAAAACCATTAACAGAGTGTGTACTTGCCAGTAGGTACTTAATAATTGCCAAGGCTTTCCCCCTTCTGTGTGCACTGATAGTGTCACTGGCTTACCACACGTTAGTCCGTGAGAGAAAAATCTTTTTTTTGAGACAGGGTTTCTCTGTGTAGTTTTGGTGCCTGTCCTGGATTTCACTCTATAGACCAGGCAGGCCTCAAACTCACAGAGATCCACCTTGCTCTGCCTCCTGAGTGCTGGGATTAAGGGAATGCACCACCACCGCCCAGCTCCATGAGAAAATCTTACTTTAACATTTTAAAAAAAGTTATCTTGAAAACGCCATTTAATTGCTAACAGAGAAGGTCATTGTTTGGCTCCTTTAAGCAGAAAAAGATGGATCTTAGCTTTTAATAATAACATCTGAGCTTCCTGTGAGAGTATAGCAATGTGGTTGCCAGGGAAATGTTTTGTTTTTCTTTTCTATCCTGAGAAAGAAACAGTCATGTTTTTACACATCATTTTAGATGTCTGTCATGTTTAAGGGCTTTTGTTCAAGGAGATAAAGCAAGGGTCAGGTCAGCCTCTCACTGCACAAAATAAAACAACCAAGAAAGAGCATCTAGTACTGCAGAGAGAGACTCCAAGTAGGCAGGTGAATGCTGTCGGATTCAGCCACAGAACAGGAAAATGCAGATGTCACACCTAGGACCTAACTTGAACAGCAGCATCCTGAGAGCGAGATGGATGATAACGGGTAGAGATGGCAATCCCTGTGCTTTCTCCCAGTGTTCACAGGACTTGAACAGAGGTGTCTTTTCTCTTCACCTAGCTACAGCAGCACAGTGTTAAGCAAATTGCCTGGCTATGAAATTCAGAGGACCAGCCTTACATCCCTATTCTATCTCCCTCACTTACCCCACTGACTTCAAGGAACTCTTCAAAGATCAAAAGACAATAATGTGGGGTCAGGGAGATGGCTCAGGGGACAAAGACACTTGCCACCAAGCCTGATGACCTGAGTTAAATCCCTGGAATCCACACTGTGAAAGTCAAGAACCAGATCCTACAAGCTGTCCTCTGAGCCCCGCATACAAGCCATAGCATATATGCGACTTTGTGAAAAAAGAATGTGAACACATCTGGCACATGAAACAGCCAAGTAACGAATATTAGCTGAGACAGTGCAAAATTTAATGATCAGAATGTAGTTCAACATCCATATTTTAAGGGTATACCTTTGTGGCAAAAGCAATTATATTCAACAACTTCGGTATAATTTATCTGAAATGAATAATGTGTGTCAACTCTGGGATCTGGTGTTAGGCACCACCTGGTGGCAGTTACGAGTACATTGTTGAGCATCTGTAAAAACTCTGCAGGAAAATGTTTGGAATATGAGATAAGGAGAGCTCCGACAGGTCCAGATTTATAGGAGCTGGCACCGGACTTGATGAGCTTAGCCCTGGATCCAAGAAGTGTACTGCAGCAGCCATGGCACTCCTTGGCTCAGCTGTTACTAAAACAGAAGAAAATCTTGCCTCTATTTATTTTTAAGTCTTTACTAACCAGAACAGTGCTCAGCAAGTGCATTCAATGCACAAAAGGAAAGGTATGGAGAAAGGGGAGGTAGAAAGGGAGTGAAGTGTCTTGAAAGAAATTCTATAATCCATCTAATTCTCTCTGTGCTTTTATTTTGATTAACCCCCCCCCCCCCCGATTGGCCAACTCAAGTATGTTTGTTTCAACACCAACCCTGTGCCAATTGAAGTAAGTTAATAGGGGCTAGTCTGGGAGACTTTAAAAGAATAATGCATTCCTACGGGTCCTTAGTCATGGGACAAATCAGCCTAGACTCAAGTATTAGAAGTAAGGCATAGTAGGACAATAAAGGACCTAGGGCAGTGTGTAGGACATCTAAGCTGTAATCTGCTCTCAAATCTGTCCTTTCTGGCCTTAGTTGGTGTCTACTAACCTTTGGATGCTAAGTGTCATCTACCTCCCAGCATAATGGGCATAAATGGGAAAACATTTCCCCTGAAGGCCATAGTCTTTATACATTCACTTTTCTCAACTCTGAGTCTCCATCATGTTCCCAACAACATAGCATGCTCAGGAAATGACTTACTGGTGACTAATTTTCCCAGCAGTGTGAGGATATTTGGGAAAGAGGCTGGATATTTAATATCATTAGCGAGCTTCACAGGTCATCATGGAGTTGGGCTCCAGTTACAGTGAACTACAGAAATCTTCCAAGCAGTTAGGCAGCCCCAGGCTTCCCCATAAAGTCTCTAATTGACACAGTGTTGTGAAGGAGAAGTTAATATGATCCTCACTTTGCAATCTCTGAAAACAGAAACTGTGGGCTGGAAATGGAACTGTCTAGTGGAGGGGGTCCTCTAGCTGGTGCTAGGACTCTATCCTAGATGTTACTGGGTAGAGGGAATTCTTGGTAAAGTCTCACAGGCACATATGCACACGTCCAAAAGGGATTCAATATAGAAACTAGAAGAGAAATCATAAAATATTTATAGAAAACTATTCTTAGGGGCTGGAAAGATGGCTCAGCGGTTAAGAGCACTGGCTGTTCTTCCAGAGGTCCTGAGTTCAATTCCCAGTACCCACATGGTGGCTCACAACCACCTCTAGTAGAATCTGATACCATCTTGTAGCACAAATCTTAAAAGGTCTTATTAATAAAAACAAACCTGAAGCCAGGTATTGGGGTGAATGATGAAAGATCAGAGAAGCAGAACAAGCCACAGCTACCTCACCTTGCCAATTCCTCAGCTGATCCTGTTTCCTCAGACTGGATGCCTCTCAGCTGAACTGTGTTGCTCAAAAGCCTAAAAGCTTAACCAGACCTAGTTCCTCATCTTCATGCCTTACGTACCTTTTTGCTTCCTGCCATCACTTCCTAGGATTAAAGGCCCTTGTTACCATGCCTGGTTGTGTCCAGTGTGGCTTTGAACTCACAGAGATCCAGGCGGATTTCTGCCTCTGGAATGCTAGGATTAAAGGTGTGAGTGCCACCGTTTTCTGTATCTAGTGGCTGTTCTGTTCTCTGACCCCAGATAAGTTTATTAGGGTGCACAATATTTTGGGGAACACAATATCACCACACCCTCTTCTGGCATAAAGTTGTATATGCAGATAGAGCACTCACCTACATAAAATAAACAAATAAATCTTTAAAAGAAAAATATTTTTAAGGAAGTAGGATGCGCAAATATGCTCTCTGTAGCAACGAGAGCACACTGAGAACTCTTTCTTCTTATGCTCGATTTTGGAAATGAATGTATTTAAGGTGTCTGATATATGTTGTCAAATTTCTTTTCAAAGCATGGTAATCACCTTCAATCTTACACAACTTCTGAGAATGTCTGCTTGGTTTCATAAGTCATGACATATTTAACTATCTTTGTTACCTGAACACATAGGAAAAACATTACAATTGTTTTTTATTTCCTAGGATATTTTCTTATACACCTAATAAATATTTTCTCTTACGTAATTATGGTTTGGATATGAATTGAACCCCTAAGAAGCTCATGGATTGAAGGATTCATTCCCAGCTGGTCGGGTCAGTCATTAGAGATTAAATGACCACAGGACTCTTCAGTTCATGAATATTTTAATCTTTTGGTGAATTTATAGGTGAACAGACTATTAAAAAGTGGGGGCAAATTGGAGGAAATGAGTCACTGGGATGTGCTGTTGAAGGGTCTGTCTTTGACTGGCCTCCTGTTTCTGGATTTCTCTGCTTCCTGGCCACCAGCAGGTCAGTAACTGGGTTGCACCATTCCCTTCTGCTATCATGCTTTACCCCACCACAGGGCCAACAACAATGCGGTACCCAGCCATTGTGAGACCTCTGCCACAGTGAGCTAACATTGTCCCCAGTGAAATTGTTTCTGTCAGGTATTTGACATGCAGTGATGAAAAGTCTAGCTAACATATTTATCTAGTCTTTGGTATTTTTCTCTTCATCAACTTCTAACATTTTCTTTTTAATAATCATTAACCTATAAAAAGAAATATGACAAAAAATAGATTATTATTAGCTACACTTTCCATTGGAGGCAATAAGTATCGTAAAATTACAATCCATGGGAAGAGGAATCTTGAAACATTCTGTGAGAGTTCATATAAAAAGACAAGGACCCAAGAGAGGACAAAACCCATTCGTAAGCAGTTCAGGCATTCAATGAATCCTAGGGACTGAACTTGGCTGTGGCAGGATGAGAGGGACAGATGAGGAGATTTTAACCAGAAGAAATAAAAGTATACGTGTGTGTGTGTGTGTGTGTGTGTGTGTGTGTGTGTGTGTGTGTGTTTATCAAGATCTTGCTATGTAACCATGAACTGGTGTCAAAGTCATGATCCCTCCGCATAGCTGGCCAGCATGCCGGGATGGCAGGCCTGCACCATCATGGCCAGATCACAGCCATTTTTGGAGGGAGTGCTAGGGAGTAGAGTTTCTGTGAGGATCTTTGGAATTCAATGATTTAAAAATAACACATAGCCTTTGATGGCTTGATAGAAATAAATGTGTGGCTTTGATAGGAGATCAGTTGATATTTGAAAACAAAGATCTTCAAGGCTGTTTTCCTATGAAATAAAACGTCCTCCAAAAAAGAATTAAAGTCTTTACTATCACTGAACTTAGCATTAATTTTAATTTGAGCTTTAATAAAAATGAGAAATTAGTGGACTCATAGGCAGAAACACCCTGAAATCCCCTCACCCTGATGTACGGAGCTAGAATCAGATGACATTATCCTGAAATGACACGCAGGGAAAATTTTCAGTGTTGGTGATTCTCTGGAAAACATTGAAACTAACTTCTTTGTGACCTTTCTTGCAAAGATAACCTTGTTATTGTTCAGGCAATATGTATTTGGGGGAATTCTTAGCCAAACTTTTTATTTTATTTTATTTTATTTATTTTTTTTGTTGTTGTTGTTGTTTTTTAACCAGGGTACAAATTCATTCACATCACTTGCATTTGGTTTTTGACTTGACTCATCTCTTTATTTTCTGTTTTTGATTATGATAAATTATAGTCCACACTGATTCTCCATTTTTCTTCTGGAGTCTTCTCCAACTTGTTTATCCACCATTTTCCTGTTGTCTCCCACTTTCCCAGGTGAGGCTGGCTAAAAAGACCCTTTGAGGGCAAGTGTGGAGAAGACACGACGTCTTTGGCTTCTGTACAGTCATGCCAGCCAGCGCCAGCTTTCACTCTCCTCTCTACAGCAGGGATAAGAGCAAGGAAGCAAACACAAGACTTGGCTGGCCATGCAAATGGTGGCCACTGAAGAGCATCTTGTCCTTCCACTTTCTTTCTTCTTGTTATGAATTACAAGCATTATCTCTTGGGAGTGGAATGGCAAGGTCTTACTGCTCTATTTTCTCTTGGAGTGCATCGTTCTGGGAATCAGGATAACAGAAATATTGTTAAATGGCCATGAAGATCCCTCAGCTAGATTGTCTAACAGCCTTCCCACACACAGTTCCTGTAGACATTGACATTTCAGTTTTATATTTCATTAGTTACTGTACTCTTTGCTGAAACCAAATGCAACCTAATGGAAGAGAGGTTTATTTTGGCTCATAGCTCAGAAAACAGGGAGGGAAGACATGGGAGCAGGAGAAGTTTGGACACCAGCAAGCAGAGAAGAAGGAATGCTCTAGCCAGCTGGCCTCTTCCTCCCCACCCCACCTTTTGTTGTTGTTGTTGTTGTTTTTATTCATTTAGGGACCTTAGCCTGTAGGATGAGGTCAACAACATTCAGAATTTGTCTCCCTTTTCAATTAATCTCTCTGAAAACATCCTCATAAATATGATCAATTTGAAAATCAAGTTAGTTTCACAATGGAAGTTAGCCATCATTAGTCAACCCCTTATCAACTGGACTAACCACAGCAGCTAGACCTTTCCTGGTACTTTGTTTTCTGCATGAGTGTCTCTATTAGGTCTGTTGCACACTTTCCTATTTGAAATGTGTTGATAAGAGCTATGCACACAATGGGCCGGTATGGTTCCTCCACCTATGTATGAGGTTCTTCACATTCAAGCCACCTCTTCATTGTACTATGGGAATGCAATGAAACCTGGCTGAGTGTAAGGCTGGCCTTTAGCTGCTGGTATCCTTAGCCTATAACCTCAGTTTATTCTTCTCTGAAGTTATTATTATTACTATTATTATTATTATTATTATTATTATTATTATTATTAGAGACAAGCTTTCTCTGTGTAGCACCGGCTATCCTGGAACTCACTCTGTAGACTAGGTTGGCCTCAAATTTAGAGATCTGCCTGTCTCTGCTTCCCAAGTGTGGGGATTAAAGGTGTGTGCCACCACCGCCCAGATCTTCATTGATTTTTTGACTTCCTATTTTGGATGAGTTCCATCCTCTTTTTGTCTACTTCCTACATCCCCCTTGATTAATTCAAGCACCAGATCCCTGTACTTGTTTATCACAGACATCAGGCCAAAAGCTTGTTTTGTTGCTGGGAGAGCAGAGGCAGGGGGATGTTTTCAGAGGATAAGGGTCATCTGTCATTCCCTTTGGGCATATTTCCCTCAAATAATGCTTACTTCAACAGTTTCTGAAAGTAAGTGTTGCTGTGTCACTGATGTGATTTATTAAGTTGCACTGTTTACCGTTCACGAGGTATACCGAAACCCACTGTAAGAGTTTATTAAGGGAAGGAAATAGAAAGGATGTGCATAGGCCTATGGAATGATCATGCAGGAAGAGAGAGAAGGAATAATAATAATCCCCTTTTGTAGGTCCTCCCACTCCCTGCACATGCGCATATGGGCTCATGTAGCTACATCACACATGTGCATAGATTACATGATCACACAGAGCATGGATACATCACACATAAGGCCGGGGGATGACAAAGCATCTTGCCTGGCTACTGGACAGTACGTGTGCAGTTGTGTAGCAGAGTGGCTAGGAATTCTAACATTTGAGAATTAGAATAAAAGCTGATAAAAAAGGAAAATATGACACTCAACCATGATGAGCCGGCCATACGTTTCATAAAGAAGTTAAGCGATTAACTCACCTAATCACCCCACACCCCACCATCATTACAGAAGCTACCAGAACTGTCCAGGGCACTAGGACCAGGTACAAATCTACTCTGAGCATCTCACTCCCTTAGGTGGCATCTCCCCCAATGCCCTGCTTTACGGCACTGTCTCTCGCTTGTTCTGTCTACCCAGTGGACCTGGAGTATGTGTCATGCTGTTGCGGGGTTCGCCAACACCTGACCTCAGTCTCCTCATCCTCCTGCCCCACAGCATGACAAGGCTGTTCCTCTTAGGTCATCTACAGTCTAGTCTGGGCTTTGAAAAGATGGTCATAAAGCAAGGGGAGAAGGAAGGGGTGGCAAAGGAAAGCCATCAGCCTGGATATGTCTTCTGTAAAGGGACTCAACTATGAAGTTTTACTGAATAATTACACATAGCTATAGAGATACTGATAGGCTTCAAACATAAATTTATTACGGAACTTTATTGTTCGTCCCATCATTGGAAGTGAAGTCCATATACAGGATGAATTTATACTTTCCATGATTTGTGGTTGTGGTAACTAGTATATTTTTGCTTAATTGTAATTTAAAATAAAATGTATGTTAATGATAACTAATATACCATCAAATTATTTTAAGTATATTACTCTGTTATTTCATCTCTTGTTATTTTAGTTACTTTTATTACTAGTGTCATTACTTTTTTCTTTATTTTTTTTGGTTTTGGGGACAGGGTCTTACTACATGGACCAAGCTGGCCTCAAGCTCATGACCTCCTGCCTCATTCTGGGATTACAGCCATGTGTCACCACAACTGGCTCAACATTTGATTTTTCTCTGTCTCTTTCTCTTTTTTGTTTTTAAATATGCTAGAGCCTTAAGAAAGATACAAGTGGGCCCAGTTCTCTTGTGTCTCTGTTGAGTCTTCTACAGATGGTGCTGAGTCTGAAGTCAGCACAGACTGACAACACAAGGTAAGTTTCAGGAGAGATTAAAGTCTGTCCTCGTCTATCTTTATACCTCTTACCAGAGTGCTTGCCTTGCTGGCCTCTTACACAAAGAGGATGTTGTAATTCCTTAGCTCTGATGTCTTTTGTAAGCCTCAAGGGAGCCTACACCTCTGTCTAATTTATCCTGTTCGCTAGGGTGTCATGTCCTGCACTCTGCCAGAGGGTATGGAAGGAGGAAATTGCTAAGCACAATCTCTCTCCAGCCTCTCTTGAGCAGGCCTACTCCACCACAACTGGAGTTCTGAAGGAACTCCAAAATTTCCCAAGGTGTGTTCGGCTTTAGAACTCTCTCTTCGTTTTTTTTGTTTGGTTTTGGTTTTCCTCATACCCAACCAGTCTTATTCAGAAAATGACTTCATTGCTGTAAGCAGAGATTTCTTGGAAAGAAAATTCAAAAGGACCTTTGGTAATTGGATTTGCATATTTACATTTGGTGACCAAGAACTTACAAAGTATATTTTGAAAATTTTCTATAGTGGAATTCAAAATTAAGCCCTTGTCTCTCAAAATTAAAATCACTTGCTCAAAACTCACAGCACACAAATAAAGACCTGACCCTCAGGTTCTGTGTTTGACTATAACATAGGTAAAAGGTAGTGATTTACCAGTGACCTTTGATGAATCATATTGTGACATTATAGATGCCTTTTTCTTCACATTGATGACTAAGGCTTAGACTTTAAAACAAGGAAGGAAAACACAACATGCAGATCCTGACTGCAAGGATGAAAGAGATTTATTGAACCCAACCAAGTCCAGCAATGTGGAAGCCTTGTTCTGACACAGAAGCCTTTTCCAATAGCACTAAATTTTGCTCTGAGCTTTTTACTTAGCCACATGCTGATAATTGTGCTTGCAAAATCATCCTGTTCTCAGAGTATATGTATTTTCTACCACCTTTATTTCATGTTAGGTGTTTGCCATATATTTCTTAATCTTTGTCAGGATCAAGTTTGAAAACTATATTCCAAAGTAGTTCTCTGCTAATTGTGTTATTTTTTTCTGTGGAGTCACCCAGGATACAGATGACAATGTTAATTAGAAACATTTCCACCCAAATCTAAATTGATGAGCCAATAAGTTTATTGGGTTACTTACAGGAACTCAGGTGACTCTGGCATGGGTAGTGACCTCTCCACAGCTGGAGTTCTCCCTTTATATCACCTCTTGACCATCTGTTGAAGACATGTGCAGCTGGGAGAAGACTATATACATCTGGCAGAAAGCAGAGGAGAAAGGAGCGGGGAGTGGCTATACTCTCTGGTGAGGAGGATCTGATGGCCCCTCCCTCCTTCCAGGGAATGGAAACAAGTCAGATCTTGTGAAAGTCTTTGGCCGGTAATCATGCCTGCTCCGATTTCATTATGGCTGTAGCTATGTCCTGGCAGAGCACAGTATTTCACCTCACTAACTTAGATAGCAAAATTGAATTAAAGAAAAATAAATACTAGGGTAATAATGGTAATGATGGGATCTGGCAGAAGCAAGAGAAACCTAGCTGAAAGAATAACATTTGGAAGTGGAAAGGTGTAAAGAAAACACAATTTGAGGTTTGGGTTATTTTTTTTCCAAAGAAATTAAGTGGTGATAATGAAGACATGTGATAAGCCCTGAAGAATAAAGAGTCGAGAAGCAGAAGGTAATTGTGAAGAGTCTGGTGAGCAAGAGGGTTGGGGCAGCCTGAATAGTGAGGACCGCAGACACCAGAATCTTTGGAAGCGAAGATAACATGAGTTGGACGCTGAAATCAAGGGTCTTGGAGAGGCTTTTTGTATTCCAAAAAAGCTGAAGAAAATGGTAACTACAGGCCCTTCAGCAGCATTGATGCACATTTTACAATATGATTTCTTTTTTCTTCATATACAGACAGATACATTCATCCAGTGATGTCTGAGAAGGAGTAAATAAAACTTTACTTAACATAACCCAGCAACATAGTCCCTCAAACTAGAATGGAAGTAGCCTTGAGTTGGCTTGAATCTTTAATATTTTGGCTAAATTTGTGCCTGCGAGTTAATTAATATAGAAAATAATATTTTCATAATGGAGTTGCCATATTAATGACACGGTTGGTGTCTTAATGTCTTATGTTCTCTCTCTCTCTCTCTCTCTCTCTCTCTCTCTCTCTCTCTCTCACACACACACACACACACACACACACACACACACACACATGTAAATAGCATGAGAGTGGTGCACCTGGATCTTCTCATTGGTCAGATACATGTGCTTTCCAGGGAAGCACATGTTTGGGGGGGCGGGGAGGTGCAGTGGAATGATTGGCTGATGGCCTGTTGGCCCTTCCATCAAGTCTCTCTCCTGTGTAGCATCAGTAGTTCCAGCTTGAGTGAGCTTTTCTTTGGTTCCTCCTGAAACTGCCGTTAACCTGTCTTGACCTTTCTCTACTCATCGTAAGTGGGAGAAAAGATTCCATTTTTTGTATAGCTGGCAAGAGAGGAAAAAAAAAAAAAAACAGCAATTATTATCTGCGTTGGGAAACTTCCAGATGTGGATGTTGTGAACATTCCATTCCTTCACTCAAAGCTGAGGCTGCATTTATATTCGTGACTACATAGCCTCTTCTCCTGTGGCTTGTTCAGATCAATTATTAAGGGATGCAAACTCCCAACATAGAGCCCAGGAAGTTTTAGGCATTGGCATCTTTGATAGCAAGTGCCCTGATTCCACATAGCTCCTTAAAAGGGCTGGCATTAACCTGCCCTTTCCTGGACACTTGGATTCATTTTTTGTTTTGTTTTTAATCATAAAAATCATTACCTATTGTGTTAGTTACTTTCCTGTTGCAATGATAAAATACCATGGGCAGAGCAACTTATAGGAGGAATTTATTTGATGATGTCAGAGCAGAGGTGTGGTGGCTGGAGTGGGAGGCTGAAGGCTCACATCTTGGACTGCAGGCATGAAGCAGGGAACTTTCACTAGAAAGGACATGATTCTTTAAACTCTCAAATTCCACCCCTGGTGGTATACTTACCCTAGCAAGGACACACTTCCTAAACGTACTCAAACAGTGCTACCAACTGGGGACCAAGTATCCAAATGTTTGAGACTATGAGGGACATATTCAAACTACCACACCAGTGTTAGCCTTAAGTCTTGCAAAGCTAATGAAGATGTTCAATATCCCGTCAGTGTAAAATTGCACGTGTAGTTCTAATGTTCTATTTATGTCTTTCTCCCTCCAATTGACCTGGGCACCTAACACTGCCTTGTTGTATAAAGAGAAACGTTTTATTTTTGGAGATATTAAAATTGTGGAAAATCTGAGAAACTTTAAAAAAATTATTAAATCGTCAAGAATTTCACGCAATGTATTTTGATCATATTTGTTCCCCTCCCCCAGCTCCTCCCAGGTCCACTCTCATTTCCCTACTCATTCCATTTCAACTTTTCTTTTTTCCTTGAAATTCATTGACTCCAATTTGTATTGTATAAGTACTCTTGGGTGAGGGGCATGCTCTGGAGTGTGGTCAACTCATTAGCAGTCACACCATCGAAGAAGCTGATTCTCCTTCTCCCAGAATCTTTCAAATACCCACAGCTTGTTAGTTAGCAGTGGGACTTCAGGCACACCCCCTCCCCACCATGCTGGGATTCTGTCTGGCTTGGGAGGGCACAGGTCTTGTGCATGCTGTCATAATTACTATGAACTCATATGTTCAGCTGCTCTACTGTGTCCAGAAATCAGTTTCTTTCTAATCCTCCATTGGCTCTGGCTCTGCAGCTGAGTCTTTGGAGGAAAGGTGTAATTTAAGTCCAGTCTAGGGCTGACCACTCCCTAGTCTCTCATTCTCTTCCTGTTGACCAGTGAAGCATCTCTGTGGTAATTGACTTCTATTGCAAGAGGGAAGTTTCTCTGATCATGGTTGAGAGATGCTTTGATTTATGGATATAGTAATAAGTCATTAGGCACTGTTTTAATGCTATGTCCATTTATAAAAGTAGTAGTAGTAGGCTTTCACTAGGACATATAAACTATCTAGCCACTGGTTATTGTTCCAACAATGGAGTTAAGTATGGGTTCCATCTCACTGAAAGAGCCTTAGATCCAATCACAATGAGGTTGGTTACTCCCATAGCATCTTTGCCCATCAGGCAGCATGTCTTACCAAGCCAGTCATCATTACAGCTTGCAGGGTTCACAGCTGGGTGAGACTGATAATTATTTTTCATCTCTCGTGGAGTCCATACATAACAACTTCTAGAACTATGAAAGCTATCCAGAAGAGATGAAGATTCCAGATGAGTACCAGCTTGATTTCTCTATGTTCTGTGACAGAAGTATGTAATATCTCCAGCAACAGGGTCTTCTTGTCAAGTTCTGGAGGGTAACAAAGAGCATTAGTAATATCCTGAAGTGTTTGGGGCAGGAGGTCTATGGGACTCCATTTGTCAACAACTCAAACAGAGGAAACCCATTCCTGGTACTGGTATTGAGCTCACTGAGAAGATGTACCAGGTCTTTATTTTCTGACATGTGGTGCCTAGTTGGGATATTGTCCTCTCATTATAACTCCATTTAATCTTATTTTATACATGTATATATTTTAAGAAGCTTCTGCAGTAGTTGGTTTCCATATGGATTTTACAAAGGGCCTTTAACGTTAGTCCTCCATTGCCAAATTCTCTCCTCTACTCTTAATCAAGAATGTTCTCAAGGTTATTGTTTAATGAGTATGAAGTTTCAGCTTGGGAGGATGAAGACTTCTGGAGATGCATGGTATGCATGTTTGGGGAAATCTGCCCAATGATGTGAATGTACTAGGTGCCACCTCACTGCATCTCTATGATGAAGATGGTAAAGTTCATGTTATGCACATTTAACTACAACAAAAAGAAAACATCAGACGTTAGCTGTCTAGGAAGGAAGTTTAGGATAGATGTGGATTTACTTTATGTGTGTGTAGTGTTCATTCAGTTCATCAGTTACTATAGTTACTTTTGTTTTAAGTAAGCCTATAATTGTATGTTTATAGAGGAAAGGGATGGCTTCAAGGGAACTATCCCAAGTGGTGACAAAGACATTAAAAAGCCGTTTTTTTTCCTTTGGGATTTATTTTTCAATTTTCGTTTATTTTTCATAATCAGACTGCTATGATTTATGCTTAAAAACAGCTCTATTGATACAATCCACATATCACAGAGCTCACCTTTCTTGAGTGTGTAATCCAAGGCCATCCATCTATTCACAGTTTGTGTAACCACGGCCACCATCACTATGGAACACAAATCATCTCCATAAGTGATACTAGCCACTCTTGGAGTCTCATTTAGATTTTTAATATGTAATGGATACATTAGATTGCATGACTTTGAAAGCCTTTTCCCCCAAGACAGGGCTTCTCTGTGTAGCTCTGGTTGTCTAGGAGCTCACTCTGTAGACCAGGCTGCCCTTGAACTCAGAGATTTGCCTGCCTCTGTCTCCTGTGCCTCTGCTTATATCACCACTGCCTGGCTGAGAGCCTTTCATACACACACACACACACACACACACACACACACACACACACACACACACATTGGGTTTATATGATAGTACTCTGTCCTCTTGACTTCTTGATCTGTATTTTCTTCCCCTGCCTCTGAACTTTCCAGAACAGCTTTCCCCAAACAACCAAAGGATTTTTAGGCAAGAAAAATCATTGTCAAGTCATGCCATTGAGCTCATCAGACTATTTTTATAATTACTGAGGCATAGCCACTATCGTTGATTTTCATTTCATCTGTAGTTGCTTTTGTGATTTAGTGGTAGGGTTGAGCAGTTGTGACACTCACCACATTGAAGAGAGTCTAAAATATTTACTATCGAGCCCATTTAGAATACATTAAGCAATTGATAACCCTTTTGTACATTAGCTTTTACTATATAGATGCCTACCCAATGATAGCATATGTCTGATACACTCTTGTTTCCATTTAGAGGCCATATCATGGCTGATACTTACCTTGTCATCCTTCAAGGCTTTGGGATACATAGAAGGTGGGTTCAGGTTGAGAGGCCAGAGAGTCTTGTCTTTCGGTTGCTAGTTTATGGTCTAATGAGCTACGGAAGATTGTAGGTTCCCCTTTTATCATCCTTGAAACAGTGATAGCAGTAATACATCATAATAATGCTATTGTGAGTGTTTTTCAACAAAATAATGTATTTTAAGGATTAGATGTAGTTCTGGACACATGGCACACAATCAAACATGCTCACAACTGATGTTACCCCACTGCGATTGCATGTTGTTCCTGTTCTTTTCTTTTTCTCTACTTATTCAATTTTGTTTATGATTAATGTATTTTCCTCTGCATTCTCTGGTTTTGAGTTTGAAGATCAGAAAGTTGGGGTCCTTTTGATGGTGAATGGAAGATGGCAATGACTGTGTGGATTCCTGTTCACTTTATCTATCTTAGTTATCTTGTGATAGGATCGCATCAGCTTTCCCTAGTAGCCAGTTCAGGTCAGTGAAGACTGTGAATGATTACTGTAAACTGGTATAACCTTCTTTGATAACAGTATTATTTGATGGAATCAAACACTCCCTCAGGAATACTGTATTAACCATCTTCTATGTATCAGGCCTTGTTTAAAATACTAAGCAAATATTAACTATAATATGAGATTAAAATCTCTGCTTTTGTGGACTTGCATTCTTGTGGGGGTGGGGAGGGAGTAGATAGCTACACAGATAGTTGGACAGATGATTTCTAGCATCAGGAAGTAGCAGCTGATAGAGGTTAAAAAAGCACCTGAAAACGAAGTATCGGCGTGAAAAGAAGATGGAAGATGGCATTTTTTAAAACATAGAATAACTAGATGTTGTTTTTAAAAAGATGGCAGGGTTCCAAGGGGATGGTCCAGAGGAGTAGCCTGGGAAGAAAAATTGCAAGCAGAGAAAACATGCGATGCAAATGCCCCAGGTAGAGATATGTCTGTAATCAAAGAGCAATATGAGCCTGTCCATTGGACAGAAATAATGGTAATATAATAAAGCAGGCATCCTTTCTTGAGTCTTTACTGTTTTCTAAACAAGACACACACCTTTAAGTCATTATTATGTGTAATCTTAGAAGTCACATGATGAAAGCACTGTTGTTATTTTCGTGTTATAAACACACAGATAAGGAAAGCAAGAGTCTTAAAAGGTTGAGTAAGAACCAGAAAGATGGCTCAGCAGATAAAGGTACTTGTCTCAAAGGCTTGGTGACCTGAGTTTCATCCTGGAGTTCATGTAAAGATGGAAGGAAAAACCTCACTGCAAAAGTTGTGCTCTGACTTCCACACATAGCCACTGAACATGCATCCACACGTTGGACACACATCCTAGAGCCTCAGACATGGTGGGCATTCCTTAGATTGCATCGAAACACTCTCTCCACCTCCTCCCCCCACTCACTGTTTTCATGTTATCCTCAGTGATATCTTGCCGACATTTTAGTTGCCTGGGAAACTTTCTGAAGATACTTTTCCAAAGAGTCACATGTTAGAAGACTGGTTTGCTTATTTTAGGAAAAATGTAAGGCACCCACAGGAAATACTACAGTTGTGTGAACGTTTCCCGATAGGGACGTTTTTCTTCTAGAGAAGCTAGAGAGGTCAGGTACAGAGAAAAGTACAATTCCTCGATGATTAATCCTTCTAGCTTATGTTGGGCACTGACCCAAGTGGGATGATTTCTGAGCTCTGCAAAGCTTTGCAGCTCTAGATGTTACTCAGGGGCTTTCTGGTATAGATGTTGTTTCCAGAATGAAGTGGGACCAGCTTAGCTTACTACCACTTATGATGTCCTGATAGAGAGTAGGTCCTAAGGGAATTAATGACAGATTAGTTCTTGATGGGAACTAAGCAAACAAACAAATGACTAATTACAAGTAGCTGAGAAAGCCCAGCGGATAGCGGGAGGGCAGTATGGTTCAGGCAGGTAGTTAGTGGTTTAAAGTTCTTCAAAGGAAAGGCAAGGCAAGAACATTTTAGGGACATCACAGTTTTACACACACACACACACACACACACACACACACACACACACACACACACACACACACTGTTTCCCTCAGAGGTCCATATTAGCTGTTTACGTGCTTGTCGGCCAAGAACATCATTGGGTTTCAGCTACCTAGAGAAGTGTGGCTTTACAGTTTTATTTTCAGGCCCAAATGTTTTCAAACATGACTCCTTTCTGCCCCCAGCCCCGTCTTGTGTAAGTGGAGCTGTGCAATGTTTATTTTCTCGTGACTGTCTGATTTCAATGAGTGTGATAACCTAAGGTTGAGAATGCTGCGACATGTATTGAAACTTACTTTTTGAAGCTGAGAAAATGTACAAAATGGCAACGAGAAGTCTGGAAGTCTGGGACCAGCAAGATGGCCCAGCAGAGTAAAGGCACTTACCATGTAAGTCTGCTGACCTGAACTTGGTCCCCAGAAATCACATAAAGGTGGAAGCAGGGAACAGGGTCCACAGAATTGTCCTCTGATCTCCCCATGCACTCTGGTGTCACATATATTCACACACACACACACACACACACACACACACACACACACACAGGAGAATAAATGCGATTTTAAAAACTAAAATACATAATGACAAAAAAAAAAAATCCAACTATGTGACAGGCTTTAATTGAGAAGTAAATCTTTCTCTCCTTCTCCTCAGAAACCTAGTTCCTCTTTCTAGAAACAAGAACTATGAGATTTCTTGTGTGTCCCATTTTTTCTTGTATTTATGAGCAAAGGGAAGCTTATCAGGTAGGGTCAGACTAATAGGCTCGTTTTAGGCGCGCCGGCCAGTTACTTAACTCAGAGTCAGAGAGGCCTCCCAGCAGGTCAAAGTCAGGGGATGAAAGAGCAGTAAGGCTCAGACTCAGAAGGCAGGGCAGTCAGCTCTCAACCCAAGCGCTGCCAATGGCCGTAGACAGGGAGGGGACCAAACTGCTAGACAGGAATATCTTCATCCTCCACACGGCAGAAATGTTTCTTCGTTTGTGAACCTCTGGGTACACTGAGTCACAGGAGGTTTCCTTTGCAGTATTTTCAGAAGTGTATTTGCTGTGAAACCTAATTTTTTCTTGTATCGTTTGTCTGCCTCACTTTGAAGATAGCTGTCCCCACTATTTGCTAATGAGAAACAAGAAGGAAGCTTTGTGCCCCTTCGACAGACAGACTAGTTGACTTTCTGATTCCAACAGTTCTGCATCTGTGGATTGAACTAACTACAGAGAGAGGGTGGTGGCTTTAATGCTTGTGCCTGTATTAAACATGTATCACTTTTTGCTATGCCACATTCACTAGGCAACAGAGGATAACAACTATTTATATAGCATTTATATTAGGCAAGGATCACAAGTCTTTGGGAGATAATTTCAAGTGCACGTGAGGCTTCTCACAGGTTATATGAAAACACTATGCCATTTTAGGGGCAAAAAAAAGGCCTGAGGGTGTACAGATTTTGGCATCATCGGGGGGATGGAAAGACTCTTTCACAGAGAGTGAAGACATAGCTACAGTCTCCACACATTTGACTGACAGGATGCGTGCCATGTGCTATCATTCCTTTTGGTCCTTCTCTTCTTCTTCAATTGGCTTGAAAAAAATCACTTTTCAGGGCTGGAGAGATGATTTTGTTTCTTGTGAGATGAAATAGGATTAACAATTTATGATTTTTGACTATAGTTGTGAAATAGTTTCCAAGGAGATCTGCAAGCTCATTTTTCAGAAGATAAAAACCTGTATGTTGCAAATTTGGAAGAGATTAGTACTAATTTCTAATTTCTCTGAGAAATTCCTTTGTTTGGGATTTAGACTGACATTTAAGGTTAGAACTGCCTAAAATAGATTGATAATAGCTCACCATTTCTGTCCTTTGGATCTAAATAAAAGGGACCAAACACCTGCTTCTTTAATCACATGACCATGATCCTGGAATTCTTGTTTGTGTGTGGTTGGGGGAAGACTCCGGAATGGGTTTACAATCCAGATGACCACTCCTTAATACTTCCCATCACATGAAAATGCATATTAGAAATATGGTGGTATTGCATAGCCCTGAGGGTATCTTTCACCTTGAAAGGGTCCTCAAAGTAGGCCCTGGATTTGAACTTGTTTTTCTGCTTCGTTCACATAACAGTTCTCTATTGATCTCACAGGTACCTTGCATGTAGTTTGCCATTGAGGGAGGGCTCCAGTGTAAGAAAAATGAGGAGAGTTAACATATCACACCCGGTAGATTGCCCCATCTGGCTGCAGCCTGAGTGCCTCTTGCACAGCTCCTTTTCCTATTGTTTCCCCTACCCTAAGAATGGAGAGTTTAATACAAGCCAAGCCTTGGACTCACTGGATGCTCCTCTAAAGGGGCAGCTTCCTTTCTTGCATGGCGACTTGTGATCTCTCAACTGCCACTGTGTCCTGAGTGTTAGAGTTTTGAGCCTGATTCACTCACTTCTTCCATTATGTTTTACCCAGACTTCCCTTCAATGCCATGTCAGGTGACCACACATTTCCTTGGAGATGCTGTAACACCTTGGTGACATGTTTACAATCTTATGAAGAGCACATGCTTGTACCCAGTTCCTATGTGCTGTGAAACTTCTTTGTCTGACATTAAACGGAGCATCTAGTACATGACAAATAGGTACCAACATGTATTAAATAGAGGTAGTTTTATACACACGCACGTGCACGAACACGCACATGCGGAGCCTTAAATGTGTGTAGGAATTCTCCCTGGGATTGTTTTCTTCAGACTACTAGGGGTCCTTCCATGCTTCCTGTCTGCCTTCTATCCTGGGTGTATATTTTTAGATTTATGGATCTAGCAGAGGTTCCAAGACTAATATGTTCTTATGGCCTTACTAAGACTTAGAATTACCTTCTTGCTCTCCCACAAAGAACAATATAGGATTGTGATTTGGTGTGCCCCACATAGAAAGCCGAGGGTGATATTTCTTCATCAAATCACCAAGGAGCCAGGACTCCCATTGTCCTTCCAGGCCAGAGGCTCACTTCTTACTATTAAAGTTGTCCTATAAAAGATTTAAGCAGATTTTCAGAAGCGACTCTGGAATATTTTCAGATGATGGAAATAGAGAAGATGCCCAAGAACTCAAAGGTTTTATTCTAGCATTAAAATGTTGCTGCAGACAGTGTTTCTAAGAGAGACTAACAAAAGCCCATTGTAAGTCAAAAAATCTTATGAACCAGGTCCTTCCCACTAAGACAGACTAAGATGGCATTGCAGTAGAGAATAGAATACTATCATTTTGTGTTTGGAAATGCATATCTATGTCACAAAAGTATACACATATTCACACATTCGTGTAGTACATGCATTTGTGTATATACATGTGTGTGGGGGTGTGCTTGCCTGTGTGTGCACATGTGGAGGCCAGAGGTCAACATCGAATATCTTCCTCTATTTCTCTCTACCTTGTTTTTTTTCAGGCAGGATCTTCATTGAACCTGGAGTTTGTCATTTAGGATAGACTGGCTGGCCATTGAGCTCCTGAGATTAGCCTATCTGTGCCCACCCACTCCAGGGTTCCAGACCCATAAGGTCACAAACAGCTTTTACATGAATGCTCTGTTGTACATTATTTATACAAGTAAGATTTGCAATAAATTTGGGTGGGTTTAGTGACATAATTCCTCCTCCTGAGAACTAGTTGTTAAACACTTACCAATAGAACACTATGGGGACCAGAGCACAAGGTGAAGAGAGAGCCCAAGGAGCAGTATTTGAGACCTTGCACCACTAGAGCCTACAACTGCCAGGCCCATCCTTTTGATTTCCTCTTACAGGAGCTGGTAGATCCTTTCACTGTGGCTGCTTAAAGCTTGTTTTAATGGGATTTCTGCCAGTTGCCTCAAGCAAGGACATAGACAAACCTCTGCTTTCAAGCAGTGTGTTACAGACAAGTTCAGAGATGTGGCTTTTTTTTTTTTTCCCTTCTTGCTTTTGAATAAGGAGAAAGATGTTCTGAAGGTCTGAACGTGTAGCTCACCTTTCTAGGACCAGGGAAGAACCTCACTGAATGTGCCAAGTGCATACTCAATCCCTGAATCTTGCCTTGCCAGTCTTTCTGCTTATGTATCTCAACCCTCGTGCCTCATGTTTATAACAGAGTCCGTTTCTGAGCCCAGATTCCCATGTTCTCTCTACTCTGCACACAGGACCAGCCTTGCCTTTTGCTTAGCAAATGCTACGGGCTATTCTGTCCTCAAGGCACAGATACAGAAACAGCAGTCCCTATGCAGCTGGCTACCCGTGAGCTTCTTGTGGGGAGTTTGGCCAGCCCCTTTTATGCAAAATTTTCCAGCATCTTCTCTCACTTGTAACATGACCCCTTATAAAGGTATAGTGCAGGCTGCCTCACAGCGGTGCTCAGCTGGCCCTGCCTAGCTAGAGCTTCCTTGCACAGTTGGTACCTCCCAGCCCTCTGCTGCAGCTAACCAGGCCAGACCCTGGCTAGTCCCTTTTCAGAACTGCCTTACCTCCTGTGTGCCCCCTTTTGTAGAAAACAAAAGCACATACTGCAGACTGTTTTCACCTTGGGACTTGAAAAACCTGAGAAAAAGTTCTGCCCATGAACATGCAAATGTTAGTGTTTTCTATACTTACCATTAAAAACATCGATTAGAGCCAGGTCTAGTGGTGGGCACCTTTAACCCCAGTCCTAAAGAGGCAGAAGTCAGCAGGTTTTTGTGAGTTTGAGGCCAGCCTGCTCTACATAGAGCGTTTCCCAGGATAGCCAGGGATATATAACAAGACCTTGTTTCAAAAAAGAAGTAATAAATAAAAAAATAAATAAAAGACATCAATTAATTCCATGTAAAGTTGAATGTGCCAGGAAATTTTACAAGTAAAGTGAAGACGGTTGGTCTCCAGTTGCTGACTGGTAACCTCTCTTTCCCTTCCACTCATCTCTCCACCCCAGCTGGTTTTTTTTTTTTTTTTTTTTTTTTTAAGTGAAAAAACCCACTAAAATGAGAGATGGAGAGATTAACCTAAAAATTCAAACAATAGTAGTAACAAAAAGCTTGTGTTCACAAATCCATAAGACCCCTGTCCTTTCTGGCATGGGTGTGGGTGAACTGGGCAGAGTGGGAGAGGATAGTGGCCAACTGGCCTGGCCCCTCATGGACCACCACCTGGGGGAGTTCATTGGAAAGCCAGGCTGACCAAGTCAGCTACCACCTAGGCCCAGATCTAGGGCCTGGACTTGGCCCACCTCTGTGCTTACCCTATCCATGACCTGCTGGATCACGAGAAGGGGCCGGTCCTGTGGAAATCATAGCCATGGGCCCTTCATGACTTGGGGCAACAGCAGGATATCTGAGATGAGTCTCGGGGAGGGTCCAGTGTTGATGGCATAGCAGAAGCCAGAGATCTTGAACCAGACCAGTGACTCATTACAACGAACATTTGCAAGTAAAGCTATTTGGACAAAAGAGTATACTGCGTGACACACACTGCAGCACCCAATGCCACTGCCACAAACAAATAAGTGATGGAGAGGTGGGAAAGACGGAGCGGCAGAGTGGTACAGGTACAGCAACAGCTATGCCTGGTAAGAGCAGGCTACAACTGATAGAGGAGCTTGTTGCCCGGAGGGTTCGCAAGATGTACATTTTTGTTTTTTAATCTTAATTTTTATTATTTTATTTTGGGGGGAAGTTACAAGGGTGGAGGGCAGACAGACATGGAGGGGCTGGGAAATGAGTGAGATTGGCATGCATGATGTGAAATCCCCAAATAATTAATAAAAAAAGTTATGTGATAAAAAGTAAAAAGTCATGCATATCTGAATTGGATCAATTTAGCTATGACATATATCTATGTTCCAAAATTATCATATCGCACACACACATACATTCATACATATATACAATTTTGGGTTAAATTTTTTAAATTAAAGTTTATTTTATATGTAAAACAACAGCAACACAAATCCTGAGACAAGAATGGCTTCTGTCTCTTGTCTTGTCAATCATTCCTCTGTGGAGTGTAGACGTTGACATCCTCTCAGAATGGCATCCTATCACACTACACTCTTCTTTTTGCCTGAGCACACTATGATAATGGAATCATTCAAATGACCGTGCTTGCTAACATCAGAAAGCCTGGACTGATGAGTTCAAACAACTGGAAATAGGCTAATTTGCTGTCTTCTGCCTGAGAGTGAGTGAGGACAAACAAATGGGACCAGTTAACAACCTCAGGCTTTTGAAAACTGTGTCGTAGGATACAGGAAAAAAATGGAGAAATGACGTTCCATAGCTAAGACCCACTCAAGATACAGGGCTGTAATAATGCAATTACTACAATACAGAGCTCTCCCCTCACCTCGCACCAGAGCTTCCCTGGGGACTTCCCTGCTGTGGTAGGACCCCTCTTAGTTGCTCCCTTGAGTAGCTGCGCTCAGTCTTTTTGAACTACAGTTCTTCATGGATGACATTTAAATACACAACCTTCCTACAGGAATGTCCAGATGTTCCCAAGTTCAGAACACTTTGTATGTGTGTAGAACCAAAGCAGTGAGATGCTTTGGAACGGTCAGAGCTGCTGAAGGTAGTTCAGAGGGAAGACAAGACCACCATTCCCAACACATGCAGCTAGCTCTACACCTTTTCTCCCACCCAGAAATGCTAACTATGAATTTAGATAAAGAGTTATGTTTAGGGGAGAAACTTTGAATTCAATCTTTTATTATTATTATTATTATTATTATTATTATTATTATTTTCTGAGGCAGGGTTTCTCTATGTAGCTTTGCGCCTTTCCTGGAACTCAATTTGTAGCCCAGGAACTCACAGAGATCCACCTGGCTCTGCCTCCTGAGTGCTGGGATTAAAGGCGTGCGCCACCACTGCCCAGCTATTATTATTATTATTATTATTATTATTATTATTATTAATTAGTTAAAACATCTGTCAATGGATACACCATTGAATAGCAGGAGGGAAGATGAAAGAGAAAGATTTTTTTTTTTTTTTATTTTATCAGAAACAGGAAGAAGTGGGAGACAAAGCAAGAGTGGAAGAGGATGGGTCCGAGACCACTGTGTCCCATTACAGCACCAGATCTTTCAGTTCCTCACACTAGTGGCTATAGTTGGGAAAGGGGAAGCAAACTGACATTCACCCAGAGTCCCAGGTCTGAGGTGCAAGGTGAGAGGATGGTCTAGGGTGAAGCCAGCACACCCCAGGACTTGTTATAAATATGAAAAAGCCAGAAAAGATGGCTTCTTTCTTTCTCTTTTGAGATTAGTTATTACCTTGTCATCCAGGCTGCCCCACCCCCTTACAGTCTCCCTGCCTTGTTAGGGTTGCTGGCATTTTTGACAACCAGTCTAAGCCACTAAAACACTTTCCTAGGCTCACTGAGGAAACAGTTCCCATTTACTGTCTTATTAACAAATACCTTCACTTGTAAACATGTCCATTTCTTAGAAGTTCACCCTTTCAAAGAAGAGCATCTGTTCCGAAAGACTTTCTTATCACAGTCGTTAACAGCACACAATATTGAGTAATTTGGTAGGAATTTCAGCATTCAGAAAGGGGTATGTGTCACAGTTCTGATGGGAAACAGAATGTTCATGGGCTTGACAGTGATAGTTTAGTGAGGAGACTCTTATTGACATAAGAGCAAGATCCAGAGAAGAGAATGAGGGTGGTGAAGGCCCTGGCTTTAGCCCTGCTGGGTAGCCTCACAGTCCCTGGTCCTGCAGGGATCGTGTGTGTGTGTGTGTGTGTGTGTGTGTGTGTGTGTGTGTACAGTTCTGTGACCTCTCCCAGGGGAACATGAACAAACCTTTATTCATTCTCAGTGAGGCACCAAATACAGGCCAAACAGCTCCATCCACATTCAGTTTGGTGAACCAAGCAGTTTATTGGGGTTACTTACAGGAGCATGCAGGAGGGGTTCCTTGTGGAAGCATGGATGACTTAAAACCAGATGCATCACTGAAAAGCCTGCCTAACTGTCACGAAGTCAGGAAAGATGGACCCCAAGAGCCCTAGGAGTGATTTGCAGGCAGATCCACAGGGGTGCACCCCTGCCCCACCATTGTTGCTGCTTTTGTAACCTTAGATTGGGGCCTTGTGAGTACTATAACATTTTGAGAGCCTTGAGTCTGTGAGCCTCCCTCCTCCTCGCCAGGAGGAAACATTTCAATTCAGAGGAAATAGTTGCACAGTACTGAAGGAAGCTGGGAAGTTTGGAGAGGGATGACTGGAGGGAGCTGGGGCTGAAGGTAGATGAGGCCAATGTCAGCCAAGCACAGCTAGGCAAGGAGGTTGCAGGAGACGGAAGAAGGAGCATGAGATTCAGTAGTTTACGAGGCTCCATTGGCTAATTCCAGCCAGAAGCCAGAGGGACCAGGAAGAGGAGCAGTGGAGGCCACAGTGCCCAGGGCAAGGCAGAAATGAAGAACACAGAGCAGAAAGGGTGAGTGGAGAATGACCTGCCCACAGCATTTCTGCATTGCTCACCCCACTCCCTGTCCTCCCTTCCTTCATCCGTCTGTGGTCGTTGATGACAGGTAAAGAGGAAGAATTGGAAAGTGATACTTTCTGAATTTTTCAATGTTCATCATTTTGACTGGGGCGACTTCCTCTATTGAGGAGGTTAAAAAAAATTAACCCTGAGACCATTGGCAGGTATAAGAGGCAATGTACAAAGTCTGAATAAAAAATTGAACCCCCCTCCAAACTGCTAATATGATCCAGACATAAGTATATATTATAATTTGGTTTCTGCAGACAAAGTCCGGGGAGATGAGCAAATTGTTCCTCTGTTTCCACTCCACTTAGTTGCATGAGGACCTGTAATCTGCTGGACTCAGGAGCTATGTTTCCCACTTACCCAGGGCCGGCATTCTTTGCTCATCAGTTCTGAAGAGACTTGATGCGAAGCTCCAAATGGCAAAGAATAGCAGCTTGAAATTAACAAGTCCCCAAAGATTTTGTCTCGATGGAAGAATAAAATGATTTATTCTGATGTCTTGACAGTCTATACAGATGCCTCGGGGAGATGCCTGGGTACAAGTTTTACCTCTTCAGGACTTGTGGTTCTCCTTGTGTTATTCATGATGCCCGAGGGAGCCTAATACTGTTCTGCTGCTATTATCTGGCTCTGGAAGCCTTCCTTCAATTCTGTTGAAGTGTATTACATAGTTAATGCATTTTTTTCCAGCACCATGTTTATTTGGATACAATTTGTGGGTAAGAAAAAGTTCTACATCCAAACACAATTAAGAAAAGACTAGATAACACAAAAATAAGAATTGGTTTTCTTACTTCAGAACCTTAGATCCTTTCTGTGTTGATATGGTTTATTTATGCAAGGATGCCAATAAGTGCCAACATTTCAGGTTTCCTTGCCAATGGCACATCCTTAAGCCAGATATCATGCTTGAAGATTAATGGGCTCCTGATGGCATTGTTTTCTCTTGTCAGTCTGGCACAAGCTAGACTAGTCATCGGGGAGGAGGGACCTTAACTGGGGAATTGCCACAGTAAGATTGGCCTGTGCAAGCCTGTGGATTATTTTCTTGATCCTGATCTCATTCTTGATAAAGTTTTGAGAGTAACTTGTTGGTTTTACACATTCGATATGCATCTGTGGTCTGATGTGGTCCTTCCGGTCAAATTATTTGCTCAAAGCAAGGCATAGATCATGCACGAGTGTCCACAGCAGCTTGATTTGTGTAATGGTTACTTTCCTTGCTGATTTGACCTGACAGGAAGCAACATAAAGCAGAAAGAGTTTATTTTGGCTCATGGTTTGAAAGTAGAACTCATCATGGCAGGGAAGATATAGTGGAAGGCATGGCGCACAGCTACAGTGATGGAAATTTGCTCATATCTGAGTCAGTCAGGAAGCAAAGAGAGAGATATTTATCTGGCTTTCTCCATTATAGTTCATGGGATGGAACCACCAACTTTCAGGTAGACAGCTCTGGAAACTTCCTCAATGACACACCCAGAGCTGTGTCTCCTAGGTGACTCCAAATCTAGTCAAGTTGACAATGACAATTAACCACCATCATTTGTAGTAGGCCCAAATGGACAAGCCTCAATTGTCTGTCAACTAATAAGCAGATACCAATGACACCATTTCCATAAAATGGAATTCTACTCAGCAATACAAAAGAATATACTGCTCATATATAATAAGATGGCTACAACTAAATAAATATGGCAGATAAATAAACCAGACAAAAGCCATGCATGCTTATATAATTCTGTTTAAATAAAGGTCTAAACAAGCAAACTAACCCATAGTAACAATGAAAGTGTGCTGCCTGGGCACTAAAGGAAAGGCAGCAAGAAGTGATAGGAGAAGACAGTTACAAAGGGATCTGAGGAGACTTTTGGGAATGTTGGAAGTTTATACTGTATTTATTGTTGTCATGATGTCAGGAGAATGTATACGTTTTATTTTTCATATTTTGCACTTTAAACATGTGTAGCTTAAGTATAGAGATGTTTTGTTTCTCTACTATTAGTTTTATTTTATTTTTACCACTGTGACAAATTCCTAACAGAAACTACATACAGGAAAAGGGTCTCTGTCCATGGACTGCTGGCTCCATTGTTTCCAGGCCTGTGTAGAGACAGAAAAGTCACCTTACAGTGACAAGTGTTATGAAATAGTCTTTTTGCACACTGTGAAGATGTGTTGCTCTCATTGGTTTAATAAAGAACTAGTGGCCAGTAGCTAGTCAAGAAGAGGTTAGGCAGGACTTACAGAGAGAGAAAAAGAGAGCATGGGGAAGAAGGTTGGAGTCGCCAGGAGACACAGAGGAAGCAGGAGATGAACTTATCATGCTGGAAAAAGTTACTGAGCTACATGGTAGTACATAAATAAGAAATATGGGTTAATTTAAGTTGTAAGAGCTAGTAACAAACCGAAGCTATCACCCAATCATTTATAATTAATAATAAGTCTCTGTGTGGTTATTTGAGACCTGGCTTACAAGACAGAATATTCTGCCTACAGGCAAAGAAGTAGAAAGAGAAAGAGAAAGGAAAGGGCCATGGCAAATGTAGACCCCAAAGATACCCCCCCAACATACACAGTGATCTGCTTCTTCCAGCTAGGTCATAGCTCTCCAAGTTTCTAGAACTTTCTCAATAGCTCCACCCCCTGGTGACATGCTTCAACACAAGAGTTAGTGGGGCACTTTCATATTTAGACCCTAACAAGAACATCTTTCCCAACACTGTGGATGGTCATTATTTTTGCCTTTCAAATAGTTGTGTAAAAGTAGCTCCTTCTAATTTGAATTTCTACTTTCCCAAATGCAAATTAAATATTTTAAGCACCTATTCATGCACTTATTTGCCATCAATGAATCTTATTTGATGAATTTGTATTTATATCTTTGGTTGCCTATTTTTTCTTTTCCTGTTGAATTTTGAGAGGTTTTTCAGATAGTCTCAAAGTGAGTCATTTGTAAGATACATGGTTTGAAAATATATTCTCCCAGCCCATCCTGAAGCCTTGTCTTACCTTTCCTTTCAAAAGTCACGTTCTAGATTTCATACATTCATCTATTATCCAGTTTGCATTGATTTTTCCATATGGAATGCAGCATGGGTCAAAGTTCATTTATTAAGGTTTCCAGAGCTAGATGTTGGAAAGCTCTGGTTTCTCCCAGTAATGGGCCTTCTGCTTGGTCAAGTGCCGGTGATCCAGCCAAGCTGGAGGCTATTTCGGGACTCTTCATTCCTTTCCACTGACTGGGTTGCGTTTGTCTTGGCTCCTGCAGATCCTCTCCGACTCTGCAGCATTGTCAACCAGGAATTCAGGTTTGTTTGCTCTTCAGAACCTCTCTCTTCTCCAAGTTCCAACTGTTTCACATCCTTAACACATCCATCTGCGTTTAAGATTCATCTCAACAATGTCTTTTAAAAACCCCTGTGGAAATTTTGATGATCTCATTGAAGTGGTAGACCAAAAGTTTTTGCTAACTTATCAGTGTAGACTCTTAAAATATGTGCTAATGGTTTATCTGGACTTAGGTTTTCTTTAACAACCCTTGGGAATGTTTTATTTATTTGTCATTTTATTTGTTTATTATAACTTCCAACATAGACATTTTGCATTTATTTTGTCAATGTTATGCACATGCTACTACAAGGGTGTGCTTGGTTTTCATCTCCATTTCTGATAGCTTGTTGCTGGAATATAAGAATACAATTGATTTTCAAATATCATGCACCTAGCCACATTTCCAGTAATTTATTCCTTGCAGTGCTTTTTCAAGACTCTTTAAGACTCCCTGTGTAAACTGGCAGACTATCTGGAGCTAGGGAGTTTGTATTTTCCTTTCTAATAGGAAGGTATGCCAATTTCTCTTTTGAAAAACTGTGTATGCACGTTCATGTGTGTGGAAGCACATGTATGTGGTGCCTATACATAAGGAGACCACAAGACAACCTTGGCTGTTGTTCAGGAGCTTGTTTTCAGAGAAAAGTTCTCATACTGGTCTGGAACTCACCAGTTAGGCTAGGCTGCCTTGCCAGTCCATGTCCAGGATGTTCATGTCTCCACCTGCCCTGCACTGGGATTACAAGCCTGTGTCACCATGTTTGGCTTTTTTATACCAGTTCTAGGGGTTGAACTAATGTCCTCCTGTGTGTATGGCAGGCCCTTTACCAACTGAGACACCTCCTCAGGCCTTCCTTTTCTCTTTCTCTCCTTCCTTCTTTCTTCTCACCCCTCTCTTTCTTTCTCTTTCTATTTTCCCTTTCTTCTCCTGGACCTCGTTCCTTCCTTCCCTTCTATCTATCTATCTATCTATCTATCTATCTATCTATCTATCTATCTATCATCTATCTATCTATCTCTCCCCCCACTTCCTCTGCCATGCTCTCATGCCATCTGTCTTCCCACAGATCAACGGTAGTGGAGCTAGTCAGTCATAGACTGAACCTCCTGAATCCATGAGCCGGAACAACTCTTCCTTTCTTTCAACTCTTTCTCTCATGCATCCACCACAAGAAAAATCTAACACAGGGCACAAGCCCCAGTTTTTCTCTCTGGCAGTCGATATGTTCATGATACTCTTGTAAGGCCAGTGATTCCTGAACAGCCAGTTGTGGTTTTGATCTTGTGCCAAGACACTGTATCTAATCACAGGGCCACTAGATTCTCCACTGGCCTCCTTTAACATATACCTAGTAAGAGCAGAGACACCATATTAGAAACCCACAGCCTTCAACAGACACAGCAGGGAAAGTCATAGACTGTTGTTGCCAAGGGTGAGGGCAAGCTACACATAAGAACTGTCATCACAGAATCTGGCCTGAAGGCAAAGTCATGCCCTGCATTCACTACTTCTTCATGTGTTTTTGTACAAATTGCAGTGAGGATATCAACCTTGATTTCAGAGGGTCCTTGTGACAAAACATATGTGGAAGAAAAACTCTTTGAACTGTGAAATGTCATAGAACTTAAAAGACTATCATGAACACTGTGACCAGCGTGTACAGAAGGGGTTAAGATGACATTGTGACCATGGCTCTTTTCTAAATTTTGCCTTCTGTGGGTGCCAACAACTCCAATTTATTTTTGAGATAGGAGCAGGTCTCTCAATGAACCTGGATCTTACGTGCTTGCCATGAGTAACTGGCTAATGAGCTCTGAGGGTCCTCCAGTCACTGCTTCCCAGCACTAGGAATGCAGGTACTCACCTCCATGTCCAGCTTTTTATGTGGGTCCTAGGGATCTGAACTTGGATTTTCATGCCTGTGCAGCAGGCCCTTTCGTGAAGGAGCCATTACCTAGCTCTCTTTGTAGCTCTAACTCCTGATGTTGGGAGCATCTAGTTATCTTCCTTATGACCTCACTATTTCATCTTAAAGATATTGCAAGGAAAGTCACTTTAAAAAAAAATTCTTTCAGCATTAGAATGAGAATCTCCTTTGTGATGATTTGAAAGAAAAGGAGGGGCACTATTAGGAGGTGTGGCCTTGTTGGAGGAAGTGTGTCACTGTGGGGGCGGGCTTTGAGGTCTCATGTATGCTTAAGATACTGCCCAGTGTCATAGTTCACTGTCTGCCTTCTGATCAAGATGTAGCCAGCACCATGTCTGCCTGCACCCTGCCATGTCCCACCATGATAATGGACTGGACCTCTAAACTGTAGGCAAGCCACCTCAATTCAATGTTTTCCTTTATAAGAGTTGCTGTGGTCATGGTGTCTCTTCACAGCAATAGAAACACTAACAAAGACATTCTTGATATATGCATCATAGTGTATTTCCCCCATCCCCGGCCTTCTCTTCTCAATTTACCTCTCCAGAGGACAGCCACCTCCTCTTCATAGCAATGCCCTATAATGAATGCAGAATGGTACCTCTGCCTCTCAGAGTCTTCCATGTTGCCTTGAAATGTGATCATGAACTTTAAAAATTTCATCATTTAACTTTTGGACTAAGATTTGCCTGAGAATATGATAACTCAGGCATCCCGACCCCAAACCCTCTAACTTGTACTGATAAGTGAAATAGGTGCCCTCTATTATAGAGCTGGATGCTGGAAGAAAGTCAGGAAATCCCCTGGTGTTAAAAACACAGTAGCAACAACAGCTCAACATAAGTGCACGTGTGGATGCTGCAGCCGCTCAGGGTGGGGGTTTCCAGGGTTAGTAATGCTGGGCTTGTGTTATGATGCTCAGGGCAAGGCAGGATGAGGCTTAGGCCTGCAGGATGCCGAGTGTCAAAACTGCTACCCTCTGTAGAAAGCCTGGTTCCTGCCAGCATTCTATTCAGAGGGAAGGACAAACCAGAGGAAATGGCGCCATTGGCCCAGGAAGACATAATGAGGACTTTTTTGTGTTTTTTCTGGACTCTAGAACATAAACTCCCTTAAGAAATTATGGCTCTCAGTCCATTATTAGATTAGTTTCAAGAATCCCCATGCTGAGAAATGAGCATAAACTGAGGTGGGGTCAGCAACTCCCCTGGGTGGCTAGCCTAGTGAAACAAAGCCACTTGCTCTGCAGGATTAGGCTCTTGTACAGGACCACAAATGTCCTCCAGGTCTTCACATAATTGAAAACAATTCTTGCATTTTCCACAGATGGAATATGCTCCAACTCTTTCAACTAATTTTCGTAGGAGAGTTAGCAGCCCCTTCCCCTTGTTGGTCATTTCTCTGTACCTGGCCTAATCTATCAGTGTCCCACATAAAATGTGCCCTCTCCCTGTAGTTTAGACCTTATACTAATGCTTCAGAAACTGCCTGTCATGTGAAAGAAGACAGGGCTGCAGTAAAAGGGGTAATAATAAAGCAACGTAGGTTCCTATCCCTGTGATAATGGATGGGTATAATATCACTGGGATAGGATATTTATCATGATAATCATATTGAAATCGTTTTACATACAGAAAGTATGAACTTAGAGATGATACTTTATTCTCATGCAACCCAAGGTCAGTTCTTCTGTCATCCCTGCTTTCGTGGGTGAAGACAACAGGGTCTTAGTGTTAGGTAGCAAGGGACTTCCCACTGACCAAGTGCTTACCCAAAGCTAAAGTATAAAGACAGGCCTGTCCTCCTGTGCTGTCATTTCTCTGAACTACCAACACCCTACTTTTCACGAGTTCTAGGACACCCGAAGACTCCAGTGCGTTTACTTAATGTCACATTCTTGAGCGTGTTGTCAGCCCCAAAACAAAACAAAACAAAAGAAAGAAAATCAACATTCTCTAAGACTTTTGGAATGATGTTAGTCATGACTCAGAGAAGAAGAGGCCCAGGCTCAGAAGCCAAGACAAAGCTGAATGGGGTGATCGTGCACAAATAGCCACTGTGGACACACAGCCAATAATTCTTCTAAGTCTTGAAAATGGTTTTTTACTTTTTCTGGAACCTGGTAGCTTCTACTCCTCGCCAGAACCAGCCAATTCTTGTTGGAATCTTTCCTTTCTCTGGAAATGCTGCGGGACAGGCATTTGCTTGGAAGGCCTGCCCTCTGCTGGGATCATGAAATATTACAGGTCGGCGTTCAACGTGCTTCACTTGGGTCTCAAGTATGGCTGTAGTTACTGTTAAGTTTTTTGGGGAAAACAAAACATTTTGACGTATTTTTGGATTCTTCATGTATAAATATTTATGTAAATTTTATATATTTTTTCTGATTATATCTATTCCCCAAGCCTTAAAAAGTAGAAAAACAAAACATAAAAAGGTTACAGAAGGTGCTAAGAGGTGATGGCTATCATGGCAAATATTGTATTTCAGGTGACACAATGTGACCCAAAAGCTCAAAGAAACGGAGTGATCCTCTGCTGCCACCCCAGCCCCATATGCTTTTCCTGAGCTACTGTACTTGCCACACTGGCCACAGCTGACTGGACCAGAAACCGTCAACTAAGACACAGTAGTTAGATTCTTTGGATAGCAAACGACCTCATCAGTTCTTGGTGGCTATTTGAATGAAGGTCATCCTGTCATGTGTGTGAAGAGAGAGAGAGGAAGAGAACAGAAGAGAGAGGGAAAGATGGCTTGCGTAGACACCAAGAAGAGTTAAATTTCTCACCCACAGTCACAATCCCTCCCGATGCCTCTCTACTCTGATCTAGCCAGGAAAGAAAAGCAAGAAAACTGGAACAAATACAACTGTTCCTTCTGCCACACACTCTGGCCATAGCTTTGAGACAAGTGCCTATGCATAAGTCTGCCAGTGTAGCTCACAAGCTGAATTCGTATCTTTGAGAATGTTTTGTTTCCCCCAGTTAGCTGTGGCCTGGCACAGGGGCAATGCCACATCATGGAAAGAACCAAGACAGCATTCTCTGGAGCCATTCAGCATCTATCATTAATTGCCCCATAGTGGAATTGTGTTTGGCACTGGAGAAAATAATGACAAGCTGGAGAGTCTGTCTTCAGAAGCTGAAGGGTCAGGCACTCCCCATTAACTAGCGTGAGGACCTAAGGGAGCTTGGAAATGGAGGCTGTTCCTACCCAGAAACATCATAATAACCCCTCAGCCTTTTGTTGTGATAACACTGGGTTAAAAATAAGTGCTAAACAGTCTAGGAGAATAAAGGATGGGAGTGAGAACAGGAAGAAAATTGTAGGGGATAGGGAACTGTTATCTTAGAGCTGGCTCGGGCATGTGAGCGCTGTTTTTAAACATGGTGTTTATTGCTTCACCCTCCCCAGCAGCTCCTTCCTGGACCACCCAGACTGTCATGTCTCACTGAGAGAGGAGAAAAGAAAGGATACAGGTTGTTCAGAAAGGATGCCCAGGCTAGCATCCGTTTGGGCATCTCATCTGTGTACATTACAGAACAAGTACTAGAAGTGACACTGAACCACTGGGACCTGGAGTCGAAGTGAAAAACTGCCAGGACAGACAATAATAAGACCCCAGAGACAAGACAAACCGTTGACTTCAGCATGGTAAAGAGGACAACATCCACAGACGCCTAACAGATCTGGACGCAGCAGGCGTAGGAAATAGGAATCAGGAACTCGAAGAACAAGAGGAAGTGTCTCCACCAGTTACAAGGCTGTTTCCTCCCAGCCCCAGATGCTCAGGTGTCATTTCTGGTGGTGAGTAGTAACAAAGGCCAGAGAGTAGTGTATAAAGGGGCATGAACAATGGGACAGACTGACACGTTCTTATATTTTTTGTCATACTGTGGCTCTTACCTCACACCTAGAAGTTTCTGAGGAGGAACATTAGTTTGTGACACAGAGACTGATTGTTCTACAGTTAACTCACAGATAGACTACATTTCCCAGACTTCCCTGGGTCAGGTATAAGCATGCAAATGAGCTCTGCCCAATAAATGGCAGGTGGAAGATATGGTGTGTACAGACCTCCCACTCATGAGCCTTCATGATCTCCCTATTGGTGAAATTATTAAGGCCACTCCACGTAGTTAAAAGGGAAGTTTATTTTGCGTGGTAACTTACAAATGAAGGGATAGGTTGCAGGGTCTGGGAAAGGTATGGTGCAGTCCTGCGGTGTTCTCTGGAGAACTCTGCTCAGTCTACCTCCAGCATCCAGGGTCCCAGAACCAAGAGAGGCCTCTCCTCTCGATCCTGGGTCTTCCGCTTCCTCCCTCAGCCCCGCCTTGTGGGCGTGACCATTACCGAAGCCTCAATGGGGGTTGGAACTTCCAGGCCAAGGCTACCCACTACATCTCCCCATGGATATTAAAAATGGAGATGGCACAAGATGGAAGGAAAATGGGTCATCAGGGACTTAAAAGAGCTGTTAGTCAACCAGGAACAAGATTCTTGAAGTTTGAGGCTGTGTTTCATTTCTCTATTCCTGCAGAATGCTTCCAAATTAAGTGTGCAAAAACGATTTGTTGCCCTCTCTGTCAGGACTCCAGATTGACTCAGTTGGATTTAATTTGGGCTGCCTCATAGAGCTGCAGTCAGATGTGAGCGTATTTCTTTGAATTCTTAACTCGATTTGCTGCCCAGATCCTCTGATCAGGATCCCAGATTCCAGATTCCAGATCAGCTCCAGAGAAATACATGAAAAATTCATAGACCTGGAGGAGATGGCTTAATCAGCCAAATGCTTGCTGCAGAAGCTGGAGGAGCTGAGTTTGCTTCTTCAAACACACACGCACAGTCTTGTATCTCAGCATAGCACAGGTAGAGATAGGAGGAGCCTTGGGATTTGCTGGGCAGACAGCTGAATTAGTAAGGTTCTAACAAGGTGGTGAACACCGGAGTAACATCTGAAGTCATTCCCTGTCCTCCAAGGCACACACATACATACAGAGAATTCATGTCCTGGGCCCGCCCTCTCTCTAGATACCCAAATTCATGTGGATTACAAGGTCTAGAGATGAACATTTTCTGTAGTTGTTTGCTGAACTTTATTTTCATCTCAGTACTTTGACTTTTCTAACTCCCTGGCTACATACAGGGGAGTCAGCCCCTTTACAGACCTAACAGGTCAAGTCAGAATAATGGCACTCCTGGAAGCCACAGCCATGACATTCCCCAGGGTGGGCCCTGGGATCACCTGATCCTATTCTACATCTGTTCTGATACACTGAGCTAGGGTCTTTAGTCTGAATTGTCAGCAGTGATGACTTTCTTAGTCATTCACTCAGCCTTCTTTATCCATAGGCTGAACACCCACCTTGACCTTTGAGTCCCACTGCCTGGGGTCCAGCATGGCCCTCCGGTTTTGTCTGCTAGCAGGCATGACTTGCTGGGAATTTTCACACAATGTAGACTTAATAATTGATTTCCAAATGTATTGATTCCCTGGGATTTCTTTTCTTCTTGAATTATTAATATCCCCCATGTCCACTTTGTCCAACCCCATGTTTCACCACAAACTCGCAGGAATTGCTACTTTTGGAGTCATCAGGATCTTTAGGAGGCCCTGAGTCCATCTAGCAATCCCATGCAGAGAGGATAAAGTGGGCACTCCTTTACTTAGAAGAGCATCGATTTCAGCCCCAAAGACTACTTGAGAGCAAGTGAGACAGTGCAGACTGCCCTAGTGCCAGATCATATTCTGCAATGAGGAGACAGAGTAACTGCTAAACCCACACTTTTTTCAAGCCTGGGACCTCAATTCACCACCACATTCTGCCACTTTAGTTTTGGTCATGCCTTCCAGACTTCTGCAGGAGCTCCCTGACCTCACATCCTTAGCTCATGTCTTCCCGCACCTCCTCTGAGCTTTCTGTTATAGTGGTTCAGCTTCTTGTCTGGATATATTCTTCTTAAACTGTCTGTGCTTCATTTTTATTTTCCTTACATAAAATGAAAGCAAACAAATAACAAAAGTGGACTTGTCTTAAACTCTCCAGAGAGGCTGAGAAACTGAGGGATGAGAAGTTTGTTCATGCTCTGGCTTTGGTGTTACCTAGCTATCTTAGCAGACTTCTGGACTTTATTTTCCTTTGCAAAATAGAGTTAGCATAAACAACAGAACACCTACACTCTTAGACTAGTGTTGGAGGCACACCAGCCTTCTTCCAGTTCCTTAAAGCAGCCCTGCTTTCTCTGGGGCTCTTGGGAAAACAATTCATTTAAGCCCGGATCACACACTCTTCCCTCTTTCCTTGCCATAGCCAAAGACTTTCCACTCCGTATCAATTCAGGTGGCACTTTTTAAATGACTAGGTCAAATGTCCATTTCATATGGCTGCCTGTCTTAGTTAGGGTTTCTAGTGCTGTAAAGAGACACCATGACCACGGAAACTCTTATAAAGGAAAATATTTAATTAAGGTGGTAGCTTACTGTTCAGAGCTATGGGGGCTATTCCTATTCAAACCACCACACTAATCTACTGCACTGCTTTTCATAAAACACAGCAACAGATAAGCTTATTGACACTTACATATCCAAAATTAGCCAATCCAAAATTTCAAGTGTAGACCAGTACATATCAGTTCTGTGGGTGATTGATTATTTTGTTTATTCTTTATTTTGTTACCAAATTGAAAATTTGACTTGAGTTTAAATGATTAAAACTAGAAAAAATGAAATCAATTAGATGCCATCACTTCAGGAATTATTTCCTTCATGTTCAGTATAAAGGCTCTGCAGAATCAGGTCATTCCTATGGATCTTTGTGTGGATGGACCCTTTTTCCACTCTGCAGAACTCTCTAATTGTTCCAAGCAAGTAGGCAAAAAATGTACTGCACTCATTAATTTGAAGGACTTGTAAGGTTGGGTAATCTATATTAACTTTTAAAATATCCATCATATGATTCATTATGGTAACAGATGCTATAAAAAAAATCTTTGAATACTTGAGTTAATTTTGAAGTTCTTATTAATCCCTGATAATTATGACATAACTACACTTAAGATAATAAAGAATTTACCTTAAAATAGTTAATATCTTCTTTTAGAGAGCAATTTTTCTCTTAATGATCTTGAGCCCTGGGCTTGTAAGAGCTAAGTACTGTATTACATCTCTCTCTCCCTCTCTCTCTCTCTCTCTCTCTCTCTCTCTCTCTCTCTCTCTCTCACTCTCACACACACACACACACACACACACACACACACACCCTGCTTCATTTAGTGTTGTTCGTATGTGTATGTGTTTAAGGATGACCGCTAGAGATTAGACAACCTATCATGAGGCGAATCAAGGAGACTGATTCTCCCTTTTTTTTTTATCAGCCATTAATTGCTAGTAGCTATTCATCTAGGGGTGGGGCCTTATGAGCCTTTGCCCAACCGTCCTGGAATGTCAACTATTGGTGTTACTGTGTAGGTCTTGGTTATGGAAATACAATCATACTGATGCAACTTCTTGTGATATATAGAAGACAAGATCTCATACCAGATGTCCTGTCTCTTGTAATCTTCCTGTCCCTTCTTCCATGATGTCCTTTGAACCTTAGGTGTAAGGGTTATATTGGATATATAGCAACTGGGGGTGGACATCCTCAGCCAGTTGTTCACTTTTCTGTGGATATAGGATAGGTATTTAGACTGCAATTGGGGAATACACTAGTTTAGAAACATGTCAGTAAAAGATTCTCCTCTAGGGTTCATGACCTTACCAGCCACAGGATGTTGGATAGGTTTATAGTAACAGACATGAATTCTCTCTTATTTTTTTTTTTAACATTTTTAATTGATTCTTTGGGAATTTCCCATCATGCACTCCAGTCTCACTCATCTCCCAGTCCTTCCATATCTGCCCCTCACCCTCATAGTATCCCCCCCCACAAAGGAAAACTTAAAAAAGAAATAATAAAAATAAGATAAATAAATAAAACAAAATAAATAAAAATACAAATAAGAATATCAATATCAATTAAAAAACAGGATGGGGATTTAGCTCAGTGGATGAGTGCTTGCCTAGCAAGCGCAAGGCCCTGGGTTCAGTCCTTAGCTCTGGCAAAAAAACAAACAAAAAAAGGAGAAAAAAACAAAGACACTCCTCTGTCTTTGCTCCCTCTCCATAGCCTTTTTGTCTTAGAGGCACTGGGAGCTGCGGTGTGTGATGCAATATACACTTTGTCCACATAGCTTTATTTGTAAATATTCATGTGTAATGTGTTGTTGGTCAGGTTCAAGGCCTCTCTGGCTTCTGGTACACCATCAATACTGAACCCTCACTGACACTCCTCTTGGATAGAATATCTACTGTTGCCCTGAGTCATAGAGATCCTGTGGCTATGGTTCCACAGGATCAGTCCCTTTAGGAAATCTAGCAGGTCATAGATGAGGTATATGTTGGGGTCAAAGCCCTGGATGTGTGCCTGAGTGGCAGCTGAGTTGGTCAGTCTGGGATGCTGGGACCATTCCCCTCAGGAGCATGGTAAATCCATCTTTCCCACACCCATGGTGTGGGTTAAGCCCAGCTTTCTCAAGTGTGGAGGGCCAACTCCCCTATTAGAGATAGGGTCAGCTCTCCAGTGAGGTGGGGGTGGCTCTCCTCAGGCTAGTGAGAGGTGGGGGCAGCTCAACGAGGCCCTCGTATTTCAATGCATGGTTCACATGGGCCCCTGTGGTAACATGGACAATGGACATCAACACTATTCACACTTGGGAGTATCTTGTCATGCTGGTCAGTTTTGTAGTTCATAGGCTTTACAATAGGGTAGAATTCTTAATTATCTTCTTTGGCAGCAACCTCTAATAACATAAGAGCTAGTCTTTGTGTATGTGTGTGTGTGTGGGGGGGATTCCAGGTTAGTTTTATCTAGATACTTCCAAATCCTGAGCTCCAAAGTGTGTGGAGTCTACATCAATGGGGTCTTAACTTTAAGTTCTGGGAGGCAACCAATGATGGAGGAAATTGTTTTGGGAATCTCTTGGACTCCCTTGATCAATGACTTGAAAGGAGGTTTCCCATGGCTGACATTGGGGTTTTTGTTAGATAGACTATGGATCTTGGAGGAATTGCTATTGCCTCAAGTGGTTTGACTTCATTTGAATTATTTATATATGTATACACATATATTTTATATGCATTTTTATAAAAAAGTGAACTAATATTTCCACATGGATTTCAATCATGTTTATTGTTCTCCATCCCTCCCCCTCCTTCTCCCTCAGTATTGCCCTCCCCTCTTCCCCATTTAAAGAACCCTCCCTCTTTTTCCTCCTTCATAGCACCTGTGCCCACTAGTCTCCTCTCCCAAGCAGTTTCTTCCTGCTGCACATGAGCACTTTAAACGCTCCTGGTTTCTGTGGTTACTCCAGGTTCTATGATCATATCTAAAGATTCAGAGCTGGTACCCATAAATAAGGGAGAGCGTGCAATGTTTGTCTATCTAGGTCTGGGTTACACCACTCAGTGTAGTTTTCTAGTTTCATCCATTTACCGGCAAATTTCGCAATCTCATTTTTTCTTTAGAGCTGAATAGAATTCTACTGTGTATGTGCACCACATCCATCCATCAGTTGAAGGGCATTTAGGATGTTTCCATTTTCTGGCTATTGTGAATAGAGTGATAGTGAACATGGATGAGCAAGCATCTGTGTAGCAGGATGTGCAGTCCTTTGGGTGTATACCAACGAGTTGTATACCACAGATACTTTTAAATATATTTATTTTAAGTCAGACTAATGGAGTGATCACATCATCTCACTTCATTAATGTGGTTCTTGCAACCTTTTAAAGGAACTTCCATACCATTAAAATATTCGACAAGCCTTCCCTTTTCAAAGTATTTTTAGCACAGCTAAGTTGGAAACACCCAGCTTCATTGAAAACCTTTCAGCAATTTTTGGAACCTAAACAATAAACCACAAACTCTTTTCAAAGCCATTTGCAATCAGGCTTCATTCATCTTTCCAGACCTTGTATTCTCTGAAAAATGATTGTAGGAAAAAGGGGCTGGCTGAAGAAACCCACCCTGACTCTGGAGCCCAGAATTAGGGAAGGATGGCTCAGATAAGGCCAGTGAGAGAAACACAGTTTAGCTCAGATCAGAGCCATCTTTGCCCCTGTCCAACTGACTTGTGAAATCAACCAATCACAGAGCAGGACAACAGAATCCTGGCCCTAGGGCTCAGGACCAGGGAAAGAAACACAGCCTGTGTTTGGGATCTGAGCCAGTGAAATGAACCAAGGAGACATGCCCTAACTCTGAAACCAGTACCAAAGAAACACTCTTGGCCCCTAGAATCAGAGTCAGTGAATGAAATGTGCCCTGGCCTTAGAGGTAGTGTCAAAAGCCAAGAAATGCCAGTGAAAGAAACACAGTTTGGCCCTGAAATCAGGGCCTTGCCCACAAAACTGGCCAATCCCTGGGCAGAAAATAAAATAACCAATCACAATTGACTCCACCCCCTAGACATCCTGTATAAATGGCCCTGACTGGTCAGTTGTGAGCTATTCTCTTCACCCTGCTAGAGGCAGCTACTCTCCTGGACTCCTCTTCCCAAATATACCTCTTTCTCAAAAGAGTTTTGGGTGAAGATCCTCATTCACTGATGCACAGAAGAACCTTGCTGGGACGTCCCATAGTGGACTGAGCAAGAGAGAGCAGGAAACACTGAGCTGGAGATTGTGGCTCTCCAAGAGAGGTTCAGGATTGCTGTGTCCTGCAGAAAGACCACTCCCCCATTACACCAGGTATATCCTGACTTTCCCGAAGAGTCAGGATACCCTGACTTTCCCATAGAGTCAGGATACCCTTCCTAGCTGAAGCAGTTCCAGGCCTGATTCCTGAGAAGTCAGAAAAATTTCCTTTCCAAGGTTGGGCTGTTTCTTTGCAGTCCCAGCCATCAGAGCTGTGCTAAACAGCTTCAGGTGTCAGGGACACCTTCAGGGCAGAGCACTTGTTCTGAGTAGCTCAAAGTGTCCGGGATACCTTGCCCTCTAGGGCTGAACTGTCTCCTTGTAGTTTCAGCCATAAATTTACTAACATTTTGATACTGAAACCTGGGACACCAAACCCAGAGTTTTTGCAGTTTACTTACCTTGATGATTATTTCATGTACACGAATATTTTGCTTTCATGCATGCATGTGCCTCAAGTGCCTGCCTGTTGCCTGTGGAGTACAGAAGAGGGTGTTGTGTCTCTGGAATTGGAATTACAGGTGTCTGTGAACCACCATATGGGTGTTGGTAACCAAACCGGGTACCTTTGCAAGAGCAGCAACTGCTATTTACTGCTGAGCTGTCTCCCCTGCCCCATCAGACCTTGTAATCTAATAATGCATTTGTACTCTTAGGGCTTCTCAGAGTATGGTCCCTGGCCACCAGCATCAGTATTAGCTGAGAACTTGATAGAGATGCACCTTCTGTCAGGAACCTTAGTGGTGCAGGCAGGTGAGGGACTAAGCCCCCAGGTAATTCTGAGTTTCTGAGCCGCTCCATTATCCAAGTTACTTTTGACAGTCCTCTCAGAGTGTGTCTGGTATTGCCCATTGGATTTATCCCCACAGTCCCACTGGTCCACAATTCACCTCCCTTTTAACCAGTCCATTTCCTAAGCAACCTCCAAACTTCATCATAGTGGTTGTGACCTCCACACCACCTCTTTCCAGTCACATTAGCAAGCATTCTCCCAGCATGGGTCTGAGATGGAAGAACAGCTCATCTGTAGCCGGTGCTCACATAGTAGGCAGTGACTAGATTATACTGATTTGGGTTGACCTGGTTCAGCGCTACTGCATTTAAAAGGCAGACGAGAAACTTAGCAAACTCTATCCTTAGTCCCTTCCCAAGTTATCAATGAGGATAACAACACACTGCACACAGAAACTCAACCATGATGATCCCTGAAGCAAGGGTCAGTCAGTAATAATAAGAGGAGTAACAGTTAATTAAGCTCCCAGGTAAACACCATACATATGTACACACACCTATATTGTAGATAGGTATATGTAAGAGTGAATGCTGAGCCTGGGCTGTAGCAACAGATGATGAATACAAGTAGGGGAGACTGATTCCATCTGTATTGGTCAGGGGCCTAGGACCAGGGGCCAGTCTTCTCACGGGCCTGTCCAGTCCTACCATTTAGGCAGATGTCTGAGGGCATTTTTCTTTCCTTTCAAACCTATGACACAGAATCTGAAGGCTGCTTCCTAATCTGATTGCTTCCTTTCAGTTACTCTGGAAGGAATAAATGGTAAAAGTTGTCAGGAAGCCAGGAGGGAGAGCCAGGTTCAATTAAGTCATCTGCAAAGCCTATGAGAAGGAACCACGGGAAGGCTAGATTTAATTTTCCTCCCAGATGCTGAAGCAGTCCTTATTTCAGAGGGAAGGCTGTGCTGTGCTGTAGTGGGAGACTCCTTCTTCGTGTTCAAGTGCTGCCTAGTTCACTAGAAAATAGGGAGGGAAATGCTTTCCTATCTGTAACTTGATGTAGGGATTCATTAGAAATGCTGTTATAGAATTAATAAAACAATGAGTGATTACTATAATTTTCCTCCTAATAGTTGGTTAATGAGGATGAAAGCAATCATTTTTATAATACATTTTCATGTTATTGGTGGCCAAGTGTATTCAAGAGAATAATAAATGTACTAGCTTTGCAATGCATTTCTTTGGGGGAAAAAGAGAAAGATTAGGAGGATTCTGGACAGTTTGATCCTTTAGGCTATAAGAGAAAAATGTCTCTCATCCGTCATTGCATATAATTCCAGTATCTAACACTAAAAGAAGAATGCTCTTCCTGAAAGAGGCATTTGTCTTTTGAGTTCTGTTCTTGGAATGAGTTTATAGTGTTGCTGCAAATTCATAAGCTGCATGGAGTGACAGGAAAAACATGCTTATTTTCTTCCTTTGCCATTTTCAGCAATATAGGCTCAATGAAAAAACAATCATATTTAAAACTAGGCTACTTTTCTTTGGTATATAAAAGGAAGTTGTTTTCTCTAAATCAAATTCCGAACTCAATGCAGTTGAGGATAGGGGGTGAGGATGAGTTCTTAGTTTTGACTAAGAAAGTGTTTTAAGTCCTTTGCCTAAGAGTTTTCTGAGGAGAATATTTGTATATTTGACTAAATCTGTCAGTGCTTATTCAGATCTTTATAGAAAATTCTGAAGACTTGATCATTTTTAGCTCCTAGAAAAAGGTGCCAGATATATCCAAATGTTTGGACCATTTCCCTGTTTCTGTTTATTTATTATTCATTCCATCTATTTCCATATATTTTATGGTCTTGGGATTCTCATTCAATGACATACCATAGTTCTGTGAAGTTTCCTGCTGTTAATAGAGAGCATTCTGCCTGGGCCAGATCTTATCAAATCCAAGTATGAAGTGTCTATGGCATTTCTCATGGGTGACAGAACACTGTTGACACCAAACTAAACTCTATTGTCTCTGAGTGGAAGCTCTGATGGCTATGTAGGGATAAGGAACTTTCTACCCTCCAAAGGTTCAGTAACTTGAGTCTACAAAAGTAAGCTCACAATAGAAAGATCAACAGCAGTTAAGGTAGACTACTATGTTAACACAGTGGAATCACAGACTGTGACATGCAAAGAAGTGCCATATGTTCAACCTTAAAACTTTATTCATGATTTAGTGGCAAGGTGAGGCTGTGGGGAACTTTAGAAAGCTAGTGAATGATTTCTGCAGGAATGAATCAACCATAAAAAGAGACAATGGCCTGAAACAAAGTTCACCCAGGTTCTGAGTTGGCACCAACTCTAGCCTTTCCTCCTGTGAGTTTTCTGCAAGATTCAGACACTGGTGGAGAGAGGACTTTCATCAAGAGTGCTTTCCTATGCATTGGGGAAACCAGATGGCAAGAGACCCTTCGAAGTCTGAGTTTTTAGGGCTAAAGCCTGGGGCAGCAGTTCTAACAGGTTTGGCTCAGTCACTCATCTCCAGTGTTCCAGTCAAAGAGATTGAAGAGGTACAAAGCAAAGTGTAGAAGAGATAAAGGGGGCAATGAACCCCAGCTAACTTCAAGGTATTGAAATGAGCTTCAGTTCCCAATAGAGGGAGAGCTGGAGTAGGCCAGAGCTATGCAGGATTCATAAGTCTTCATGGAGATATAGGCTCCTTGATCACTATCTCCAGGGGATCAGCCTTGTTCCCACAAGGTGGTCATTCTTCTAGGACAAAGCTTGGTGAATGATTAGCCTCAGGCAGTCTGTTCTGGAAGCCCATGCTATTCCAGGAACCCAAGGTGTCAATAATTTACCTCTGTGTCTTCAGGAACATTAAAGGGGACACATGTCACATGCTATTTAAAAGTATATATATTTAGTGTTGCCTGTATGTGCTTGGATGTAGGACAATCAACTACAGCTTCTCAGGGACTGTATCCCTGAAAAAAAAAAACAAAAAACTGATGCTCTCTCCCAGTAACAATCAATTGTCAATAGCCCCTTAGCTATGAGTATGTTCCCACCAGGGCCTAAGACCTCCTGAACTATGAGGTCAGGTTTACCATACCAAGCACGAATTCCTTCCTGTGAGTAGGTCTTGAATCCAATCAAGAACAGGTTGGTTACCTTCAAGCCACAATTGCACCAGTGCGTTTGTCTTGCCTGACAAGTCAGTATTGTAGAATTGTAGAATGTCAGAATTGTAGGTCCATTGCTGGATAGGACTTGATATAGTTTTTATCTGCAGGGGCCTGCAGGGCACCTTCCTTCTAACACTATGAAAGCTAGTCAGCAGGGAGGAATGTTTTCAGTTACAACTTCGCTTCTTTATGTTCTGCAACCAAAATGTTAACAAAAGATCTTCCTATCTAGCTAGGATACATGACCATGAGCCATGGCAATAGCCCATGTTGCTTGGGGGATCTCTGGGTCGACCTTGACCAATAACTCATAGGGAAGTATCCCACAACCGACATTTTCATTTAATAACACGTCTTCACATACAACCCATGCAAGGGTACCTCCAGTCAATCGCCTAGAAAAATAATGTATATGTAATTAGCTTACAAACAAGTAGACTTCCGTAAAGCTTTTTCACACCTTATTAGTTTTGATTAACCCACCCCTATCCACTACCATCCCTCATACCCTTCTCTTCCACATTATGTAGCACATGCTTAACCTTTAATTACCAGTATTCTATACCTTTTTTTCATACCATATGTATTCTACTACTTCCTTCAATTGCTTCTTTAAATTGTGTTTTTCAATTTTCAGTTTTTAATGGCAGGACAGTAGGTTTCTTTACTGCTTTTCCCTATGTCCTTTATTTTGTTTAGTCCTTCCCTACCCCACATCCCCCCCCCCCCCCCCCCCCGGGGCCTTCCTTCCTTGCTTAACCCAATAAAAATGTCAGGGCCGTTCTTCCAAGTCACAGAAAACACAATCTCAAAATTTATACAGAAGCATAAAAGATTTTTTATGCTTAATAAAAGGAATTTGTGTTTGGTATGGTAAACCTGTATGAGTAGCCTAATCAATTCTGAAGAATAAGAATACTATGGGAGATTTCATATCCAAATTTCAAATCATATTGTAGAGCCATAAGTAATTAAAACAAACAGAACTGACATGAGTCAGATGTACAGATCCATCAATGGAATAGAACAGAGGACTCTGGTGTAAGTCCATACATCTTCCTGACTTTTGACAGAGATATATGTATATATATGAGAAAAAATGACATCCTCAACAATATGTAGTACTGGGAAACCTTTACCTCAACATGCACAGGAATGAGACTCAAGGCTCAGCTCTCACCCTGCACAAAACTTACCTTAGCACAGATGGAGTCCTGAAACTCTGAAAAGGCAATGTGGAGAGTAAACTCTTCTAGGCCTAATGAAGGGGTTTCTGAATAAGACTTCTGTAGTAAACAGGATCTCATGAAATAGCAAAGATGCTGAACAGCAAAGGAAGCTGTCAACCCAGTAAAGGTGTAGTAAATAGAATGGGAGGAAAGCTTTGCCATCTACACAATCCAACAGAGGGTCAGTGTCTAGAATGTATAAAGAACACATACACACAAAATAACACCAAGAGAACAAATAACCAAATTAAAAATGTGGCAATGGAATCCAACAGAAAACTCTCAAAAGGACTACCAACAGCTAGTAAACACTCTTAAAAAGTATTCAACCTCATTAGCTTTCAAGGAAATGAAGATTAAACTACTTAAAGGTTCTACCTCCCCACAGTGAGAATTGCTATCATCAGGAATACAAAGGACAACAAACGCTGGCGTGGATGTGGGGAAATGACAGTTCCTAGACATGGTCCGTGGGGACAGAAGCTAGTGCAGCCATTTTGGAAATCAGTCTAGATGTTTCAAACAAAAACAAAACAACTTGTCCTAGAAATAAAACTATCATATGACCCAGCTATACCCCTGCTAGATATACCCCAAAGGCTTTATATTCTACTTCATACAGTAGATACCTGCATATCGGTATTCACTTCTGCTCTATTCACAAAAGCTAGAAATGGAATTAACCTAGATGCCCACAGACAGACTGATGAATGGATAAGAACAAAGTGTACATAGACATGATGGAATTTTATTCACCTGGACTATGGTGGCGTATGCCTTTGATCCCAGCATTCAGGAGTTAGAGGTTGACAGATCTCCAAGTCTGAGGCCAGCCTAGTCTACAGAATGAGTTTCGGGACAGCCAGGGCTACACAGAGAAATCCTATCTCAAAAAAAAAAAAAAAAAAGAAAGAAAAAAGAAAGAAAGAAAGAAAGAAAATCAAAACAAACAAACAAGAAAAACAAAAAAGAAATAAGAAAAAACATGAAATAATGAAAATTGAAGGTAAATGCATAAAACTGGAAACTGTTGGGTCTCAAACCCAGGACAAAGAGCCAACTGAAGTGTCTATTAACACATTCAAGCAGATCCTAGTTAGCCAGTCTCCCTCAAACCCTATCTGTTACTGGGTCCTCCTGGCTGGCTTATCCCCCTGATCATAAACTTCTCCAGTCCAGAGACTGGGTTGCTCTTCTCCCAGCTGCTCTTCCTTATAAAACCCTGCCATTTTGGTTATGCAACCCCCTTTTTTTGCCTTTTGGTCTCTTGCCCTCTTGGCTGCTGCTTCTGGTTCCTCTCTCTCTCCCTCCACTCTCCTCTCCTCCTTGTCTTCACATGGCCTGGCTCTGTCTGCTGGTCATGTCTACTTTGGACTCTCCCAGATGTCCATGTATCTGGCTATGCTCTCCTTTATATCTTCAACAAACCTTCTGCTCCGTCATGTCCTCTTTTTTTTTTTTTTTAAACACTTATACCGAGTGAGGCAAATGCTGAGCGTTCTCATATGTGGATCTCAGTTTTTAGAAATCAGGTGCTCCACCCACCTGCCCTTTAGGGACTCAGAGCCAGCAGACACCAGACATATCAACACCTGCCATTGCCAGGTGTGGCACATTTCCTGTGGGACACATCCACCCTTTAAAAGGTCCCTCCCAACATTATAGCTCCCTCTTGTTCTGTTTTCTGTTTTCTCTGCCTATCTATCTGTCTGTCTGTCTGTCTGTCTGTCTGTCTGTCTCTCTTTCATGTCCCCACTCCCAGATGACCTTTTGCTCCCCTCCACCCAATAAGCCTTGTACATGAGATCTGTTGCATGGTGTGATCTCTTAATGGCACACCATGGTCCAGCTTTCCAAGGTACCTTCCCCTGCTAAACCCTAACATTGGTTCTGCTGCATTAATCATTAACCTTGGTACCAAGACTCAGTAGGCTCTCCTGGTGCCTGTTTTGCAGTCTAAGCCACACTGGGATGCTATCCCTTATCTCCAGTCAGCCTGCAACAGATCTATCTTCTGTCCCACTGATCACTGAGTACTCTATCCAACACTGGCAATTGGTGAATGATTCCTTTTAGTCATCATAAATTACACTTCCTCGAGTCTCTGGTACTCTTGGAGGTGGAGGTACCCACCAAGGTTCCCTTGGGCGAGTCTTATTTTTTGATCTTGGTTTTTTTCCTTTTGGCTTTATTCAAAAGTCCTGGTATCAGATGCTGTGCCTCCTTAGACTTGTAGTCCTGGCCCTTAAACTGTGGGGTAATGACCCAATGTTCGACTTGTACTTCCTCCATTCACTCCTTCCTAAGTCCTTGGGTTGCCTTAACCTCAGGCCTTGTATCTCCTCCTCTACCTTATCTATGGGAACTACATCTCCAGGTGCTCCTTTGGAATGCCTCATAGAGAACTTCCAATCTCTACACCTAGCGCAGTACTTGGGGGCTCTAAACTTATTTGCCTTTGCTATCAAATCTGGCCTCAATACTCCTTAGATAATCAATACAAATGTGTGTAGATGTATCCTGCTTGTTAAATAAGAAACACAGAGCCAGTTGCAGAGTTAAAAACCACGAGGTCAGAGCCAAAGCGGAAAACCTTACCCTTCACTGCTTCTGCGGTTCCTCCTCTCCGCAAGAGACCTACTTCTGTGTGTCCTGTCTATTTAAAGACTTTCTGTTCTCCTCCCTCATTGGTTGTAACCCAGCCACATGACCTTCTCGTCACTGCCTGTTTGTACAGACCTCCAGGTCTTCTATGGTTGGTATTGAAATTAAAGGCGTGTGTCTGCTATGCTGGCTATGTCCTTGAACACACAGAGATCCGCCTAGCTCTGCCTCCCAAGTGCTGGGATTAAGGGCGTGACCCACTACTGCTCGGCTTCTGCTCTGGCTTGCTCTGACCTCAAGGCAACTTTATTGACATACAAATAAAATCACATTTCAATACAAGTAAAATATCACTATAAATGTGATTGACAAATGGTCTGCTAGATCCCAATATGATCTGGGACCCTTACAAATACTGATCTGAAGGGAAAAAAAATCCCCATTCCCTATTTCTTCTTTCTTCTCTCCAAGCCCTCTTTGTTTTTGTCTGGTCTCCCTCCTCACACTGTGTAAATGTTCTGTCTTTAAGCTATGGTTGATGGATCTGTAAGTTTGTTGCAAAGTGGGAGCTGGAGCTGAACCTGGCAGGAAGGTGGGGAAAGCAAAAGAGCAGGCCAGGTCCTGCGTTGCATGTACCTGTTCTCCCCTTGAGTCCCTGTTCCAAACCAAGCTGCTAATCTAACTCTCCTAAGGCTAGACTCCTTAACTATATCTTCTGCTCCTAATATAATATCCTGCCATATCTAGGTGTTCCCTCAAAACCTGCATCCTGGACAGCTCCAAAGCAACTAGGTGGTCCAGGCTCACAGACTGCTTCAACTAAACCTGTACTTTCCTAGCCCCTGATGGTCCCACAGGGCCTGGACAGCCACTGAAAACAGCCTGCTTTTCCAGGACTTGGCCAGCATTTCAGTTTTCTTGAGTCCCCAAAGATGTCAATGCCCCCAGACAGCAGGAAGCAATCTAAAGAGCACAGTCTCCTCATTCCTGCCTCGTCATTACCCCTTCCCATTTCCTCACCCTTTATCATAAACAAAAGGGAGGAGTGTTAGAAATTAGATGCTCTCCCAGCCTGCCTTCAGGGACTCAGCAACTCAGTAGCTATGTCATCACTTGCTGCCAACCCTTTAAAATGTTCCTGCCATCACAGATGGTTCTCTCTCTCTGTCATTGTCTCTCTCTCTCTCATGTTCGCACTCTGAGATAGCCTTTCATTCTGCCTCCCATACCCAGTAAACCTCTTATGTGAGATCTGTTGCATGGTATAATCTCTTTGTGGCACACCTTAACCCCAACTTGCCAAGGTGCCCCTCACTGCCTAATTCTAACACCAGTTTTGAATCACTAGTTTTGTGTTAGTCTTGGAGTATATGTGGAAATCAGAAAAGATACCTATGGGAGAAGTGTCATGAAATAATCCTTTTGTACACTGTGAATATGTATTATTCTCATTGGTTTAATAATGAGCCAACTGACCAATAGCTAGGCAGGGAGAGGTTAGGTGGAAAAGCCAAACTGAAAGGACATTGGGAAGAAGAAGGGCAGAGTTGCCAGCCAAATGCAAAGGAAGCAGAAGATGAACATGCTGTGCTGAAGAAAGGTACCACCACATGGTAGAGCTTAGATAAGAAATATGGGTTAATTTAAGTTAGTAACAAGCCTAAGCTATTGGCTGATAATTTATAATTAATATTAAGTCTCTGTGTGGTTATTGGGGAGCCAGCAGTCTGATGAAAAATTCCACCTACAAATGGCACCCAATGTCCATGGCCATGTATGTCCACATAAAACCTTGAGAAAGCTTAAGAAAAGGTTCCAAACACACAAAAACTGACCAAAACATGGCATCCTAGTCTCACAGGCTCATGTCAGCCTCAGTTCAGAGACACATCTCCTGGCACCTGCCTGTGGGATGGAGCCAGCTCCCAACCACCATGCTCTAGCACCATGCATTAAGCTGAACCACACTGGCAGCTAACATAGCAGTTTAAGATTCATCTCATGTTATCAAAGAACCCTACAGCTGTCCAATAAAGACAGATCCAGATGAAGAAAACCTCTAAATTATCACAGTGTGTTTAAAAATGTACATAGGCTTGAGAAGGAAAGGAGAAAGGGTATAGACAATCATAGAAAAATAATTTAAAACTAATAAGTAAAGTTCTTGAAACAGTAAAGTAATATAAAATTAAAAAGTCACAAAAAGATGGAAAATACACGGGGAGTCTGGATCCTGTATGCTATTGTGTTGTCTTTAAATTTTTTGATTGCTGATGAACAATCAATAGCTGCTAAGAGCCATTGAATTGTGAAGGCTACTGGATTAAACCAGCCTATATATTTAAAAAATGTCTTAACATCAAAATGGAATTCAAAAGATATATTGCTTTGGGGAAGAGGTTATGCTTTTGTTTCCACAGAAAAACGAAAGGGTGTGGATTTGTTCAAGGATAAAGATGATTAGGTTTAATCAAGGAAGACCTGAAAATCCTGGCTACAGACATAAAGAAATAAACCTAGAAAAACTACAAGACATATAACATATATTTTACCTACACAAACATAAAACAACAACAAAAAATCATTTTTGGCTCACTTGTGTACTACACACAGTCTATACTTGTATTAGTACACATATGTATATTACCTTTAAAAGTTTATGCATTTTCAGAGCAAGGGGATGAGACACCAATATAAATGAATGGCCTCTGTTGGAGTTTCCTCAAAATTTTGCATCCAGAACAGCTTCAAGGCTACTGGCTGAGATGGTCCAGCCTTACAGACTTAACCATTATCCTGATTTTCTCCAGGTTCCCCCAAAGATTTCAGCACCCCCAGACAACAGAAAGCATCCTAGAGAAAACAATGCCCACATTCTCAAAAGACCAGTTATGAATGTTTGTTGTCATTTGAGGGGAGGGTTGGTTACAAGTTGTTATTGTTCATGGTCAGGAAAAAGCTAAATACAGGAGTTAAATTCAAAGTTCTCTTTCTAAAGAAAAAAAAAGGGAATATAATATAGAAATGATGATATAAAGGGTAGATTATTGGATCTACTTTAATCTAAAAAGCAACTATTCATCTCAAAATATTTTACATTGGTATGGATTTTGGTTTATTGACACAAATTTAGAGTTATTTTTGTTATACTATATGTATATTTCTACTTTTGCTTGGGACATTGTACTTATGCAACTCATTTAAAAATGTAATGTATAATTAAGAAATACAGGTTAGTAGTTAGTCATGAATTTCAAAGACCTATAGAATGTGGCATTTAAAATGTTTTAATAACATAAGGCTTTTCTTCACAGTGAAGCTTGTCTGCTCCTGACAGCACCAATTTAACTGAGAAAAGATGATGGGCATTGAAGAAACCCCATATGGCATTTGCTTTTATTTTGTTGGAAAAGCTAGCCACCGGGCAAAGAAACTGCCCTTGCCTCAATTGCTGACAGTATACTGTCCAAACTGGACCAGCGGGACTCAAAAGAAAGTGACTGCCAAACCTTGCCAAGACAAGGTAGGGCAGTCTTTCAAAATTCTCTGCTTCTCAGAAGTGTGTGTTAGCTATACTAGGCCTGTAGGGCAAAGATTGATTCTCCAATATTATAGTAGTAGAATGTTGGATGACTCTGTAAGCAGCCAGCTGTCCATGTTGTTAGGTAACATTTCACCCTTCTGTGGTCTTTGATGAAGCTAAAGACTAAATAATTAGACTTAAAGTTTTCCTTAGTTATGATAAAAGGTAAATTAGATATAAAACTTTAGACTCACAAAGATAAGAGAGATAATAAAGTATTTTTTCTAGTTTTGTCAAATACAAATGGACTGGATATTATAACTGTAATTCTTACCTGATAACTGTTTTTGTTATATATAGTTTTACTATGTTAAAGTTAAAACCTTTCTTTTTAATTAGACAAAAGGGGGAAATGCTATGGAATAATTCTTTTGTACACTACAAATATGTATTACTCTCATTGGAGATGAACATGCTGTGCTGAAAAAGGTACATGGTAGAGTGTAGATAAGAAACATGGGCTAATTTAAGCTTAAAGAGCTAACTAGTAATAAGCCTAAGCTATCAGCTGAACATTTATAATTAATAATAAGTCTCTGTGTGGTTATTGGGGAGCTGGTGGTCCCCATGAAAAACTGTGCCTACAGAGAAGTACATTAAGAGAGAGGGAGTTAGTAGAATATAAGAAAGGTTTAAGTCTACTTTTTAAAGATATAATAGAGCTTTGAACTTTTGTCTCAACAAATTGAGTCTGAAATATTTGAAAATCTTTAGTATCAAAGTCTTGAAACAGACACCAATAAGCCCAGGAATGTCTCCAAGGGACTAGACAGGGGTCTGGGAAGGATGGCTAAGGCTAGAGCTGGTGATCTGGACATCTACAACATCTCCCACCCCATTGGGATAGTCAGTAAATAGATTCCACATGGAAAGCTGGTTCTCATTATTCCACATTCTGGCTCACCCCTAATCTAAATCATTATGTGGCTCCCCATTACCATCACCATAAAGTTCACTTCCTTAGCCTGATGTCCGTAGCCTGTTCACTCTGCTCCAGCCACCCTGGCAGGGGCTTACTTTGGCTTTTTGTATGTCATACACCAGCTGAAATATCCTCTCTCTATGCCAGCCTCTTCCAATACATCCTTCATAACTTATTCCTTTACCTATTTTCTATGCAGATTTCACTGTTCTGCGGGAATAACGGTTTCTCTTAAACTTCTCAAACATAGGGTCCCTCTTTCACTCAGTCCTGACCTCATCCTACCCAGCCTGCCTTGGCGCCCAGCACATACAGAGTTCTCAAGAATTTGATCTCTGTGCATAGAAGACCAGAAAGCTTTACCAGACATCTAAAGTGGACAAAGCACTGAATGCTGGGGGACAGACTGAGAACATAGCTCTGTCCCAGAAAGTCAGTTTTGTGTCACTGAAGGCAGGACTGGTCAACCACAGCTAATAGCAAATTACATGATAGCAGATTTCAGAAAGAACACCAGAGGGCAGCACAGGCATGAATTTGGGTCTACATCTCCCACCTTACTTTAGGAGACTTGGACAACAGGGCCCCAAAGTCACTGACCCTCCTCTTGGGTCATATTCTTCTTGGAAGGACCTCATGGTAGGTTTGGAATGAGGAAGACGGGATACTTGCATCCTCCATGTTCCCCTAGAAGACCCATGTCCCCAGCTGAGTCCCAGTTTGCTAGAACTGGGAGGGGTCTTTCTCTGGGAGGCAGTGGGACTGTTGGTCCTTGGAGCCCTGAAAGTTACACTGCTTCCCTTTATCTCTGCAACTCTCTGAATGTGAGCCTGGAGGTCAGGATAGATGGGCAACTGAACATGCAACCCAGCTCCCAGGAACATCATTCCTGGGACTGTAGCCTGGAAACTTTACTGATGTATTCCAGAGCTTCTGTGCCTAGGTTTCCATCCCCACATCTCATCCAGGGGCTCCTGTAGTTCCATGGCTCCACAAGTACCTGGGTAATGGGCCTCTCATCCTAACACACTCAGAGCATGAGTGCCAGGGACTGCGCTGCCACAGTGACCACCACCTTCTGGCTCAAGTTGTGCAACAGCCTAGGTGTTGGGATGACTAGGGGACAGAGCAGCAATGATAACAGTGTACAGGGACTCCTCAGGGTTGTGGGTGAACCTGAGCCTGCTTGGGCCCCAGAGCAAGTGCTAAGGCTGAGCCACAGTGTCTGCAAAAGCTCTATTGTGGTAGCCACCAGGGCCAATCACCCCATGGGCTCTCAGGCCTAATCAGGGCATGGTGACTGCCTCAGGGAGGAGCTGTCTAGGGTCCTTTTTCAATACGTAAAATCAAATCCATCTTGAAAAAGGAAGCTCCTGTGCTCATTTATAGAATGTAATAAAGAGACAGGCAACTGTGGTCCCTATATTTTGGTGTGAGGCTTTGATTAAAAACAACTTTCTCATTCTGATCTGTATTTCAGTCTAAATCAAATCAAGATATGAGGGGCTTCAAAAAGGTCTCTGAGAGATTGTGGGGCAATAATGATAAGACAGATGGAGAGAGCTGTCCCAGATAGACAGAGACATGGGGGAACAATTCACCTGGGGCAGCAGTGGCTAGCGACACTATAGATGAATAAACTTTTATGTGTGTAAATGCTAAAACAAGGATGCATATGAAACAAAACATTGCTAAGCCGTAGCATTTCACACCTTTACTACCCTTGCATCCAGTATGAAGCTAAGGACCAATGGTGGATGCTTGATCTTACCTGAGACTGGCATGTAGCATGCTCAGAGGAAACAGTAAAAGCACCCTAATACCTCAGTGTGTGGACACTGAAGCTGATTCATGCTTGTCTCTCACTATGCCAAATGCTATGACACTAGGTGAAACAAGCCACATCTAACATTTGACATTCACTGTGACAGTTAATTCTATTTCCTCAAATACAGAAAAGGGGCTGGGAAAATCTGACATTCATCAGTATCTACAGTAAATCACATACCAAAGCCTAATATTATTGCTGAAAGTTTGTAAGTTCTGTTAACTCTACAGGCTAATCCTACACACACACACACACACACACACACACACACACACACACACACACACGCGAGTCTTTGCAGCAATTCAAACTATTGGGATACATCAATAAAAAGGGGTCCACTTATCACCTCATCAGCTGAATCTTCTGGTTCAAACAAAATGACTAGATTACCAATAAAGCAATTTTCATCACTTGTGATGGCTGGAGTCACTAGTAGAGAAATATTTCAGATTTTCCCTAATCTAGAATCTATACAAGGACTAGGGAAATAGGTTCACCAGTATCATACTTTCCCTACCCTCCAATTCTGTAACTGAGGCCAGAAGAGGATGCCTATGCCATTATCTTCCTTTGTCAGCCACCCACACCTCCAGAACTTCCTGCTGCTGACTCTGACTTCTGTTCCTCTCTTAATTTTGCAGTTTATTTCTCGTTAATAGTGCCTATCTCATTTCTCTGTGCTGCCTTGACTCTGCCATATTATTCCCCAACAAAAAATCCTGGAAGAAACAAACAAAACAAACAAACAAAAAAAAAAGACTGGGGGCTGGAGAGATGGCTCAGTGGTTAAGAGTACTGACTGCTCTTCCAGAGGTCCTGAGTTCAATTCCCAGCAACCACATGGTGGCTCACAACCATCTGTAATGAGATCTGGTGCCCTCTTCTGGCCTGCAGACATACATGCAGACAGAACATTGTATACATAATAAATAAATAAATCTTTAAAAAAATAAAAAAGACTCCTTTTACTCTGAGGAATGGATGGATCCTTAACTAAGAAACAGCATTTGGGATCTGGGATCACAGTGTGCTTCACAGTTGGTGGGTAGGATTGTGACAGCTGAGACACTGAATGGCTGTTTGGCTCATTGGGTTATCTAATGTAATTGGGAAATATTTAATTCTCACACCAATCCCCTGCATTTTCTGATCTGTTTGGAGGTGATGAAGATGAGAGGTGACCTCACTTGTCCAACTCCCTTTACTTTCAGGTGAGGGAAGGGGTTGGAGCCACCAATGGAACCTGTCCAGATTGCCATGGTCCCCAGATGGACTGGAAGGGACATGTCCCTGGCAGGTCTGAGACTCCAAAACATCAGGTGTGACCAAACAGTCCCCCTAACCAGCTCTTATTGGGTACATTCTTGAATGCTACTACCTACCTGATGGGTCTTCCTCATTACCTTGGAGTGTGGTGATATTTTGTTTGTGCTCTGACAAATAAAGCTTGCCTGGCGATCAGAGTGAGGAGCTAGACACTAGACACTAGTTAACTATAGAGGTCAAGCAGGGGCGGCATCTATCTTTAATCCCAGCACTTGGGGGGTCTCATGCCTTTAATCCCAGCACTAGGGAGGTGGAGAAAGGAAGTGATATGGCTGTGCAGAGAGAGGACTATAAGACCGGAGGAGACAGGAGCTCATCCCTTTTCGGTCTGAGTTGTTGTGGAGGTAAGAGATAACTGACTGGCTCCTTCACTTCTCTGATCTTTCAGTATTTACCCCTATATCTGACTCTGGGTTTCTGTTATTAAGACCAATTAGAATTCTTGCTACATCTGGCGTTCAACTTGTGGATTACAAATTCACGAAAAGTCACTTGCCAGAGCTGCATGTGGGGGCTCCCACCGGAATTACTACCTCATGGGCTAGGTTTTCCTTTCTTTTTTTCCCCTGAGTCTCTGAGCGAGTTTGGGGTTTTTCTGTTACAGCCTTTCTGCAAGCAAACACTGCACACAGGCATCTGGGCTCTAAATGCTGCAGGAGCTAGCCACTTTTGCATGTCCCCATGTAGACATGCTCTTTGGCTTCTTTTCTCCTGGTGGGTTGTGGGCTTCCTGGGACTCCCTTCCCTTTGGCTAGTGTGCCACACTAGGTAGTTCCTTGAAACCTGCTTAGGTTTTTACTGTTCTATGCAGCAGCAGTCAGCTTCACATTTCACCATCATCTGAATCATCATTGTTGGCAGATTTGGTGGGACAATTGGAAATTCTTAAAGGGAGGAATTAGTTAAAAGAGAGAGGTCACATTAAAAATGGGAAACACTATTACCATGGAGGGAGTTAGGTCTCTGTATGAGAATACGCTGGACAGTTTAAAAATGGAACAATTAAATGAGAGGATAATTAATTTAGATGGGATTTATGTAATGGCAATTATATACATTATCAGTTTTATCATTTTTGTTTTATCACTAAAAAGGTTGGTTAAAATGAGGAAAACCAATCTCAGCAATGCATTTTAACTTAAGAGAGGAAACAGCCTATGGTTTTTAAACAACCAACTTATCCAGTAACCTTATGGGAATTGCCAAATGATTGATATCCCCAAGACTGTGTAAGAACTGAATGGACTCCTGTGGAAATTTTAGATTTAAGGCGATTCAAGGAAGTGATAGTCTCATATGGCATGCATTCACCTTTTGTATCTGGAAACAAAAGCAAAAGCTCTTCCCCAACATAACACATACCCTGGTTTCCATAATGAGGTCAGCACGTCCTTAAAGTATACAGGCTGATTTAATTCAGTAGGTTTTTCTATTATCCAATGTCTCTCTGCAGCTGTTGTTCCTTTCTCATTAGCATTGAGAAAATTCAGTTGTAATGGACACACTCAAGATCAAATTGTGTGAATATACAGATTGACACATACTACTTAATCACACATTCCCACACCACTTAAGTGGACAGTGTCTTTTGTAGAGGTTACAGTGGATGGCTGTATTAGTCAGGGATCTCTAGATTCACAGACTTGTGGAATGAACACCCCCCCCCCACACACACACACATAAAGGAAATTTATTGGAATGATTTACAGGCTACCGTCCAACTAATCCAACAATGGCTAGCTGTGAACAGACAGCTCAAGAATTGAGTAGTTGCTCAGTCTCTCGAAGCTGGATGTCTCAGCTGGTCTTCAGTATATGCTGGAATCCTGAAGCAGTAGGCTCCAGTGCCAGTGAAGGAATGGATGTGCTGACAAGGCGAGGGCAAGCAGGCCAAGATGAACCCTTTCTTCTTTCATTGTCCTTATATGGGCTTCCAGCAGAAGCTGTGGCCTCCATTGAAGGTGTGTCTTCTGGTCTCACGATCCAGATGAGAGATGTGTCTTCCTACCTCAAAGGTCCAGGCTAGAAGTAGGTTCACCCACTTCAAACAATGCAGAAAATCTCTCACAGGTGTGCCCTCCAATTTCTGGATTGCAGTTCATTCCAGACATAGTCAAGTTGACAACCAAGAAGAGCCAGTGCAATGGCCATAACTTTTTTACCTGGGGAATGCTCATTCATTTCCACCCGTCTGCCTAAAGAGTGAAGATGTTAGATGAGGTGAGTGTTGAGGGAATTAATTTACATAAAATTGGTAGTGGTATGAAATTTTTTATTTGTTTTTATTTTTTTGTCTAGAAAATTGTCCCTTATATTGTTCAGGGTATGCCAAAAAGATTTCCCATAGACCACACTCACAGACATATTCACAGTCACCACAGCTCACACACATAGATATTGCTTTGCCCTCAGGATTAGGAATCCACACAACCATGTGTTGCTTCCTGAGACTGTAGGAAATGGTATAACTCCCCACTGGTTCAGCAGTTTGCTTTTTTTCAACCTGTAATTAGGCTCTGGGATTTCTTCTCAGCAAGTAAGTAGATGAGCAGACCTAGAGTTCTGTTGTGCCCCTGAGTCCATTTACAATTAGACACAGGATAGCATTGTAAGGGTCACATCATGCTCCGCCCCCATCTCTATGGATGTTTCATTTACTCTGACAACATCTGAAAACCAGAAAATAGGAATCTGTAGAAAACCTATGCATGCTGATTACATGGAAGATTTCTCAAGTTTTTTTTTTCTTAGAACACAGAAAAAATTTGACATTTTAAAATTAAATTTTTTTGTGATACTGATATTAAACTTAGGGTCTTGGTCATGTTAGCCAATGCTTTGTAAATCTATCCCAGCCATTTCTTTCTTTTGACTTTGAGGAAGGGCTTCATGAAGTTTCTCCTGGTAATTTTGAATATAGTCTGTAAGACAGACAAATATAGAAATTACGATCCCTTTGCTTTGGTTTCTCAAGCAACAGTCATCATGAGCCTGTGTCAGGGACTCTAGTACATTTTCCCCCAAAACAGGAAAAACATGTCTTTGAGGAAAGCTCAAGTTCACTTCTTCCCTGCTTCTTCTTCTCTTTCTCCTTCTTCCTCTTTCTCTTCTTATTGTTAATCTTCTCCTCCTCCCCCTTCCCCCTCCTTTCCTTCCCCCCCCCTCCTCCTTCTTCCTTCTTCTCCTTCTTCTTCCTCCTCCTTCTTCTGGTTTTTTGAGACAGGCTTTCTCTATGTAGCCCTAGCTGTCCTGGAACTTACTCTGTAGACCAGGCTGGCCTCAAACTCAGAGATCCACCTGCCTCTGCCTCCCAAGTGTTGAGATTAAAGGTGTGTGCCACCACTGCCTGGCACTACCTTGCTTTTATAAGTGGTGAACCCCATATGAATGGCACCTTGAGTCAGGTAACAATAGGTAACAAATTTTCTTTGATATTCTTCCACAAAGGAAATTGTATGTCCTGTATTCTGAAATATTCCTTAACACCATGTAAATATATGTCACTGTGATTGATTTAATAAAGAAGCTGACTGCCAAATAGCTGGACAGGATAAGGTTAGGTGGGAGAACCAGACTAAGGATGCTGGAAAGAAGAAGGGCAGAGTTAGAGGAGTCACCAGCCAGAAATGGAGAGGAAACAGGAGGTGCAAGATGAAAGAGGGGTAACATCACATGACAGAATGTAGATTAGTATAAATGGGTTAATTTAAGTTGTAAGAGTTAGCTGGTAACAAGTCTGAGCTATTGGGTGAGCATTTATAATCAATAAGTTTCTGTGTGGTTATTTGGGACTGACTGCCAAGACACAGAAAAACTCTGCCCACACTGTATAATATACATGTTCAGATTGACATACCTGAAACTGATTAAAAAAAGACAGAACTCAATACCACACATATATTTCAGAGAAAGGTAATTTTTTCTAAATAATAGGTTGAGTCTCTTCAAGTGGCTTGTCTTTTAAAAGCTTCTTCCAAAAGATCTTCAGAGGACCTGGAAGAATGTAGGAAAATTGTCAGCACATTTGTGATAATGAATACTCATGGAGTTTTCTTGGTCTTGATGATGGGCAGTGTTAGATATGAGTATGCAATCAGTAAACTCAGACTGGATCTTTGGGCTTGGCTTTATCATTATATACATCCAACATGATCCATGTGGAATTATCAAATTACAAATGGGTTCACAATGCAGTGTGCAAGGCAATGCCAGTGCCCTGTCCCTTTCTGGCTATTCAAAGCACATCCAGCTCCCCACTTCTCCCTTTCGATGTTGCAACATCATTATTCTTCCATGGGTCTTTATCTGGCACCTTTGTGTTTATCATTTATTCCACTGGATTTTGAAAAATGACTATGAAATAGACAGAATACTAATTATTTGCATCACTTATATGCACATTTTTATGACACTAAAGCCCAAAGCCCTCTGTGTATTCCACATCTCTCTAAACATCTATTTTTACCTCTGATATTTACATATTTGAAATTCTACCTAGAAAATTAAACGAGAACTATAGTAAAGGCATCCAAGACTGAGTAGAAGCATTTAGAGTGTTTCTACTTACAGAGGACTTGATAGTATAGGACTCTAAAGATTCCCAAACAATCCTCATGAAAACTATCAGCATGAATGAACAAATCCTTCAAAATTTCAAGATATATAGGGTCAAGAAAAAAATTCAAATTTTCTGAATGTATCAGTAAATTCTCACACACAAAAACTGTCAAGAAAGTAACTATATTTACAATAATATGTGATGGGTCAAGTGTTAGGTGTTTAAGGGTTTGGTTCTTGGAGGGATTTTTTCTTAGTATTTATTTATTTTACTTTATGTGTATATATGTGTGCCTGAGTGACTGGGTGCCCATATGTATACCCTGTGTATGCAGGAGCCTAAGGAGGTACAAAATAAGTGTTGGATGACATGGAACTGAAGTTATAAAAGGCTTTGAGCTACCATGTAGGTTCTGGGATCTCCATGGAAGCAGTAAGTTCTCTGAACAGCTGACTCATCTCTCCAGCCCATGTGTGTGTTCTCTCTCTCATATATATACATACTAACTCTGACCCTTTGGAGATGACTGTTTAAATTGGAGTACCTATAGAAGGCAGGACACTAGTGAGATATCATAGGAGGTGGATTTAAAGGAAAGGCAGAAAACAGGTGGTCTAAAGAGGGCAAGTGAAATAATGGAATAGGTAGGGCTATTAGAAAACAGGTGGTATAAAGATGGGAAAGCAGGGCCAAAGAGAGATAACTAATACTAAAGAGTTTGAAATGTCATATGGAAATGTCCTATTGTGGGAGCTTTCTAAATCACATATGTATACATATACAAAAAGGGTTTGAATGGAGTTATCCTCTCATAGGCATGGGGAAAAGGCCTCACCAGACACAATAGGCCATCAAATAAAAAGCCCACTGTCAGATATGGATTACCTGTTTTTGAGTTGTTAGTCAGTAACCTTCCATAAGTCTTCCCCCAAACATTATAGATTACTGCTATTGCTCTTGGTTACTCTTCAGAACTTGATAGTATATTGTCCCACATACCTGACTCACAGGACATGGAAACATTGGGTTCATACTAACCTGGAAGCTTTATCTCTGCTGGCTAGTTTTCATAGTGCTAGAAGGTTCTATGCACAGTACTGGAGGAGAAAGGTCATCATCAGTATTATCCAGATGTGAGACTTTCAGTTCAAATTACCAAATGGCATAGCAATATGCCCACTGTTGCAATATTGGCAAAAGTGTTAAGGTGCTAACCAATCGCTTTCTGATTGGATTTAAAGCCCAGTCTGTAATATGGACCCCATGTCTGATACTATTTACTGAGCTGGAACCCATGGCTGGGTAGGTTCCAAGCTTCAAGGAAGAAATTACTATTGCCATTCTGCTATGTAGGCATAGTAATAAACTGCCCATCTAACTAGTTACCTTTTAATCCTTACTAATGAATCTCTCAGTCCTTATCAGAGAAGGTTATTCTTGTAGTAGATAGTGACTCATGACTGGTCAAAATGGAGAGAATAAAGGATTGTGCTCAGCTCTAAATGGGACATCTTTATCACAACCATCAATATCACTGGTGCTCAGAAATCATCATGAACAGAAGGAGGAAAGATAGCAAGAGCCCAGTTTAGTGGATGGTGACTGTGAAACAGTATTTGACAGATACAAACATGTAATTGCATTTGTGAACTCATAATGACTGTGATTGTATTCACAAGATCTGTAAAAGATCAAGCCAGCCAAAATCCCAGCATGGATGGTGAGGCTTATGAAGTCCTACCCCTATCTGAGGAAGTATTCCCCATGGCTACTCGGCTGGGAAGAGTGAATTTTCTTTAGGGATGTAGTCCCTGAATGGCTACCAAAATGCTCCAACATGGTTTCACTCTCATACACATTCAGGCAACACTCAGTAGGACTATGTTTGAAAACAGTGAAAGAGCACATAAAATGTAAGTTTCTTCAGAGATGGTGATAAGGGAAAGAATGGGGCTTGGGTTGGATCCTAACACTTTATAAGCATGTATGAATATTAAAATACAATGCTTAATAAAAAAGCAACCACACTTCTACACAGGTTGGGGAGGGGCTCACAAAGTCCAATTCCTAGCTGAGGAGCTATTGACAAGTAAATTATGGCTGCTGCTAGGAGAGATAAAATACCAATTTTCCTCAGGAATGAAATCCCTGGTAGGCTGTCCATGATGCAGCAGATGCCCTTATACCTACGCATGTATTGGGAATACTAAGTGGACTCAGTGGGGTTTTAAAAGTGTATGTAAAGTTAGGAGGGAAAGTGTGCTGGGGATAGGAGAGGTGTCAGATGAGAGGGGGTGGGGGTGTATATGATCAAAACACATTGTATAAATACATGAAGCTCTTAATAAAATAAAAAAAGAAAATGGTACTTAGTGAAAAACTGGAAAAGCTTAGAAATTAAGTTGCTTCTTGCTGTGGGATGTTCTGTATGTTAAATGTGTTGCTCTTATTGGTTAATAAATAAAACACTGATTGGCCAGTAGCCAGGCAGGAAGTATAGGTGGGACAAGGAGAGAGGAGAATTCTGGGAAGTGGAAGGCTGAGGCAGAGAGAGACACTGCCAGCCACCACCATGACAAGAGAGATGTAAGGTACCGGTAAGCCACAAGCCACGTGGCAACTTATAGACTAATAGAAATGGGTTAATTTAAGATAGAAGAAGTAGATAACAAGAAGCCTGCTGCGGCCATACAGTTTATAAGCAATATAAGTCTCTGTGTGTTTACTTGGTTGGGTCTGAGCGGCTATGGGACTGGGGCAGGTGAGAGAGATTTTCCTGACCATGGGCCAGGCAGGACCAGGAAAACTCCAGCAACAGCTTCTTAACACCCCTTTTCCTGAGCTTCACAAACTAAATCTAATTATGGCTTTAGCACTTATCCTAATTTTGAATTCTCATGTTTTTTCTAATATGTGAATTTTCAAAGATTGCCTCTGTAAACCCAGGAAAATGTAATGGAAGTCAGCTACTATCACAAAAACTGCTACTTGGAAAGGTCAAGGACTTTTCCCAAGGTCAAGCCATGGCTTAAGAAGTCTTGGTGATATTTTAGCTTTTGTATATATGTTAAGCGATTCCTGCAATGATTTTTCTTGTATGCTATGTACACTTCCAAGAACTCATAACAGTTTGTTTTATCTGAAATACCTATCAAGCATCCAAAGCCAAACAATCTCCTGAATTAAGATAAATTAAGCTTAGACCCTCCTTTCTTATACAGCCTTAGTGGTATTTATAATAATATTATAGACTCCTAACATTTACCTAACCACTTCTAGGAATGTAGTTTGAGCACATAAGTTCCCTTTTTCTGATATATGAACCGAGATTTTAGTTCTTAGTTGACCTCCTCCTTTACCACTCCTTTTTTGGGTTGTAAAAGAAAGCCTGATGGTTACCACCTGAGGAAAACTTGTCTGCCTTTATGACCCTGTACGAATTCAAGCCTGGTAACCTTGTTTTGGCTAGAGCACTGCTATTGCATGGGTATATAACCGTAAACCTCAGAGACTGAGAGAGGATTTTGACTGGAGAACTAGATAGAGAACTAGATGAATGAGATGGAAGATGAGGAAGAGCCAGATGGACAAGAACGAGATGGGCCAGAAGTAAGATGAGAGAATTAAGGTAGAACTTAGAGGGTCCAGCAGATAAATGTCGAGAGAAATCAGGCAGGAAAGGAGCTAGGCATGAGAGCAGACCTGAAGCTGTATAGACAGAATTTTTATCCCAGAGGAATAAAGTAGATGGACTAAGAGCTCGGTGTACTTAGATTCTTTTCCCAAAAATAATTCATAGCTTCTCTTCCGGGCCCCTGGGAATAAGATTATTAAGGCTGGACCATAATAATTTTTGAAAGATTACAATAAATTGAATAATATGGTAGTTTTAAAGCAAAATTTTACTCATTAAATTGTGAATTTTCAGTTACCAAAAAATGCCTCCAATTTACCTTAACATATTGGTTCCTTTTATGCACCCTAACCTACTGATCTCTCCTTATCCTTACCATGCTATACTTAGAGAACACAATATTGTGTATATTATTGTAGGAGCCCTTGTTATCTTAACTTTCCATCATACATTATTATTTATAGTTCCCATCATTCTAGTTTGAATGGCCTGCTATGCAGCTGTAGGTTTGTAACAGTATCTCATTTGTATGGAATACATTATGTTTTTCTCTTTTCTTTTTTTTTTTCCAAGACAGGGTTTCTCTGTGTAGCTTTGCGCCTTTCCTGGAACTCTGTAGACCAGGCTGGCCTCAAACTCACAGAGATCCACCGGCCTCTGCCTCCCGAGTGCTGGGATTAAAGGCATGCGCCACCACTGCCTGGCTGGAATAACTTATGTTTAAAACCTGAATCACATGCTAAAAGTCATGTTAGCCACTTCCATATTGATTTAACATGGTATTCAAAATCCTCTGCAATTTGAATAAATTTGATCTCCCAGATCTTAATAATTAGACATACAATCCGGATACTCTACACTTAAGAAATATAAAAATAGCTCCAATTTTTCATTCTTACTTTTTTTTCTAAGACTAACCACATGACTTCTTCCATTTAACTTACAGCAAGCCAACATTATCTGTCTAAAGACACTGTTCATGAGAAACATCACATCTCAGTACTCCTTTTTCCCCAATAATTTAGCTAATTCAGTTTTATGTTTTATGAAACATCACTCATTCCTATCTCAATTATTGATGAAGCAACTAATCTAAATGACTAAACACAGGAACGTACTTTCTGTTGTATTACTTTATTGAATTTCTCCCCTACCTGCAGCAACAAATTATACTGAAAACACTTCAGGAACTCTTAATTTTCAAATAATAATACATCAATGAACATCATTAATTAATTTGTGGTCAAACTTGTTATAATCCATAGTCATAATAGCATTGATTGTTAAATTTCCTTTACAACTGCCTAAGGCACAAGTAAATGCTCCTGTTGCAGACTCAGTAGTATGAATAGCCATCTTGCTGAAGTTAGGGGATTCTGGAATGTTACAAATTATAATCTTATTAAACTAACAGAAACAACAGCTCATCATGTTCTTTGTCTCTAGGAGGCTTATTTATCACAGGGTATATTTATTTACAATGTACTTAAGACCACTGATTACATATTCACTAATTAGTCATAAAGCACTTTGGATTTTAGCAATTTTAGCTCAAACATCATGAAGCAGCCACACGGGGTTGACAGCCTTCATGATAGTATACAGCTTGACTTCACTATCACTCTGCCTACTCAATTTACTAAAGAATCCATTACTGAACCATTATCCTAGGGTGAGTACTACAATCTGTCTTAACCTTAATAATATGATAAATCACAGCCAGCTAGCTTCCCAACTACTATTAATTTAACAGTTTAACTATTTTATCATAATTTTCCTGGTTGCCTTACGCTGTTTTAGCAGGTCTTAACATACACATTGCAGTCCTCTATCATTTATATCCTGAATACTTACCACATAATATTAATCTCTCATTTCCACAAGACTATTTAATAAATATTTGTTATGTCATTGTTCTTATGACTTCTCAAATATAAAGTTGTCACAGAGATCTGTACTTTTTTAAAACTAAAATTTAGAGTGTGAATCTAATAATGCAAATTCACTGCTTGTTATTTGCTGAGAAAATAGGAAAAGAATGCTCGGCCATGCAACCATGCAAGAAAACAACCTTCTTGGCTTTGAAAGGACAATAGCTTTTCCCTGGGGTATAGGAGCAATCTTGGAGCAACTCAGAATAAAAGTAATTAATTTTATATTGCCCAATATTCAGATCCAAGCAAAAGTTTTATGGTTTTTTTTTTTTTTTAATTTCCATTTCCTTTACATGGCTATACAAAACATCAATTAGCCCAACCCTTAAATTCTTCAATTAAATATCTCTGTAATCCAGGTACAATTTCTATAGTCATATTTATTTATTCAGGCCATAGATTCTCCGTTTCCAGACGACAGTGAATAACCACTACTCCATGAGGTTTGGGTTGGGCCTTGGGTGGGGTGTAATTATCTTTTCGTATTTCATTTATAGAATGTCTGGCCTTTACTCCTTGGATGATAGTCATACAAGTTAGCAGAGCGCTGTAATTCTCTAGAAGAAGGCTGAGAGCAGACTTCTCATTTCATACTAATTTCTCCACCAAAGTATCGCAGTCTCAAGTACCTGCCATAGGGGCAGGGGGTCCTGGCCAGCCATTCAGCTTGCCTGGTGTCCTGCATGTTGGGTATCTGGACAGGGAAGGGATTAGGCTGGCAGAAGTGGGGGAAGCTCTTGCCTCTCCTCTGGGTCTCTCAACTCTGCCCACCCTGCCCAGCGGTTCCCTGGAGTCTGTAGAGTCCAGGAGTGCCACTGTCTCTGTCACCAGTCACAGGCAGGTCACCTCCTTGAGGAGCTGGCCTCCCTCACGGTAGCTAGCATTCATCTTCCTGCCCAGGAGCCCAGAAGTATAGAGGAACAGTGCTCTTGGAGAGTGGGGAAGAGTGGACTCTCTCCTAGGGATGCAAGGACAACAGGACGGGGCGGGGGGCGGGGCAGGGGCGGGGGGGGGGGGGGGGGGGGGGGGCGGGGCAGTCCAGGCCGGTTTCTCCTCTCTTCTTCTTCCCTGTGCAGCACACTCCCTCACAAATAAGTAATTAACCAAGAAGAGTAGAAAGGAAGATAAGAAATGAAGAATAATTAGAAACTCACATTTTCAAGTCTTTCATTTTATGTATGTAATAGAAATATTGAATGTAGTATTTATTAGCTGAACAAAGGAAACTGAAGCCATTTATTATTTGTGATAATTTGTTTCAGAACTGATTAAACTTCATTTGTACGTTCAGAATTACATCTTCTTTGTCTTCTCTAGTAGTAATCATTGTACAATTGCTGCCATGTCTGCAAAAATTCAAATAATATTTGTAAGATTTCTGTTAAACAAGAAATATTATTATAGGAATGGTACTCAAAAAAAAAGAAAGAAAAAAAGAAAAAACAAAACAAAACAAAACAAAAAAACGGGTGGCAGGTTGGGGGAGTTGTCACCAGAAATAAATTATGCTTGAAAATGCCATACTGAGACTTAATACTTTGCATGCTAATTAAAAATCTATATAATTGGAAAAGAAAAATGTGACCTTTGAATAATCCTTGTAGGGACCTCCTGTTCTTGAGGCATAGTTTGAAAGTCATCACTTAAATTGGATCAGATAAATGTAATTATGCTTGGAGGAGTAGATTATATGTGGAATGTTGCTGAGGTCACTTTGAGTAAAAACCACAATTAACATTTGCCTATTTTTACACACCATTTCGGGGATGTGGCTTCATCATTTCAGTACAAAGATTAATCCACTTAACTCTTACTTTATTCCAAATGCATTACTTTGTGATTCTTAGCAAAAGAATTCCCTTAAAAATATAATCTGACTTTTTTTTACTTTAATGGATTTTATTTTAGAGAAACATTCAGTTTTGTGCCTTCAGAAAATTAATAATTTAACACACTCTGTGATCAGTTTTCAAAACATTAAGTATGCAAAAGAAGAAACTATTGTCATAAGGGCATATGAAACTATACTGCTGGGAAATATTTAAAATATCATGCTATCTGGATTATGACCACAGATTTCGACAACAGATTTACTTTGAATAGTAGGAGAAATACAAGCTAGAATCACAAGTGAAACTTGAATTTTGTTGCTTTGTGACTTTCTCCATGTGAAACAATCAGCGCTCTACCAGTAACTTTGATACCTTCCCAGGAGATTGATCACACTTACTCACTTGTTGTGAAAAGTGAGGCAGTCATTTAAACCACACATTAAAAAGAAAGAAAAGGCGGTCTGGCAGCGCATGCTTTCCCTAATACCGAAACCTAGGGGCTGATTCAGTAGCCTCCAAGTCCCAGTCCCAGTTACGGATGAGACATTCGGGCACATTCCTCTTCCTTTGCTCTCCTCTCTCGAGTGGGTAGCCTTTCTGCTCAATTAACAAATGCAGTCGCTCATTTTGGTCTAGCTTTCTGACCAATCCTGAAATTCTTTTCCATTACGTCAAGAATCGGTCAGGACGTGAGCCACAAGTCCTGCACACTGAGCCGGCGTTGTCATGCTCCACAGTCATCAAGTTTCATTTCCTGGTGCTGGTACCAAAACAATGAAAAAAAAAATCCATCTGCTTGGGATTTGTTTACTTTTTTCCCTTCTAATAGATTTGGTTGCCAACTTTATTAGGAAATTTTAAACTTTTTTCTCTTCCATCATTTTTAAAGATGCCTGCTGGGCGAGAGAGTTGAGGCCCTAGTTAGTATGAGTCTATGATACTTTCGGATACTGAGAAGATCCTGAAAAACAGGGATCATTTTATTGGTTGAATGGGTGTTTTAAAACAACATATACATAGTAAAAAACTGTTTTTTTAAATATTTTCTACAAATGAATATTTTGCTTTTACAAATCACTCTAGATCAAAAATTGTTCCAATAGTAGATATTCATCTCGAAAAGGGCCATAACATTATGTTTTCTTACATGTGGTGCAAGTAACATGCTGTGTGATGGCTGCGATCATTTTTGATACACAGATAAGGTTGATTACTGAAACTTTCATCAAAGAAATTCTAATAAATGTTGAATTTCCTTAAAATAACAATTTCAACGTTTGCAGCAGCAAATAATTGGGGAAAAATAAAGAAAATAAGTTGTAATCTTAAAAAAGCTTTCCATGTGTTTAGGCAAAAAGTTTTCTTATTACAACTCCAAAAGATATGGAGATAGCATGGAATCGCACATGAGATTGTGGATAGGAGAAATAGAATTCATATCTTTATGGAAGTAGCAATTGAAAGGCATTATATAGCTGCAATTTTAGCTCCCAACCCCTCATGTGAGAACAAGGTCCAAAAGCTTAATGAACTGCACTTTGAAACATCATATCAGTCTTAAGGAAATAACCTTAATGATAATAAAGAGTGTGCAGCAATAATCACATTGCATCGAAATTGAAATCATCATGAGGCAATCATAAATTAAGGGTGTATTCTCAATTTCCTCTGATTTTGTAGGTATAGACCCTTCACAAAAATATATTCCTCTCAGATTCCTTTAAATTTGAAGCATCTACCTAAGAGTGATGTTTAGATGTCAAACTTGGGATGCCAGAGGAATGGAAGAATCTTAAGGCTTCTATGAGCCAAACTTAACCAAACTTACTTAACCAAAGTTACTTAGGAGTTGAGCCAATCCTCTGCAAAGTCTGCCTGTAACCACAGAAAAAAATTCTAGCTTCTAAAATTAATTTCAATATAGCCTTTAAAGAAATTTCAGTATGTTTTAGTATTTACACCTATTGACCAAAATTAAGAAAAGGTTATTGCTGAAAGTGAAAGCTCTGAGGATTTAAAAATGTATAAAATTGGTTTTCTTCCATATTAACACAAAATTGTGAGGTTAATTTAAAATGAGTGAATTAGATCACCAAATTAAAAATAAGAATTATAACAGACGTCTGAAACCATAATCAAACAGTATAGCGCAGCCGACCCTGCCCAGATAGCTGCCGAGACTCTCCACGAAGTGCAGTGGCCTGGAGCCTGGGACCAAGGCTTCTGCTTGAATGAAGCTTCCGCTGCGTTTCCGACTGTTGCGGGGATGGCTAGCCGCAAACCGTGGAGCAGGGCTCGTTGCGTACATGTTCAGTGCAGAACCGCAAAGCTTCATTTTCTTCAAGTTTTTCCTCATGGCCTCATCTCGCCTGTTCTTAGACCTGTGAAGATCACAAAGGAAAACATGAGCATTTTCCTGTGAAGGACTCCCTAAAAACGGCAAAAGAGTAAATGAATTTCCCCATCCAACAATGTCTGAACACCGTAAATATGTCAGATGAGTAATGTGTACAGTTAAGACTTAAAATGGAACTGGAAATAATTGTGTTTCCGGGTTCTAAACTAAAAAGAAAATCAAACAGTGCACGGGGCAGGAAAATGGCTGTCACTGATGTATGTGTGGCTGAGCAGGTTAAGGGGCTGCCTCCTGGATCGGCTCTCAAGTAAGATTTTTGATGGTGTTTTGGTATCTGCCAAAAGTCTGTGAAATGGTGTCTCAGATAACTTCCTTGACTGTAACAGGAGCCAAAAGGAAGTAGAGCAGCTTGTGAGACTGTTCATCCTGTGTCATGATGGACAGGGCCACCCATTCTGTCTCCACAAATTCCTCCCAACGAACAAGGAATTGTTTCAACCACTTTAAAATTCTGCTTTTCTTCACCTTCATGTTAACCTTCTCCTCATGAGTTTAGATAGCACAGAAAAACTCAGGAGGACCAGCTCTCCAAACCCTGCAGTGGGAGCACCGAGGAACGCAGCTGAAAGTCAGTTTACTACACAGTGCTGGAATGTGGCCCAGGTGTATAGCACCAGCCCTGCTTGACCCCTGAGCTTAAGTATCATACTCAAACAATAGTTAAACTATTAATTTAAAAATTTATGGATATTCAGATCTATAACTTTAGATCGTGTAATTACATAAAAGATGCAGGGTAAGGATACTGTGGGGGAAAGTGTCAAGCCACTCAAACTTGGAAAATAATAGAAACTACTTTGGGCAAATGTTTTTAAAAATAGCTCACTTATAAACATTATATTCCATAATTATAATCCCTAGCTTGATTTCACATCATTAAAAACTCATGAATGTCTTTCACTGATAATTATTCTTCATATACAAATTATTGAGATTTGCTTTCTTTTCCCTGTGTATATTATACATATAAAATATATATAAATATGTATTGTCAGGGACCAAGATGTCAGGAACCAAACATGAACCATGGAAAGTACTAGCTAGGCCAGAGAACAAGTCATAAGCCCACTGCCCTTTCCCAGAGCAGTAGCACCTGTTTACTAACCAGAGGCCCCCAAAGATAAGAAGATATTCCACAGTCAGGTGCCATGACAACTGAACATAAAGAGCATTCCATGGTCAGGTAGCCTAGCAACAGAACAAATGACCCCTGACCAGTGACCTTAGCCGACATCTTGCAGTTGCACGATTTGCACGTCCCCCACGTCTTGCACCCCTTCCACGTCCCCTTCCCCTCCCCTCCTTCCTGCCCCCTCCCCTCCTATGCTATATAAGCCTTGCGGAGGAAAATAAAATCTGCAGCTTGATCAGAATCCTGTCTTGCTGTCGTCTTTCATGTCCCCTGTTTATTTCATTCGCTCCCACAGGTGGTGTTGTGCCCCCCCCCCCCCCCCCGTTGAAACTCTGCTAGCCGGGGCAATGTATATTTAAGTAATTTATATGGAATACATATAAATAAATCTATAATCTTATATATAAATACATAATTATATACAACATCTATAACACACATATAAATATGATATGTATATATATTTTTTAAACTTACTTTAGTTGTTCACGAGATAATGACTTTGTCAGTTTTACCATTTCTAGATAGGGATCCTCATATTGTTTTGGTTCAGCTTTATATGAGGTGTGATGAGTTAATTCTTCTGGGTGTTTTGAAAGTGTGGATTTCTGTGGCCTTATGCACAAAGCTTTATGGTTTCCTATTATATCATCAAAAGTTTGTTGATGTTCTTCTCTTATCTGAAAGATATTTTAAAAAATATGTATTTAAAATTGTGACAACAATAAATGTATGTGTTTGGTTCCTGTAGTTCCAAGTCAGTGATTCTGAATGTTCGAATATGTGAAAAAGATAGCCTTAAAGTATTTATCAACAATATTGTCCACATTTGATCTGAACTAAAAACATAACTAAAGCAGATGTAGGCTTTTATGTGAATGTTTGTGTGTGTGTGTGTGGTGTTGAACTCTGAGTCATTGGTGAGTCCTATATTACTGCCCTACAAGCTGATACCTGAATCACTCATGTTATTGCCGTGGATTTAGATATTTTTGAAAAAAAAATTACACAATGGTTTAAAAATATGAAGAGAGAATAATTGAAATTAAAATTATTTTCAGAGTATATTATTCTCTGGACCTAGAATATAAAATCACAAGTGCTTCAGAAAGGCTGACATGAAGGTGATAAAGGTCAATGGGGAAAAATGATGCAAGTGGCATAGGAAAGGGAATTGTCTGCCATACAGCAGCTCCAAGAGAACTGGCAGAGGAGTGATTGAGAGAATCCCCTCTGGGAGGAAATGATAACAGCTGGGATCCAAGGAAACATTTCCATAGAGAGCGAGCTCCTTCCATCCCAACCAAGCACCACACTGTGGCCTGTCCTCTCTGTCTTCCACCCAGCCCTCACAGTGAACAGGAATGGTTTTAAATTTGTAAATTAAGGTTGGCTTCATCCGTAATAATGATTATTTGACAGGAGTTGTGTGAAAATGAGACTAATTCTCAGTAGTTGGATTATATAACTTTTTAGGGCGTAATATACTAATTTGAGAACCTGTCATTCTTTAATATTCATTTCACAAGTGATAGACTATAGGAAAATCTTAAACGTGCATCTAATGAACAGAATGTGATAAATTCATGCCTGTGACTTCCTATGATAGTGTAGAAAGAGCTTTGTATCAATCTCATCACCATGTTGTGAAGACATTAGTCTACAAGGAAAGCCCAGGTGTTCCCACATGAGTGTTCCACCACCGTACTGAAAATGAAGCACCTGCTAGTGCCTGCTAGCACCTAGCACCAATATTCAAAGCAAGCCAACACATCAGGGAATAACACTCCTCAGGACTCCAGCCCCCTACCCTTTCAGTCTGTCCCAACTGAATGTCACAGGAGAAGAGATGACCTGTCCTTATCAAGATTTTCCCAATCTGTAGATTTTGGAACATAATAATGTTTAACTCACTAAATTTTGGATAATTGGGAAATAAACTGTCAGATGATAAATCTGAAACGAGCCAGTGTTCCTTTAGAGAAGGCCGTACTATTGAGCAAGAAGATTATGTCATGTCCTTTCAATTAAAATTCTTACAACTTTGTAAATGTGTTTAATTTTTTAAAGAAAATTAGGAAGTACAGAGTAATGGGAAACAGAGATAAGTACAGTTTCAGATGTAGTTGACAGATGGTGGTACCTGCAGTCAGTTATCCACCACTCCCAAACTCACACTCTTTTTGTGTGGTCTCTGGAATGATCCCTGAGCCTTTGAAGGAACGAGTGCAGTGTCTATGTTCCATTTAGGGCTGAGGTTTTTCTTTTCTTTTTTTTTAAAAAAACTATTATAGAAGAGTATTGTCAGTGCAAAATGTGACTAGAAAGTATAATCACTGAATTTTATTTGGCACTGATAAAATAACAGACATTGGAATTCTACAAATGACTGAATTTCATTTTCCATGTCATCATTATTGCTCAGCTGAATCATCCCCTGTGGTAGCATCCTTGTGGTATGGAGGCAGTCATACAATGCCTGTTGCTTGGTTTTTAGACATCAACTGTGCTTTGAGACAAGAGAGAATCAATTGATTCTACTTTGAGTGGAAAACTGACAACTTTTCCATTGATATTTTTAAAACATATCACTTACTGTTAAAGCATTGAGAGGTTTATTTACCAAACTGACTTTTTTGGGTCCCCTAACTCCTGGAAAAGTACCTCATGTCTTGGTAAATCAACTGGACTATCCTTTTCAAATTGCCTGGTGTTCGAAACATCAGAGAAACTCTGCTCTCCATTTTCACGCTCAGCTGAGGTTTTTGTCCATTTGAAACATTTTTTGCTTCTACAAGAATGTAAAGACTGAGTTAGTGATAGCTTCTAAGAAGTAAACATTTGCAAAGTATCTACATTATGAATCTCATTTGTTTCAAACTAACTTTATTGGAAAGCATTTACAAATTACAACCTCAAGTAAATAATATAAAAGAAATTATTAAGGCACACACGGCACATAAATAGCTTACACTGAGCCCGATTGATGAATGAGAAAATATAGGATTCTCTGTGTAAGTCTCTTAACGTAAATTCAGTCCCCAGAATCCACAAAAGGGAGACGATGAGAACTGACATCATGACATGGTTCTTCTACCTTCACACACACACACACACACACACACACACACACACACACACACAACGATATAAAATACTTTTATACAGTATATACATAGTATAAAATTGAATATACATGTATAAAATATACACATACTCTCTTTCTCTCTGTGTGTACTATCAGACTTCCTTATGGATTTATAACCAAGAAATCCAACAGGTCTCAAAGGTACTATTGGAAAATACTGAATATGTACTGAGACAGATCTTTTTTCCACTCTGTGGTCACTGAATTTAGTACAATGATTTCTGCTTTCAACTTGAATTATATATGGCATTAAAACAGGTTGCACACCACAAACTGACAGCAAAACCTCATTGCTGAAGAAAGCACCCACCCACACAACTCATTGAACATGGAGAGTTCGACCTGGTACCTATACAAAACTTCACCCCTATGTTCTAGTGCCTTTTGAATGGGAAGATACTTTCCAGGGTACAAAAGAAAAACTTAAACACCAACCCAGTCACAAAATCTTTGATCTACAATGCTGTCCTGCCTGCAAAATATGCTAGGACAATGGTGGCCCAAAGCCTATGGGAGTAACCAACCAATATCTGATTTGACTGAGGGACTACTCTATGAGATGGAATGCATATCTGACACTACTTGGGTGACCAAGACCCAGAGACTAGATAGCCCAGAGACCTAGGGTAAAACCAAATACTACTGGTCTTTTATAAAAAGTGATAAAATGATGCCTAATGATATTCTGCTATACTCTTAGATCAGTGCCTTATTCAGCCATCATCAGAGGAATTTACTCCTGCAACAGATGGGAACAGATGCAGAGACCCACAGCCAGACATCACACACACAGAGGGACCTTGGAACACACAGCTCTAAATGTGATGTCTCCATCAGATTACTCTTCTCAGAGCTTAGGGAACCCTATGGAAGAGGAGGTAGAAAAAGTGTAAGGGGCAGAAGGGATGGAGGACATTAGGTGAACAAGTCCCTCTAAATCAACTGAGCAAAGTTCATATGAACTCACAGGGACTAAAGCAGCATGCACAGGGCCTACATGGGTCTGCAGCAGGTCCTCTAAGTATATATTACAGTCTTCAGTTTATTATTTTTATGGAACTCCTGAGTATGTGAATGAGTGCGTCTCTGATCCTTGTGCCTCTTCTTGGGCTCTTTTCGTTCTGTTGGTTTGCTTTATCCAACTTCGATGTAATGGTTTTTATTTTATCTTACTCTATTTTATTTTGTTATGTTTGCTTGTTATCTCTTAGAAGCCTGTTATTTTCTAATGAGAGACAGAAAGGGAGTGGATCCAGATAGCAAGGGAGGCGGGGAGGAACTGGGAGGAGAAGAGGGAGGAGAAACTGTAATCAGGATACATTGTATAAGAAATAAATCTGTGGTTGATATATTGTGAGCCCCAATAAACTTATCTGGGGGTCAGAGAACAGAACAGCCATAAGATTAAACATAGAGGTTAGGCAGTGGTAGCACACGCCTTTAATCCTAGCATTCTAGAGGCAGAGATCATCTGGATCTCTGTGAGTTCAAAGCCACAATGGAAACAGCCAGGCATGGTAACACATGCCTTTATTCCCAGGAAGTGATGGCAGGGAGCCAAAAGACATATAAGGTGTGAGGACCAGGAACTAGCCTGGTTAAGCTTTTAGGCTTCTGAGCAGCAGTTCAGCTGAGATCCATTCTGATGAGGACACAGAGGCTTCCAGTTTGAGGAAAGGAGATCAGCTGAGAAATTGGTGAGGTGAGGTTAGCTTTGGCTGGTTCTGTTTCTCTGATCTTTCAGTGTTCATCCTAATACCTGGCTCCGGGTTTGTTTTATTAATAAGATCTTGTAGGATTCGTGCTATAAGAATCTATTTTCAATAAAAGGGGAAAAAAAACAAAGAATATTTTTAAAAATGAAACTTTGTAAGGAAAAAATAACCTACAGATGATAAAATTATTGGTAGGCATAACTATGTTATGTATAAATAGCATGTCATTTTGTATAAGCGACTTGAATACACATAGTGTTGTGATTTGGATGGCGATATATGCCTGTAGACTCATGAGAGTGAAGGCTTGGTCTGTATCTAGTGCTGCTGATTGGAGAGACTGTGGTTCCTGAAAACATGGGACCTGGCTTGACATGTGAGCCTATGGGGGGAAGTGCTAGAGGGTCATACCCTCATGCCACTTCTGGGTCTTTCTGGTTCCTGGTCTATGGGATTGTGAAAAAAGCGGGCAAGCAAGCTAATGCTACCATAGAAGATACTACCCTCCACCACGCCTTCTTTGCCAAGATGGGCACTATTGTTTCAGATTATGTTGGAGAATAAACATCTTCCTCCTTTAAGTTGCTTTTATCAGGCATTTGTTTGAAAACATGACAAGAAGCAATGCACATGGATTTGGGTTTCTGCCAGGTGTTCTCAATCAATCCTCTCCCAATGCCAAGGGATGGGTAAGATGGTATGTATGTGAAAACCATTCTGTGCCTATCACCGTTGTTTTCTTCTGGGAAAAGAATGTTCTCCTCTCTTTTTTTTTTCTAAGCCTATTTTCTAGTTTTCAAATGTTGTCAGAGTAAATGAAACATCCATAGAGATGGGGCGCAGCATGATGTGACTCTTACAGTGCTGTCCTGTGACTAATTGTAAATGGACTCAGGGGCACAACAAAACTCTAGGTCTGCTCATCTACTTACTTGCTGAGAAGAAATCTAAGTTTGGAAAAATGTTGGACATTCTTGATTGTTTTTTATGTAGAGTGACATAAAAAGCCTAATTACAGCTTGCAGAAAAGAAGATTGCTGGACCAGTGGAGATTATACCATTTCCTACAGTCTCAGGAAACAGCATGTTATTGTGGTGGTGTGGATCCTGAGGGCAAAGCAGTATCTATGTGTGTGAGCCTACCTGCGGTGACTATGAATATGTCTGTGAGTGTGGTCTATGGAAAATCTTTTTGGCATACCCTGTACAACATAAGGGACAATTTTGTTTGGCAGTTCTGAGGTAAATTTTAACTGCTATAATTTAGGTACGAAAATGCAAATACAAGATGAATTCCTACTTTGATTTTTGAACAAGTATAGCAAAAACAAAGAATGAATGCTGAAACTGATACAATATACTAAAATCTTACAGCATTTTCTCTTTAGCTAATTTCATGCATTTCTTCTCTGTATGATCCAGCTCAGGCTGCGGACACACAACTAACTTGATGAGTTCTTTATTGAAATCTTCATTGTCATCTGCAGACTTTGAAAAGGTGGGAGGTTAGTTTCTAAAAATACAGAACTTCTTCTTTCTGGGACTTATTGTTTCTCACAGGTTCACCAAGCTAGGCAGATTCTCTAGATGTTGTAATAGCATGCTGACAGACACACAAGTGAAAAAAACCAGAGGACTTTTTCTAAAGCAACTCAAATGGATTGGCATTCTCATCCTTTTATATGGCTGAAATTCATATAGCAAAAAACAACTTTTTTTTTTTTTTTACTTATGCCTGTTAATAATTGTTTTTTTTCTGGTTGTGGTTGCATTTGGTTTCTGGTTGTTCCTGCATCTGAGGATGCCCCAGAAATATTTCCCTTTTGGGAAATGCCTGCTTCTGATTATGTGTTTTAGGTGCAACTGACTCTAAGTGAAAACACCATTACTAACATCGTACATCCACATAGGGGGTTGCATTTTCTATCAACCAATACCCGAGAGATGCTGAACAGGACCAGAGTTAGGGTTCTGCAGGTCAAAGTGTTTTTGACCAAGCCTGACAAACTCAGTTCTAAGCAATAGGGAACACATATTCGGAAAAGACAACGAACATACCCAAGTTGTCCTCTGGCCTCAACCTGCCCACTGTTCACATGCCTCAAAATACTAAATAAATAGGAATAAAATTTTAAAAGTATTAAAAAAAACTAAATAATTCAGTAGTTTGCACATGGAAAAAATCATATTACTCAGAGGATAAAAATGGTAGTAATACTAACCACACCCAGGTTGGCTGTTATGTGGTGCTTTGAAGATTGTGGGCCTGAAGTGGGAGTCACCATGTTCTCTTGGGTAAAGAGACTTCCCAAACTGCTATGAAAACTTGAGACACAGCAACACTCTGAGGCAAGTATGGAGCTTAGCATGTTTAGTAATGACATGTTGTGCTGAATCAGCGTGAGAAACTGGCCAGTGACCTCCTTCAGCTGGGCTTCAGTCCTGTGAAGAATGGGAGGCAAGTCGTCTCTTATTTTTCCCCTAACCAACTGGTCAGACATAGAACTTGCTGATCTGTGTCCCACACAGCACCACACATTGAAGAAGGAATTATCTGGAAACACTGTGTGAAATACTCCCTATTTCATGGCATGTTAATGTTTTCCTGTGCTGTGAGTGTGCCTTTTTGAAGAGCATAAGTGTTCAAAAGAACTGTTCGTGTCTAGGTTTTCTCTAGTGGGAATGTTCAGGGTCAGAGTCAAGGTCAGTTGCCTAGTGGAAACAATATCTAGAAGGGGCTGTGCCAGCTGTCCTTGGCACTAAGAGTTTATGCTACAACATTCTAGAAAACACTCAAGTGTTCGGCATTTATATCTCTGTGAATGCTGACAAGCAAATTTGTAGCAATATAAGTATATTAATTAAAAAGCATCAGCAAATTTATTGAAAAAAATAGAAAAAAACAGGATAAATATGAGACTACTAAGGAGAACACATACCAATATATAAATGGGAAATGTCATCCCGATCAGCTTCCTACAACTCAGTTCATTTGTCATCATTGTTTTCTAGGACTGTATTTTATAGTTAGTCTTTATATATATAATTTATTTTGTTAAAATACACTTTCATGACTGTAAGGTACTGGTAAGCCACGAGCCATGTGGCAACTTATAGGTGAATAGAAATGGGTTAATTTAAGATATAAGAACAGTTAACAAGAAGCCTGCCACGGCCATACAGTTTGTAATCAATATAAGTCTTTGTGTTTTTACTTGGTTGGGTCTGAGCGGCTCTGGGACTGGTGGGTGAGAGAGGTTTGTCCTGACTGTGGGCCAGGCAGGAAAACTCTAGCTACACATGACAGATGATTGAGTAGCTAAGTTACTAATCTACATGATTCTTTGTCCTGACTTACTGTCTCAGTTTATGTGATTGATGAAGTTTGTTATAGTTTTCCAGCACTACTACATCCTCATGTGTTTGAATCTTCATTTCAGAGATCTTGTTTTCCAGACTTTGGATTCTGAGTTCCAGCTGGTTCATCACTGAAGTAGTACAAATTTCTCTGAAGTTAGTAAAAACTTCCTGACCTGATTGTATCTGGAAAAAAAATTAAATGGATTGAGAAGTTGTTCATTTAAATAACTGTAATATAAATTCCAGTGCATTACATTTCTGTAGTTCTAGTCAATAATTTTCCTGGAAGTTTAAATGTGTGAAAAAATGGTAGGCTGTAAAATTTTTCCTTGTTTACTGTATCTGATCAAAATTACAAAATATTGATTCATTTGTGTGTGTGTGTGTGTGTGTGTGTGTGTGTGTGTGTGCGTGCGCGCATGCGCGCGCACATCTGATTTCAGTTGCCTTAGTCTGAAGGAGATTTGAATATTTGTTAATTAACATATAATTCCATATTTTCCTTCCCTTGGTAAGTAAATAAAAAAGGATGTTGAAATGATTTTGATGAAAGAAATGATGAAATGATGTCAAGATTAAACCACAAGTCTGAGGAACTTGCACAGAACTCTCCCTTCTTTGTCTTACACTTGATCATTGGGAAGAGTGGCATGCCAAACCACAATGCTTTACATATCCCACAAGTTGCCTCAAAGACTTCTGAGTCTCAATAACCAATAGTACTTCTGCAGCCACAAGAAAGTTCAATCAACAAAGACCCTAAATTCCCCGAAAAGAGACTGTTAAACAGAACTGCAGGAACCAACAGCTATCATCATGCTGGGAAACCAACTCATGGATGCAATGAACCCCCTGCATTGAAGAAGTTTTCACAGTGGAGTATTGTGGTGTTCATTTCCATAAACAAACATATGAATGGCAGAATTCTTCTTTTATATAGATAGTTACATATCTTCTAGTAGACATTTATAAATTAGCATCCAAGAATTATATAAACCAATGCATGCCAAGGTTGGACTCTAAAGTCCTTGAAAAGCTAATGATCAAGAGTAAACTGAAAAACCTTTTCCAAACCTGTAACACTAAGGGAGTCTGTTCTATCATAGTCCCTGGTCCTAGCAGCTGTTTCTCCTGTTTCTCCATTTCAACAGCTTTTAATCCCTTTTTTGAGATTCCAAAGGGAAAAACACATTTCTTGGGAAAGAACGATGAATAATGATTACTATCATTAAGTCTCAAAAATTATTATAATTAGTTCTACAAACTCACTGACAGGTTCAGATTCCAAGATAAACTCAGGAATGTACAAAATGTTAAATTTCTTGAAAGACTGAAGGATATGTAAAATATAATGTCACTCAAACAGGTATCTGTGCATTGATTTCCAGCACTATTTTTGTCTGAATGGACAAAATGTAAAAAACAACAACAACAACAACAAAAACTAAGTGCTTATCATTAAATGAGCACAGTGAAATATTGGGTATTTAAAATTTGGTTTAAAACAATTGCATTTTTTTCTATTAACATATTGCTACCAACATAGTTAACTGCATGGATTTGGTCAACTAGTTTAAAAGTACAAGGGCTTGCACTAGTGGTCACAATATGAACTCACGAACACAACAAACAGTTTCATCCATCAGAATTCTACTGTTGTCTACAATATTCCTACGCCCAACACCTGGAGAAAGACTATTTCTAATTCAGCACAGTAGACATTAATAAAAGGTGAACTTACCAGACTGTCAGTTCTTACCAAACCTTTATCTTTACTTAGTAGTTTTTTCTCAAGTTGTTCTAATGTCTCTGCTTGCTTTTTGATGGTTTCTTTTAACTTGAAAATTTCTTGTTCTACCCTAAAAGGTATATTTCCATCAATTATTCTGAGATTAATTAAAAAATTATCAAAAATGTAAGAAGCATTTGAATCTGGATTATATGTTTTTTGGATGAAATATTTGAAAGACAGGTGATTTGACAAATGCATCTTATTTCTGTCTGGGTTTCATAGTTAATGTGAAGACTGGAGATGTGGTGTGAGCAATTAGTCCTTAGTTCTTTTTTGTTTTGTTTTGTTGGAGATTGAACCTCGGGATGTTAAGCTTATGCATGTCACATCCACTGACTCTGAGCCTTTTCTAAAACCCTAAATACATACTGCATGGAAGAAGAGACCCTAACCTGATACACGTATCATGTGGATTATATATCTCTACTATTGCATGGCTTGTGTGTATTAAAACATTCAAGCATTTGTATGTGCTACTTTAAACCATACCTTTGTAGGTGTTCCTTAATCATCCCATCACTGTCTCCAGCCTCGGCCTCTTGATCCCGTGCTTCTTGCAACTAACAGAAAGGGAAAAGACAGGACAGATAACTACTCAGGTACAAATCTGCTCATCAACTGTCCATACGCTAAATTTCTATAGGAAGACACTCCCTTTATGCTCTTCCTCAGAGTGGAGTGAATTGTTGCAACAGGACCTCATGGCTCACAAAGCCAGTCTCTTAAGTGAAAGCTTGTTGTCCCTGGTCTTAGACTGAAACACATTATCCTAATTTGAAATCTTTTTTTTTTTTTTTTTTTTTTAAAGATAGTCTCTCTATGTACTCCAAGCAGACAATAAACTCATGATTCTTCTGGTGTCCACTTCCCAAGTTCTGCAGTCAAGCTATATAGTAACACAGTCAGCATTTGAAATAATTTTCAGAAATCCAAATTGACAAAGTTGGCATCATGGGGAAAATCAGAAGATGTTATTATGGTAATAAGCATTTCTATTTTTATATTCAAAACACCTCTTAATTAACTGTAATTTGAAAATTTCATGCATATGATTGGCAAAGCTAGACCAGTGAAATACATCAGTCTCCCACTGGGTAACTAATGCTTCATGGAATTTCACAGATGAAATGCCTGAGTGTGTAGGTCTGTAATTACTGGCCATATATTTAGAGGAAGTTAATTTGATATACCTCAATTTGTTTATCTGTAAAATAAAAAAATAGTAATATTTAACTCAATGCACTCCAGTGAAGATTGAACTAGGAAACTATGTAAAAAATTGAGAGGGCTGTGGACACATCAGGAACTTCCCACCTTTGCTATTATCTTTAGAATCATGGTTCCATTAGATATTCTAACAGAATTTGGTATTTTCGGCAGAATATGTGAGAAGGGAAGAGGTCTTACACACGGCTGCACTGTATCATGTTTCACACCATTGAGAGGAACAGGAATGAGAGTGTGTGTGACCTTGTGTAAATCCCAGAACTTCATCAAACACCCAGCAGTTCCATTAGCCAAGATTCCTCTTTCATTCACAATAACGTACAGCTCACTGTTTTTCAGTAGCACTCAGTGGTAGATTGTTCATGCGTCAGTGAATAGCCCCATTCCCTTGCACATGTGAGCAGCAGCAATTGGATTAAGTGTGATAATAATAATAATTAATAATAGTAATAATGACATGGGGAATAGAGAGATGGTGCAGCAGTTAACAGCACTTGCTCTTCTATAGGACCAGAGTTTGCTTCCCGGAACCCAAGTCAGGTGGGTTTACAACACTCTGTAACTAAGCTCCAAGGGATCTGACATCCTTTCTGGTTTCCGAATTCACCCACATGCAAATGTGGATACACACACAAATACGTGTATACACACACACACACACACACACACACACACACACACACACAGAGAAATAGAATAAATCTTCAACTCTAAAAGCATGTGATGCTTGGAGGAACATATGATTAGGGAGAGTTGGAAAGAGGAGTGAGGATAGATGTCAAAGTACATTGCATACACATGAAATTAGCAAAGATTAGGGAAAATGTAATAAAAAACAAAGTTCTCTCAGTTCTTTGGTATAGGCAAACATGCTTGGTGACTTTTTTTTTTTCCAGAAAACTTTTGAAATCTAGATAGGACCTATTTCAATAAAAATACTTAAAGTAATATTTATGTGGATTAAACCCAACTGACTTGCCATTCCTTCACTTGGAAAACATATATTAAGCATAATTTGAGGGCCAAGATTTCCAATAAATAATTTATAAATGAAAATCTCTGAATTTAATTTTCAGGGGACATAAAATTAAAACAATACAGTACACTTTCATGGCACATGTCAATGTTCTGCTCAGAGTAGCCTGTGTGCACAGCAGAGCCCATATGACAGGGTTTGGCTTAATAGTGCAGTAAACGCCCCAAATTCATGCAAGCACAGACTTACAGTGTTTGTACAATGTTGAAAATTCCCAGCTCTCTATTTCCCTGATCGTGTTCTTATCCTTAAGCAAAACAGGATTCCCTGTACTAAACAAGTGAAGATTATAAATCACATTATTGAAAAAAGTTTAGAAGTATGTATTTTCACCAGTAAATTTACCTTATTCATATCATTTCTTAGATGCCTCAGTTCCATATCTTGTGCTCCAAGGCGTGTTTCAAGTTGTTGTTTTTCTTTTTTATATTGCTCTTCTTTTTCAGTTAATTGCTTCTTAATTTTTTCATAGAGATAATGAGCATTTCTTTGTTGTGCTTCTTGTTTTCCAGCTAATCTGTAAATTGAACAGGACAGCGTTAAATTCATTTTGGTGAAAAGTAAGTTTATTTTATTATTGTATAGACTTGTATATTGCCAGATACTTTTCTTTTACAATGTTATCTCTACTTTCAGAATTCAGTCTCTCCAAAGGACATAATTAAAGAGTATAATTAAGGACTATTCAAGGAATTGACCAGTCCTTGTTGCTAGCAATTCTGTGACTATAGAAAAGGATATCTTAAATTATTCAGTAAAGTGCAAAGTTGAAAATTACAAATACTTTTTTTTTGCTGCTGCTAAAATATTGTCTTTCTTGAATACTAATAATGAGCTTTTAGAATTAATAGAAAAATGAAGCTTCTCATTGCTGCTTAAGAGAAAAACAGCATGGAAAAACAACCCAATTGCTTCTTCAAAGGCACTATGTGGTACACAAATTAAAATTATATATATACTATATACGCACACATACACATGTACACACACATACACAGATTTAGCCAGAGAAGTAAGACAAGAGAAATCATTTAAAAGGTTGAAAACAGGAAAGGAAGATATCAAAATACCCATTTGTAAAGGACACAATCCTTTATCCCAATAGAATTCTAAAATTAAACACTCACACTGAAATCATTCAATCAACAAATGGGCTAATGAACTTAATAGATGTTTCTCAAAATGATAAACATGAAGGATGTCCATAAGGTAATGTAGCACTTAAAATTTTCCCTAAAAGTCTGTAGTCTGCCCTAACTGTTCACACTTATTTAATGTAAATACTCATACCCCACATCAGTGTGTTCTAGTTGCTGTTCTTCATTTTTACATCTGAGCTGTGATTTCCTCTTTTCTGTTTCTTGTGGCTTCTTTAGCACTTCACTAGCTTGGTCCTTTATATTATGACTTTTTTCTATAAGTAACTCTGAGTGACCTTGGTTACGTCCTATCATCATTTTATATGAATGAACTGCATCCTGGATTTCCAACAATCTTCCAGAATCTACACCAGGAAAAGAGTGGGTAGAAATGAAATGCATGAGCACTTTCTGTATACAAAGGTTTGTACATTTTCATATTCTGTCATTCAAGACAAACAAAGATCTACTGAATGACTACAGAATTAGTCTGGAATCCATTATACTAAGACTTTCAAATAAAGCTGTCTAATCAACTGCTTTTATTTAGCTTACATCTGATGGAGAAGACAGATAAAATGACCATTATGAATGTAGATGGATGCTATACCAAAGCAGAGTCCTGGGGTATCTGGTATACCAGAGTATCTTTTTGCATTATGCCCAGGAAGATTTCCCACAGGAAGAGACTGCCACACTGTGAATCAAAGTGTGAGCAGTAAATGTCTGTTCAGAAGGTGAAGAAGATATGAGCCAATCGAGACCGTGGGCTTGGACTTTGTTGCAATATCCTTCTGGGCAAGGAGGAGAAATAGACTCTGATTAGAGTGCTGTTACACACAAAAATGAAATACTACAAAGAATGAGAGAGCTAAAATATGGGAACTGTGATGTTAAATGCCCATTGTAGTCAGAAATTCACAGCAGCTGTGGTTAACTGCAAAGATTTGCACAAGGTTGAGTATGGCAACATTTAATCATGGGTGAGGAAGGTACTTACATGGCCCTACTGGTGGAAGGGAGGAGTCGTTTTCCTGCAGGGGTGTAGCTACTAGAATGTTGCCCCATGTTTTAGTAGATAACCCCCACATCCATGTTTATTTAGGCAAACCTAATTAAACATAGTAGATTTTATAAAAAGGATATGAAAATAGACAGGAAACTTGTTGGGAGTAGAGGTTCCGAGGAAGTTGGGGGAGGATAAAGATGTACAAAGGAGGTGACTATCATCAAAATATATTATACACATGTGTGAAATCATGAAGGAATAAACAAAAATACTGAAAAGTGAAAACAAGCAAAATACATCCAATAAATTCTGAGACAATGTACTTCAGGTATGGGGAATGTTTATCCATAACAAGTAAATAAGTCTCCTTACTAATGTCTAGGTTCCTTGGCATGAAAAGTCATGCAGGCCAATACGTAAGAATAAACTGGTGCTGATCAAACAGGATAACTGCACTTAGAGGAATGAAATTTGATCTTCATCTCTCCCCTGTACAACATTCAACTCCAAATGGATCAAAGGTCTCAACATAAGAGATGATACCCTGAATCTGATACAGATGAAAGGAGGGGATGTGCTTGAACTTATTGGAATAAAGGACTTTTCCAAACAGAACTGTGGTAGCTCAAGCATTAAAATCAAAACTAATAAATATGACCTAAAAAGCTAAAAAGGTTCTGTACACCAAAGACACTATTGTTTGAGCCAGAAAGGATCCCACTGGATGGGAAAAAATGTTTACCAGTTATATAATTAACAAATTTTTATTATCTAGACTATATAAAGAACTAAAAAAATTCAAGAGCATCAACAACCCAAGTGAGAAATTGGACACAGGGCTAGAGAGATGGGTCAGTGGTTAACACATTTGCTGCTCTTTGAAGGATTCCAGGTTCAAGTCCCAACATCCATATAGCAACTAGCAACCATGTGTAACTCCAGTTCCAGGGAATCCAGTGCCCTTTGCTGGTCCCATTCAGCCCAGAGCTTCCATCTGGACCAGAGAGTGGCTCCCTAAATCTGTCAGCTCTGTCTGGACCAAGTGCGCCGATAAGACCAAAAATGAATCCTTAAGGAGATGGGCAGATGTCAAGGCAGAAGGTATATACAACAGAATAAAGAGCAATACAGCATCACCAGAACCTAGCCCTCCTCCAACAGGAGACCTGAACATCACAAAATGGAAGAAACAGAAGAAAAAACCTTATAAATAACATCATGAAGCAGCTAGAGCCTTATATAGAAGAAATCAAAAATAAAGTGGAGGAACAGACAAACAAAAAAATGGGAAGAGTGCTATAAAAAACTATAGGAAAGGACAAATAAAGCCAAAGAAAACAATAAGTCCCTGAAAGAAAATCATGAAAAAGCAATGAAACAGATGAGGGAAACAGTCCAAGACCTGAAAAGGGAAATAGAAAAAAATGAAGAAGACGCAAGTAGAGGGATTGGTGGAAATAGAAAATCTGAGTAAACGAACAGGAACTTCAGATGTAGGTATAACAAACATAATTGAAGAGATGGAAGAGAGGATCTCTGGTGTTGAAGATACATTAGAAGAAATATATTTCATCAGTCAAAGAAAACACTAAAGCCAACAAAGTCATGACCCAAAATGTCCAAGAAATTTGGGACACCATGAGAATAGCAAACCTATGAATAATAGGGATAGAGGAAGGAGAACAATACCAACTCAAAGGCATAGAAAATATATTTAACAAGATCATAGAAGAAAACTTTCCCAACTTAAAGAAGGAAATGCCTATGAAGATACAAGAAGCCTATAGAACACCAAACAGACTAGACCCCCCCAAAAGTCCCCTTGCCACATAATAATTAAACAACTAAATGTACAGAATAAAGAAAGAATATTAAGAGCAGCAAAGGAAAAAGGCCAAGTGACTTACTTATAAAGGCAAACCCATCAGAATAACACCCTGTTTCTCAATGGAGACTTTGAAAGCCAGAAGGACCTAGACAGATACAATGCAGACACTAAGAGACTATGGATGCCAGCCTAGACTAATACACCCAGCAAAACTTTCAATCATCATAAATGGAGTGAACAAGACATTCCAAGACAAAGCCAGATTTACACAATACTAATCCACAAACCCAGCCCTACAGAAAGTACTAGAAGAAAAATTCCAACCTAAGGAAGTCAGATACACCCTCAACAACAATAGATAATACCACAGCAGTAAACCCCAAAGAAGAGAAGTACAGGCACACTACCACCAAAACTAAAAAAAAAAAAAAAGAAAAAGAAAAACAAAAAATAATAACAGGAATGAACAATCACTAGTCATTAATATCCCGTAATATCAGTGGGATTAATTCACCTATAAAAAGACGCAGACTAACAGAATGGATATGAAAACAGGATCCATCTTTCTGCTGCATACAAGAAACACACCTCAAATTCAAAGATAGACACTACCTAAGAATAAAAGGCTGGGAAAAGACTTTCCAATCAAATGGCCTTAAGAGACAAGCTGGTGAAGCCATCCTAATATCCAGCAAATAGACTTCAAACTAAAATCCATCAGAATAGATCATGAAGGACATTACATACTCATCGCAGGAAAGATCCACCAAGATGAAGTCTCAATTCTGAATATTTATGCCCCAACACAAGGGCACCCGCATATGTAAAAGAAACATTACTAAAGCTTAAATCACATATAAAACCCCACACATTAATAGTGGGAGACTTCAACACCCCACTTTCACCTCTGGACAGATTGGCCAAATTGAAACTTAATAGAGACATAATGGTCTTAACTGATGTTATGGCTCAAATGGACTTAATCAACATCTACAGAACATTCCACCCAAACAAAAAAGAATATACCTTCTTCTCAGCACCCCATGGAACCTTCTCTAAAATCGACCACATACTTGGCCACAAAGCAAATCTCAACAGATACAAAACAATTGGAATAACCTCCTGTGTTCTAGTGGACCACTATGGTTTAAAGTTAGATTTCAACAACAAAAAAAACCTACAGAAATCCTACAATCTCATGGAAACTGAATAATGCTCAACTGAATCACCAATGGGTTAAGGAAGAAATAAAGAAAGAAATTAAAGACTTCCTAGAGATCAATGAAAATGAATACACTGCATACCCAAACTTATGGGATACTATGAAAGCACTAAGAGGGAAATTCATAGCACTAAATGCTCACATAAAGAAGCTGGAGAACTCACACTAGTGACTTGACAGCACACCTGAAAGCCCTTGAACAGGAAGAAGCAAAGTCTCCCAGGAGGAACAGACGCCAGGAAATTATCAAATTGAGAGCTGAAATCAATAAAATAGAAATAAAGAGAACAATACAAAGGATTAGTGAAACAAAGAGTTGGTTCTTTGAGAAGATCAATAAGATATACAAGCCCTTATCCAAACTAACCAAAAGACAGAGAGAGAGCATCCAAATTAACAAAATCAGAAATGAAAAGGGGGACAAAACAACAGACAATGAGGAAATCCAGAGAATCATCAGGTCATACTTCAAAAACCTCTACTCCACAAAACTGGAAATTCTAAAAGAAATGGATATTTTCTGGATAGGTACCACATATCTAAGTTAAATCAAGACCAGATAAACCATTTAAATAGTCCAATAACCCCTAAGGAAATAGAATCAGTCATTAAAAGTCTCCCAACCAACAAAAGCCCAGTGCAGAATTCTACCAGATCTTCAAAGAAGACAATACCAATACTCTTTAAATTGTTCCACACAATAGAAGCAGAAGGAATATTACCAAACTTCTTCTATGTGGCTATAATTACTCTGATTCCTAAACCAAACAAAGATGCAACAAAGAAAGAGAATTACAGATCAATCTCCCTCATGAACATTGATGCAAAAATACTCAATAAAATACTGGCAAACAGACTCTAAGAACACATCAAAACAATTATCCACCATGATCAAGTAGGCTTCATCTCAGGGATACAAAGGTGGTTCAACATACAAAAGTCCGTCAATGTAATACACCATATAAATAAACTCAAAGAAAAAAACCACATGATCATCTCACTAGATGCAGAAAAGGCATTTGACAAAATCCAACACCCCTTCATGATAAAAGTCTTGGAGCGATCAGGAATACAGGGAACATACCTAAACATAATAAAGGCAATCTACAGCAAGCCAACAGCCAACATCAAATTAAATGGAGAGAAACACAAAGCAATACCACTAAAATCAGGAACAAGGCAAGGCTGTCCCCTCTCCCCATACTTATTCAATATAGTACTTGAAGTTCTAGCCACAGCTATAAGACAACATAAGGAGATAAAGGGGATACAAATTGGAAAGGAAGAAGTCAAGCTTTCCTTATTTGCAGAAGACATGGTAATATACATGAATGACCCCAAAAATTCAACGAAGGAAATGATACAGCCTATAAACACCTTCAGCAGTATAGCAGGATACAAGATGAATTCAAAAAATTCAGTAGCCCTCCTATATACAATAGACAAACAGGCTGAGAAGGAAATCAGAGATACATCACCCTTTACAATAGCCACAAATGATATAAAATACCTTGGGGTTACTCTAACTAAGCAAGTGAAGGACCTATATGACCAGAACTTTAAGTCCCTGAAAAAAAAATTGAAGATGTCAGAAAATGGAAAGATCTCCCATGCTCATGGACAGGCAGGATTAACATAGTAAAAATGGTGATCTTACCAAAAGCAATCTACAGATTCAGTGCAATCTGAATCTATGAGGTTGAGCTGAATCACCAGGGGAGTGTTTGCCCTGGAGGAGATGGGAATGGGGGGGGAGGGGCTGGGGCGGAGGCAGGGGCGGGGGCGGGAAGGGGGAGGACAGGGGAACCCATGGCTGATATGTAAAACTGAAACATAAATATCCGTATAAAAATAAAATTTGAAATAAAAAAAATTAAAAGTGGATCTCCCACATGATCCAGCTATACCATTCTTGGCATATACTCATAATATTCTATATCCTACAATAGAGATATGGTATTATCAATGTTCATTGCTGTTTATTCATAATAGCTAGACAATGGAAAGATGTCCATCAACTAATTAATGGATAATCAAAATGTGGTAAATGGTATATTGTTCAACTGTTAAGAAAAACAAAATTATGCAATACATAAGAAAATGGATGAAGTTGGAAATAATCACTCTGAGTGAGATAACCCAGACCTACAAATATATTTTGTCTCATTCATGAATATTTGCTTTGATTCTTCAAATATACATGTTTAATTTGAAATGTCCAGAGAAGTCAAGAGATTAATGAGGAGCCATGGTGGGTGGAGGATCCTTCAAGGTGAGCAGATAGAAAGCAGGGGTATCAAGGGTTAAAGAGGATTAATGGAAACTGGAAAGGTTAAATTAGGATGGAAAGTGAGAGGGCAGGGTAGATGGTATAATATAGGGAGTAAATAAAAACACTAGACATTATTAAAATTTCATATGGAAATATCTGCCACTATAGAAGTTTAACACACCCATGCATATGTATGTGTGTGTGTGTGTGTGTGTGTGTGTGTGTGTGTGTGTGGTGTATGTATGTGTGTATGGAGGGGGGAGAGTGAGAGAAAGAGAGACTATGTTAAAATGGAGTTAACCTTTTAACAGAACAACAGTGCCCCCACAAGGCACTGAAGGTTAACAAATAAGAAGCCCAGTGACAGGAATGGATTCACTCTTTTGGAACTGTTGGCCAATGAAGTCCCACAGACCACAAAACATTACAAGTTATTGCCAATGCTATGATTGTCCTGAAGAATTTGGCAGTAAGATCCTATTGCTGAAGACTCCATGAAGTTGAATCATAGAGTTTAGGCCCATTAAGCTGTTACTAGTCTGACAGATTAATGCATACTGGCTCATTTTCATAGTGCTGGAAGGTAACATGCATGCATCCAGGGAGAAAATCACCAATCTTACCCAGCTGTGAACCCCAAGAGCTACAAACAGCACCTGACCTAGTAAGATATTGCCTGTTGTGCACTAGTGGCATCAATTTATATCATGGGAGTAACCAACCACACTCTGATTGGCTTTAACCCTTACTCCACAAAATGAAATTTGCATCAGGTATCATTCCTGTGCCAAGAAGCTGTGGCTAGAAAGGCCACAGGCTTTTCTACTAACTGGACATAACATTAAATCTACTCCTAAGAACTTATAATTATACCCCTAGATTAATGCATTTCTTAACCCTCCCTGTTTTGGACAGAATTGCAGCGAGGGTGAGCAAAAAGAGGGGGTAGAATTATATTGAAAATGTGTTAACTCATTTAAAATTGTATACACTGTAGCTGCAGACAAATCAGCTACAGACAAAATGTGGCAATTGTTAAAAAAATTAATTTTCTCACTGAAAAGACACAAGTTGGAAAAGACACCAGGAGAGGAAGAGAAGGCTTGTACTCACAGAATATTAGAATTTATAAAACAAATATATTTCTGGAAATGACTTATAAAGTAGTACAGTTTTTCCTAAATCTCAATGAAATTTTTAACAGAATGAGAAAAAAAGTTAGAATTCAGAAGGAATACAAATTGCCAAAGTAATCCCAAGGAACAGTGTTAATGCTGACTTATAGTTACGCTACAAAGCCATAGTAACTTTCACAATAGAGACACACAATAGAAAGAATAGAAAGTGGCTCCAGAAATGGCCCCAACCTGATATAGACTCCTTAGTTCTAATACAGTTTCCAAAAAAATGACTTAGTGAAAAGTCAACCTTTTCAAAAATGTGCAGAGAAAATAGTAGGTTAACCTGCATTTTTATGTCTCACATTAAACCAAAAATCTAGACAGCTAAAAGTCCTCTATGGACAAGCCCAAATTCTGACTTTAAGATTGCCTCAGCATTAATATTAACGGCATTACATTTATGCGGGGGTCTTACCTTTATAGTTCATTTGAAGTTGGTCAACTATCATCAATATATTGTCATAATCAGGTAAATCATCATTCTCAGAGACTGATTCGGATAACTGGTGATCATCCATAGCATCCATGTGTTTTACGGCCTTCAAAATAAACCATACAATATCAGAAACATCCTCAAATGCTTATACTATATGGCAAATGTATTAATATATTATGCATCTTTATGATTAGAATTTCTTGTAGATATGAAGGGAACAGAGTTTTTGAAAGATTATCATGGCTAGTCTTTGTCACTCACTGCTTCAACATAAATTTCAACAGATAACAAAAAGTTCTAGATATTTTCACTTTAGTCTTTATGATGTATTTCACACATATTTTATAACGTATCACTTCCTTTGTAAATTATTTTGAGTAAAATACTGTTTTAAATTTGTTTTTACAGTACCTTATTCTTTTCATCACATGGTTTCTTATTCAGCCTACAAAGAAGACAGAAGTTTCTGCTCAATATTTAAATATGAAAAGCACAGATAATATTAAAAACTATTGTATTTATAGAAAACCCATGAATTTGTGATTTCTCCTACTCAAAAATTCATAAATTATTTAAAATATGATAAGCTCCCACAAGGGAAGTTCAGTTAAAATAGAAAGCAGTATTAGTGAGGAAAAAAAAGACATCACTAGAACTATCCAGATAATGAAATTCTGAGCAAACTTTCTGACAGTGAATGCAACAAGAATATATGATATTACTAGTATTATTTTATGAAAAGAAATATGTTGACTTTTGTTATTCTCTTTCTATAGAAATAAATCCTTATGGATATTAACACCTATTGCAGAATAATATGTAAATTCTCCAAGAAGGTCAATCTGCTCATGGTGAAGATATGAGTTAACTTGTTTGGGACCCCCACTGCCCTCTAAATTCAGTTTAATTCTCATAAAAATTATGTGTGACAAATGCCAGTATCTTATTGACAGAAGGACTAGAAGGAAGTCCACAGCACTTCACTAAGTGCACAAATCTTGTCAGTGGCAGACCATCTCAAACCCAGGAGTGCTGGCTGCACGCGTTCCTTATTATTTATGAACATTGTATCTGTCTTCAAACATTTCAATTGAAACATTCGTGGGTAAATTTATAGTACAGTTGCATTTCTGGTTATAATTGTAATTTTCCACTTTCCAAATATTTAAAAAATTAAAAAAGACTAGAGATATAGGCAATTTTGGAAATTTACATTCAATAAATGGTTTATGTTTCTAAAGACATTTCTGAACAAGTGTATTGGTCTTTTCAACTATTTATGCCTGCATTAAACAAATATTAATTGAATGTGTGATGTATGACAATAAAACTATTAATAAAAGGAAATAAGGATATTGTATTTTAGAACTTCATAATTTAAAAGCAACAACCCATGCCACATGACTTTTGCATTAAACAATTATGAGTTCTTTATCTTTTCTGCAGAAAGTAAGTAGCTATTAATTAGATTGACATATATGATATTTCATAATACCCTATGAAATGATAGGAACATAGCTATGGTGATTCTGGCAAAGGGATAAATGAATTATTAAGATGTATTTACTGTGACTCATGCATTTGCATGGTTTTATTACATAAAAAATTAAAATATAGTGCATGACAGTTTAAAGTTTAGATAATCATTTTAACATAACATATTAGGTTTTTGGATTTCTGAGCCAATTCAGAGTGAATAGCTAATTGCCATAAAATATAGAATGAGCAGCATTTTTATATTATTTTATTTTATAATTAATTTAATTTTACATATCAGCCATGGATTCTCCTGTCCTCCTTTCTTCCGCCCCCCCAGCCTTTCCCCCCAATCCACCCCTCATTCCCACCTCTTCCAAGGCAAGGTCTCCCCTGGGGATTCAGCTCAGTCTGGTAGATTCAGTGGAGGCAGGTCCAGTCTCCTCCTCCCTACACCAAGGCTGAGGAAAATGTCTCAGCATAGGCCCTAGGTTTCAAGAAGCCAGCTCATGCATCAAGGACAGGTCCCAGTCCCACTGCCTGGGGGCTTCCTAGATAGTTCAAGCTAATCAACTGTCTCACTTATCCAGAGGTCCTGATCCAGTTCCATGGGGGCTCCTCAGTTATTGGTTCATAGTTCATGTGTTTCCACTAGTTTGGCTATTTGTCCCTGTTCTTTTTCTGATTATGGTCTTAATACTTTCTTGCTCATACAATCCATCCTCTCTCTCTCCAATTGGACTCCAGGAGCTCTACCTGAGTCTTGGCCTTGGATCTCTGCATCTGCTTCCATCATTCACTGAATAAGAGTTCTATCATGACAGTTAGGGTGTTTGACCATCTGATCACCAGAGTAGGTCAGCTCGGGCTTTCTCTCGACCATTGCCAGTAGTCAATTGTGAAGGTATCTTTGTAGATTTCTGGGGACCTCTCTAGCACTCTGCTTCTTCCTATTCCCATAGTGTCTTCATTTATCATGGTATCTCTTTCCTTGTTCTCCCACCCTTTCCTGATCCAGCTGGGACCTCCCATTCCCCTAAGCTGTCTTTCCCCCAACCTTGCCCTCCATTACCCACCATCACGTCCAGTTTGCTCATGTAGATCTCATCCATTTCTCTGTCATTGGGTGATCCCTGTGTCTTTCTTAGGGTCTTCTTTACTAGGTAGCCTCTATGGAGTTCTAAGTTGCAGTCTGGTTATCCTTTGCTTTACATCTAGTATCCACTTATGAGTGAGTATATACCATGTTTGTCTTTCTGAGTCTGGGTTGCCTTACTCAGGATGATTTTTTTCTAGTCCCATCCATTTGCCTGCAAACCTCATGATGTCATTTTCTCTGCTGAGTAGTATTCCATTGTGTAAATATACCACATTTTCTTTATCCATTCTTCAGTTGAAGGGCATCTAGGTTGTTTCCAGGTTCTGGCTATTACAAACAATGCTAATATGAACATAGTTGAGCATGTGATCTTGTGGTATTATTGAACATTCCTTGGGTATATGCCCAAGAGTGGTATAGCTGGTCTTGAGGGAGATTGAGTCCCAATTTTCTAGGAATTTGCCATATTGATTTCCAAAGTGATTGTAGAAGTTTGCATTCCCACCAACAGTGTAGGAGTGTTTCCCTTGCTCTTCCCATCCTCTCCAGCATAAGCTGTCTTCAGTGTTTTTGATCTTAGCCATTCTGACAGGTGTAATATGGTATCTCGGAGTCGTTTTTATTTGCATTTCCCTGATGATTAAGGATGTTGAGCAATTCCTTAAATGCCTTTCAGCCATTTGTGCTTCTTCTGTTGAGAATTCTGCTGGTTAAAAAATACATTTGGTGCCGAGATTTAGATTCAGTCTGAGACATGCTGGGACACTGCACCTGGCCCTCCAATGACAGCCCTACTTTATTCCCACCTAACGAATTGCTGGGTCTCTCCATCCAACACTGATGATTGTTTTTGTGAGCTCCAGAGAGTTGACTTGGATCCACCTCAAACAGCCTAACGGTTCCACAGAGCCTGGACAGTGAAGTGTCCAGCTAGCTACCCCATCGCTCTATAGCCCATTTTTTAAATTGGACTGTTGGTTATCTTGATGTCTAATTTCTTGAGTTCTTTGTATATTCTGGATATCAGCCCTCTGTCAGATGTGGGTTTGGTGAAGATCTTTTCCCATTCTGTAGGCTGTTGTTTTGTCTTATTGACAATGTCCTTTGGCCTACAAAAGCTTCTCAGTTTCAAGAGGTCCCATTGATTGATTGTTTCTCTCAGTGTCTGTGCTACTGGTGTTATATTTAGGAAGTGATCCTCGGTGCCAATGCAGTCAAGGCTTCTTCCTACTTTCTCTTCTATCAGATGGACAGCATTTTTAAAGACACTTACTCTGCTATAAATCCCTAAAGACAGCATATAAAATCTTCTAATCTTTAAATATGAAGATCCAATTAAACTCGATAAATATATTCAACTGGGGACAATTGCAACAGCATGGAAACATACTCTAAAAATTTTCATTAGCAACTTTAGAGGTGTGGAAGAAACTGTAGAGGATGGAGAGATGGCTCATCAGTTAAGAGCACATAATGCTCTTTCAGAAGATCTTAATTTTGTTCCCAGTACCAACATTGGGGGCAGGCTCACAACTGGCTGTAACTTCCTCTCTCCAAGGTCTGACACTTGTGGCCTTTTTGAGTATGCACAATAACCAACCTCATAGAGATATACACAATTTAAACAATAAAAATAAACCTATTAAAATGGCTCAGTGGTTAAGAGTACATACTATTCTGGCAGAGTATCTGAGTTCAATTCCCAGCACCCACATCAGGCAGCTCACAACTGCCTATAAATCCTTCTCTAGGTGATCTGATGCCTCTCTGACATCCTTCTTACACACACACACCCACCCACCCACCCCACCCCACCCCCACCCCCACAGACACAGAAGACACACACACATGTGTAATAATTACAATTTAATAAAGAAAATATTTTTTCAAAAAGAAAATTAAGTTTCACCTTTTGTCTTTATTCCTTCCTTCCCTTCCCTTCCCTTCCCTTCCCTTTCCTTTTTCCTTTCCTTTCCTTTCCTTTCCTTTTTCCTTTCCTTACCCTTCCCTTCCCTTCCCTTCCTTTTATTTATTTGTTTATTTGTTTGTTTGTTTTTCAAGACAGGATTTCTTTGTATAGTCATAGTCATCCTGGAACTTGCTTTGTTGACGAGGCAGGCTTCAAACTCACAGAGATCCACCTGCTTCTGCTGCTCAAATGTTGGGATTAAAGGCATGCGCCACCACTGCCCAGTTCCTTTTCTTTTCTTTTTCCTATTGCCTTTAACAGTAAAAATTCTCTAAGTAGTTGCCAACACTTATCCACACACTCAGGATTCCAGAGTGTTAGTTTTTCCTTTGCTATTGCAGAATTCCCACAGAAAGCAACTTTAAAAAGGGAAGCTTTATTATGGTCATAATTGAGCATGTATGTAGTTTATCACCGAAGAAAAAGCACAAGGCAGGAGTGGACGTGTCTAGTCACATGACATCCACATTCAGGAATTTTTAAAAGATTTATTTCATTATTTGTAATCATGTTATGCCTTGGAGTCTGTGTATGTGCCTGAGGATCTCAAAGGCATTAATCATTTATTCACTCATAAAATGTAATGAAACTGGGTAAAACTACAAACTGTTTCTATTTTTATTTATCTTTAAACTAAAATGCAGGAAATACTAGTCAGATACAAAGAAAGTTAAGTTAACACCTAGTTCAAAACTCAAATGACAATTCTATTAGAAATCAAGATGACATCTGAGAAGGCATGTGAAAGTTATGCCTGAGCACAGGGAAGTCTAGAAGGATAGCATGGAAAAGAGGAGCCATACAAAAACAAACAAGAAAGCAAACAAAAACCCAAGAAGATGATTCTACTCAGAGAACATAATGAAAGCAGAACTTTATGTCACCGACGTCTTTCCAGGAAGTTGGAATTGAAAGTGAAGAATAGTCAAAAACAGGAGGAGATTATCCCTACCCTAGGCTTGAAGGCTACACTAAAAGTCCAGAGTTCACCGCTCTTGGGAAATGACATTAAGAAAACAGGATTGATAATTCAATCTGTGGTACTATTTTTGTTTTGCTTTGGATTATAGTAATGCCAGACTTAGATGAAATATTTAAAATCACAGAAAACATGTATCATGAAAGAAAAAGGCAAAGAAATGTCTTGGGAACACAGTTTTACTTTTATAATGACCTTTGATGTGGTTGAAGATGACCGTAATATTCTTTGTTATCTCTTCACCTTCTCTTTCATAATGATTCCCTGGCTTTGGGAGAATGGGGTGCAATATATACATATATATGCTCATAATAATTTATATGTATCCATTTAGGGCTGAGCATTCTGTAGTCTCTTATTCTCTGCACCCGAGTATTAGGGGAAGGGGTATGATATAGATGTTCCAGGTAGGACTGAACACTCCATCTCTGCACACTGACAATTTGTGAATCTCTGTTTTAACCACATGTACGGCAAGAGGAGGCTCTCCTGATAATGACTGAGGGATATACTAATCTACAGGTATGGTGATAATTCATTAGTTAGTGTCAGTGTAATAGCTTATCCATTTAGCAGAATAATAATGATAGGTTCTCTTCTAGGGCCTCTAATGTGTCCATCCCATAAGTTCTTGGTTCCACTAATGGTGCCAACTATGGGTTCCATTTCATGCAGCAGACCTTAAAATCCAAATGGAATGAGTTTGGTTATTCCCATAACATCAGTGCCACTGTTGAACCAATGAGCTTATCTTGCTATGACAGTCATTATTGTTGTAGTTCGCATGGCTTGCAGCCTGATAAAATTAATGATTACTTTTCCATTTAGGTAGTGTGAATAGAGCCTTCCAGCACTATGAAAACTAGCCAATAGGGATGAGTCAGTATCGGCTTGAATTCTACATGTTTTATGACTTAAGTATGTAGTGTCTTCAGCAAGACTTCTCTAATGGTCTAATAGAGCCACATTTACATTGAGGTTTACTAACAGTTGTCTAGTTGGATATAAGGCCTGTTCAATAGGAGGCTATCCATGCCTGGTACTGTAAACCTAGTGAACTATTCCTGGCTAGAGAGATTTTAGACTCTAGAGGAGAGTCTTTCCTAATCTAACATAGTTTCTAATGTATTCTAAATATTTATAGCCACAGAAAAGTGCTGCTGGCATCCCTCATCAAAGAATCTTCTTTTTCAGTAGACAGAGTTTACTGCAGCGACCCATAACTGGCCAAATGCAGAATGTTAGGAGATAATAGGGTGCTATTGTGGATGGTTTTAATGTCAACTTGCCACAAATTAGACTTAACTGAGTAGGGAGCCTCGCCTGAGGAGGTGTCCTGATTGCCAGGAGTGCCTGGTTGATTGATGTGGAAAGGCCACGCTGACTGTGGGAGGCACTTTGGTAGGAAAAGCCCTCACTAAAATAGGTGCCCACCCCCAACTGATGTATTTGCAGTGCAATCCTTACATCTAAGGCTTAGGGAAAACTGTAGAAGAGGAAGAGGAGGCAGGAAGACCATAAGATAAAGCGGATGAGTTGAAAGCTGTAAGACAGTGTTTTCAACACGTCTTGGAAGCTACATACATGATATCTCAATAAGGTTGCCCAAACCAGACCTGCATAATGACCACAGCAGTTGGCATGCCAATGTGAATGGGGTGGGTATTTCTCAGGGCACTATGCCCAGCTGAAGGGCAACAGCCAATTAATGGCTGATGAGAGATGGAGAATCAGTTCCTTCCAGTACAATTTCCTTGATAGGCTATCCAATCCCAAATGGTCAGCTGTAAACACATGTACATGTGAAGAACACTATATATATTCATGAAGAAATCATGAATTTGAGGAGTTGGGAAACATTGGAGGAGTTGGAGCATGGAGAAAGAGGGGTGGAAATAATATAAATATAGTACTCATGTATGAACATCTCAAAAAAAGTAAAAAGTATACATTTAAAAAGGTATATAATTCTAGGGCACTTTTCACTAGCAACTATAAGTACACAAAGTAATTATTTATATTAAAATATGAATTCTATAGTAAGAATAAAACTGCATAAAATAGGTTAAATTTACAAACTGAGCTTATTTTAAATATATATGAAAGCACAATGGAAATATAATGTGCTTCTTAACAAAGTCTGTTTACAAAGGAGAATATAATGTATATAGAGTTACAATAAACAAAAATTCACTGTATTAGTAGTATCTTGTACTTAGCCAAATGTCACTAAATTAGTCTCTGCAGGCTGCATTTAACCATTTGTTTGCCGGCTGTTTTTTTTTTTTTTTCTCTGTCAACCATTTCTTGTGGTGTTGGGTATCTGAACAAAGGGCAGCCTCATGTGCCCCAAGCACTGTACCACTGAACTATGTTCTGACACTTGAAAATACTATGATTAAAAAAAATTATCCACATTATTCAGTTATTATCTCTAGCCGATTTTGAACTATAGTAACAGACAATTTAATGCCAACAAACACTAAAATGTTTACTACCTGGTTGTTTGCAGGAAAAAAAATCCCTCAGTGGTTTAGAACATTGTGTAAGTTTCTTCCCTTATTGCTATGATAAAGTATCTAACAACTTAGTTAGGGTTGATCAAGGGTTCACAGCAGCTTACTTTCTCCCCTCCAGCCCACTGGACAGTGTTGCCCACAGTAATGGTGGGTTTCTGGTAACCTAATCTACATAACTCTTCCCAAACAGGCCCATAGGGGTTGTCTCTTTGATATTACACATCCTGTCAAGTTGACAATATAACTTTGACTACCCCATCCCTTGTCAACTTGACACCCAAACATGTGACTGTTAAATCAGAATCTTTGTTCTCATGTACCCACAAAGGACCTCATGGTGGAAGTTAGGCTGTGGGATGCCAGCTACAAATGTATCCTTCAAAAAGTATTTGTCAACTTCCGTTACTAACACTGCAGCAGAAAACCATCTTCCTTACATCTTACAGCCCTGCATTATCTTTCTAACAAAACAGTCCTCAGGACAGTGTGGAACAACGGTGTCTCACCACATGTTTTTGATGTCAGTGCAAGACTGAGCATCCTTAGCAAAAGCAGGAGATCTGTTAAGCATGAACCCCAGGCTGAGTGACAATTAGTTTCTTAGGACAAAAGCAGTGATACACTGTTAAATATTACCGTACTTACCCAACATGCTGTTTTGTTGTAACAGGAAATTGGTGGTTACCAGACTTCCCACAACGCTTCTGTCGGGCAAATCCATTTCTAGCACCATTACCAGGAATGGCAGCAGCAGGTGCATCAGCACCACCACCCTCTGCAGCGGCAGCAGCTGCAGCAGTGTGACCACGAGATGGTTTTTCCACTGTGTCCATCTTGGGGCTGCACCCTGTCTTCTTCTTCCATTTAAACTGCAACAGAAGTTTGCTACTCAGAATTCTGATGCCTTTTTAAATAAAAATAACTTTGTTTCATCCACTTTGTCATTGAGCCCTGTTCCATTTCCATCATTTTAATTAACAGGACCTGTTGCTGTGTTCAATATTGTCATTATTTTTCACCCCATGGTTTTCTTTTGCATCACTGTTTTCTATGTAAAGTGTTCACTGTCTCTAAGATACATCAGGGTAAAAAGACATGTGTGTATGTGTGACAGATGTGTAGCTTGGTCTATCTGTGGGACTCCTAACAATGGCAGCAGGGACTGTCCCTAATGTGTTGGCTGGCTCATGGGAACTTAATCTTCATACTGGATTGCCTTGCCCAGCCTTAATACAAGGGAGGTGCTTAGTCTTACAGCAACTTGATATGCTTTGATGATACCCATGGGGGGGGCTGCCCCTTTCTGAACAGAAGCAGAGGAGGAGTAGATTGGGGTGGGGCAGTGGAGGGAGGAAAGGAATGAGAGGAGAGGAGGGAGGGGAAACTGGGATGTTAAAAAAAAAAAGAAAGAAAGACATTCATGTCCTCTCTTGCTTTACTAGCAAGATTTCATTTCATGTTAAAGAGTCAATTTAGAGAATGTGATCTTGTGTGGCTCTGGTAACAAATAACGGTTTTAATCTAAATTAATAGCCCATTTCATATACTTCTTGGAAGACAAATAAAAAGCCTGAAGGTGATCCAGGAATACAGTGTATGTGGATTTTCATGCTCATTTTCTTCGAGTGAATATGTGATAATTTTCCATTTTTATTGTCCTTGTTTGATGAACAGTTCCACAACCTTTTACACTTGTGGAACCGCCAGATAGGCAGACACTACCTCTGTCACAGCCCTTACTTAGTTCTGGTTCCTGGGACATTTTCTTTTTGAAGATGGAATTATAATCCATCAGTTTGATTTGACTCTTAAGTACATTGTTAGGGTAAGTTTAAAAAAGCTAAATTTACAGTTAATGTAAAATAAAATAAATTTAGCCTTAAGCAATCATGGCTATGCAAAAAGACGGACTAGGAAACTGAGTGAAATTTAACTTTGAAGCTTCATACTTATTCTTCATCTGCTCCCCAAACACTGATAAACACTCTGAAATAAAAGAGAAACCTACCTTAGCCTAAGTCCGAATTAAAACATGAACAGCAATCTTAACTCTTTACAATTTTTGAATGAAATTAATTGATTGTGTAAATTTACCAAAATCAAGCTATATGACTTTAAGACTATAAAGGGTTCTCTCATAAAAATTTTTACTATACAGCATCTTATGTAGTAAGCATTTATAGTGAATTTAAGCATTTACCCAAAGTTCTGTAAATGGAAAATAGGCAAATTTTAAGATATTTAGGACCAAAGTCAACTCAGCCTCAAAAAAATCAAATTCCTACATCATAATTCAAATTATATGCTATGATGGTTTTTTGTACCAATATAAGCTATCTGTATGAGTTAAATCTAATATGTATTTATATCTACTCCAGTTAGCAGATTACAACAGTTGGATAAAAATTCCCAAATTTCACATTGAAATAAAGTACATTAGAATTCCATTCTTCACATCTAAATATCAACTGTCCCTTTCTGGAGGTGTCATTTATTTTTTATCCTCGATAGCTGAGTTGATCTTGACTCAGTACTCTCTTATAGTATAAATATTGAAGTCAGCTGCTGAAAAGAAGGAAAAACAACATTTTTGACATTGCAGTTACTGAATGTTAATAGGAATCAGTACAATTTGACCTGATAGGAATGATTACCCAAACCATAAACACAACTAAGTCACTATCAGTTACATTGTTCACAATGTCAATTAAAAAGATCTGAATATGATATTTCTTTACCATGGAAGGATGCATAAACACAGGGTGCAAAAATTAAAAAATTTCCCCTCACTTCAAAAGAAAAACTTCTTAAAATTTTTATGATTATAATTTTTATATATATTTCAGTGTTTTTCAAATTAAATATTAAACATTATCTCTATAGATTCTGCAGTGAAGTACAAAATATTATTCTACTTGCTCTATGCTACATTATTAAACAAAGTACATTAAATGAGAGTCTTGAATTGAAAAATTACACACCAATGGCTGGCTGCTATTGCTGCTGTCATCCTGGTTCTCTTCTTGTCCGGATGTCACATATAAGTTTGGTTCTGCTGAAAACCCAAACATTTAAAAGAAAGTACAAAGAAAGTTCAATAAAATGACAGCATTTATAACAACACAGAATTCCAAGATGACTCAGTAGCTAAAGGTACCTGTCGACAATACTAATGACCTGAGTTTGATACCCACAACCAACATAGTAGAACTGACTCCTTCAAGTTGTAATCATGTGCTCTGCTACTCACAAAAAAAACACGTATAATAAATGAATGAACAAATAAATACATGCAAAAAAAATTAAATATCAAAGTTTTATTTTCAAAAGAAATTGATTAAGCATGATCTTTACTCGACTGTAACTCCCCTTTCTTGGGTGCACACTTAACAGATAATGGAAATTACCAAACATCAATATTCCACTTGGACAGATACTACATTGTGTTATGTTCAGAAGTAGAAACACTGCATTGTATTATGTCCAGAAGTAGAATGGTATCAGTAAACAATCCCTTAGAGACAACATTTTTTTTTTTTTTTTTTTTTTGAGACAGGGTTTCTCTGTGTAGTCTAAGCTATCCTTGGCTGTCTTGGAACTCACTCTGTAGACCAGGCTGGCCTTGAACTCACAGAGGTTCACCTGCCTCTTTCTGCTGGGATTAAAGACATACACCACCAATACTTGGATGAAGGCAACATTTTTAAATACCACAGAAACATTCAAACTAACTAAGTACACCATTTTCTATCTCGGCACTGATATTTAAACAACCTGCATTTTATTTACCCAAACTGTTTTTCCTTTCCCTCCTCCATCTATGACTGTGATGGTCCTTCCATCTGAAAATACTATTTCTGGTGAACTCCTTTCCTTCCCTAAGACTCATACATGGTGGGAAGTTGTCACTGATTGTGGCAATTTATTCTATTAGAACTAGCATATCTTTTGAGTTCTTTACAACTTAATCAATTTTTTTTTTTGCCCCTATGGTACTTGAAACTTAAGCTAGTGCCTACTTCTTTTGTTCCTGAACTGGGAGTGGTCAAGTTTTTAGTACTATTTTCACACACAGAATCACGAATTTCTGCTTCATTGTCCTAGTACTACTCATATTCGGTGCATTTCTTACTAATTTTCCTGTTTGCACTGCTCTCCATTATAGCTCAATGCTTCTCAGATGCCTGAATATTTTGAAATTGATTTAAAGTGGCATTTCCATTTGCAGTCCATGCTAAGTTTGATATCAAACTTATTACCATTTGAGTTCTATTTGAACTCACTGTATGTGTAATAAATAATTTTCATTGGCTAATGGCATATACCAGTTGCTCCTAGTCTGAATAATTACTCCACCAAATTGCTTTGAACTAAATAGAATTCTGACCTGTCATATGCCCACTTGCTGAATTTTCTCTTCTCCTATCTGCCATCTTTGGTGAATGGACAGCATCCTTCTGTTGTGCTAGAGGCTCAGAGAGGATCTGTTGAAATCAGAGTCAGGAAAAATCTTAACATAGATCTCTCATGTGTTACTGGAAAAGACAGCTTAGTTTCCTGTTTCAAAGCAATAACACTGGAAAATAAGGGTTGGTTGTATTGAAACTCAGAATATTTAGTAGAGAGCCTCATAAGGTTGTCTAAATAAAGCTTGATGTTTACTTTCATATAGCTGTAGAGTACTACATAAACCAATCATGTAAAGCTGAAAGAACATACTCATAGACATTGTTTGTCAACAACAGTTTTGAATATAAAATTATACATTGTTTTTCTCAATGAAATATAATATATATGTTTAAATCTTTAAAATTTTAAATTTTGTTAGTTTCATACATTAATGAATAAGTGTATTTTTGGCCCCTCACTCCTTTTCTCACTCCCTTCCTTTTCTACTGTACCCCTTATTCCCGACACACTTGCATGCTTTTTTCCTTTCTTCTATTGTATGACGTTAGAGTGTCTTGCCTGAGTGTATTGCTAGGAGGCATGTGACTTCTTCGGGGGACAAGGCCTAAGAATAGCATGAACAAAATTCTCCCTGTGTCAAGGCCCTGGAGAATCTGACCCATCTTTGGCAAGGCCCATGGATAATTTGCTGCATAATTCTGGGCATGACCCCAGGAGCAGGTGTGCTACCTGCTCTCCTCAGCTTATTTGTACAAATCATATTGCTGGCTGCCTCTAGTTTCACTTTCTCAGAGCTATTGCATTAGGAAAACTCCCCCCCTGATGACTCTCCTCTTGGTGAGCAAGAGGAGATGTTGTTAAAAATATACAAAGGGCCTGATTCAGCTTCTAATGCCTTTGATGTTTCAAGTGTCATCATGAGTTTCAGGATTCTCAAGAACAAGATGTTGCTTTTCCAACACACCTTGTGGCTAGCCTGAAAGAGTCACAGTAGTTCATGACATTATAAATCTTCCTAGATGTTCTGGAGAGAATGATTCTAACCACAAGAGTCTAGGAGAAATGCAAATAAACAGATGATATCAAGAGTTAATGGGAACAGTCTAGGAACAGGGGATGAAGCAGAATCAGAGAAACCCACAGTGCCCTCCTTTCTAATAGCTGTGCCAATACTGTAGGGAGTTGAGAGGAAGGAGACAGGAAAACAAGATAAGTAGTGCCAACTATTAAGAGTAAGCTTTTAAGCTATGTAGTCTGCAGGACGATAGGAGAAAACCTGGTATATCCCCATAAGAGATAGAGTAGTACGGAATGAAGACTGAATTGATTTAGCCTTGGCTGATGAGTTAATTGTGAGAACTTAGATTTGACTAGAGGTAAACATTAACCATTAGAGGCAAAACTCTCTTTCACTTTGTATGATGTTGTAAACTCAAATGCTGCCAATTGGACACACTGTTCTACCTGTAGGTGTGCCTAGTTAGAAAACTTGGTCTCTTGCACCACTGCTTATGTTCCTGACATTAGAGCTATAAATCAAATACGTAATGGTTACCAGTGGGAAAGCTGGGGGATGGGAGGGGAATTCAGTAAATGAACAAACTGGCAATTATTGTAACTATTATTAGAAATATAAGGAAATAAGTTTGATTGTAAAGCTTGTAGCATGAATCTTAGAGGGTCTTATTAACAAAAACAAATCCAGAGCCAGGTATTGGGGTGAATGCTGGAAGATCAAAGAAGCAGAACAAGCCACAGCTTCCTCACCTCGCCAGTACCTCAGCTAATCCTGTTTCCTCAGACTGGAAGCCTCTGAGTCCTTATCGAAATGAGTCTCAGCTGACCTGCTTTTCAAAAGCCCGAATGCTTAACCAGTCTAGTTCCTGGTTTTCACGCCACATATACCTTTCTGCTATCTGTCTTTACTTCCTGGGATTAAAGACGTGAGTCACCATGCCTGGCTATTTCCAGTGTGGCCTTGAACTCACAGAGATCCATGTCTCTAAAAGGCTAAGATTAAAGGTGTGAGTGCCACCATTTTCTGGCCTCTGTATCTAGTGGCTGTTCTGTTCTCTGAGCCCAGATAAGTTTATTAGGGTGCACAATATTTTGGGGAATACAATACCATCACATTTCTCTCTTTTTGTCTAAAATTTTAAAAAGCTTATAACTAATAAAAGAAGAATAAGTATATACAATATATACAGTCAAGAATTATATTACGATGTCTAGTCCATTAACATTTCACAATTCAGAAAAAATATCATTACTTATCCTATTTAAACAAGTAATTCCTTTTTAAAAGTAGACTCAATAATCTCTATTTTATCTTATCATATCCATATTCTCTTTTTTTTAGTAGATCAAAAAATCTACCTTTTATCTTATCATTTCTATAGAAGCTGATCATACAAACTATTGGAACTGTATAAATAAAAACTACCCAGGCAATCTGGGGCCACTTGTTTGAAACAGGTGGTTATAGTTTCTTGTTGCCCTAACTTCATGTATCTGTCCCAGATCATCAGACCCATTTGGAGTTAGACTTCCAGCAGTAACCAAGCACTTTCTGATTGGATTTTGCCTCACTCCATAGGAAGGTATTTATATTTGGTCTGTAGGTTTGGTCAAAAGTTCATAGCTAGAGAGGTAATTTGTCTTGGGGGAAACCTACTACCACTGATTTGCTAAGTAGTCATAGTTTTAAACTGCCTTCTAAATATTCATGCTTATACAATACAGTAGTGTTACACCAAGTTATTACTTCAGTGGACAATAGTTAATACAGAAACCAATGACAGAAAAAAGTTGCAATGGTGGGGTAGTGACTCACTATGTAATCCCTTTCAAGGTTCAGGGGACATTGCAGAAGAGGAGGCAGGAAGAATATAAGAAGGAAATGCATCAAAGAGAATACATTTTTAAAAAAAATTAACATATTAAATAAGTTTTAAAATGTAATGTAGTATGATACAGTAATAATCATTTAGAGGAATTTCAATGAGTAAAGTTATTTGAAAGGAAAATAAGATATACATCATAAAAATAATATGCCAGATAAAGAACAAAGAAAAAATTGTACTAGATTTTTTTCTGGTGGATTAAAAATGGGGATAAATTCTTGAGGCTCCTAGGAGGATGTGGGGATAAATGCAGAGCCTGGGAAGAAGCCTTGGGGGAAAAGACTTATTTTGATGTTGAAATATCAGTAAATTGTAAAAAATCTGGTATGGTCATGTATGCCTATAAATCCAGTGCTGTGTGCAGCAAAGACATGAGGACCGCTGGGGTTTGCTGACAACCTGTCTTTATCCACACTCAACAGGAGACGTGGTATCAAGAGGGTAGCCAGCTTGACAACTCAGGACTCCTGAGGTCCTCCTCTGCTGTCCTATTTGTTTCCAGATTCATGCACATATGAACACATACAACAATGCACATACATCTCTCTCTTACATATACTCCCATACATAAAATCCTAAATCGATAAATATTAGAATAACAACATTTAATAAAGTGATAAAATATTAAAATATACATGTATATGTTATATTAAAATAAAAGCATGAAAATATTATATACAGTACAGATCTGTTAAGGAAGACCTTCACAAAATAATTCCAAACCATAACAAGAGTGGAAGCATATATATGCTTATTTTTTATCAAGTGTTGTAATGATCTGGGCATTACTTTATCCTTTCTTATGTATTCTTTACAAGTGTAAAGGTGGCTAGTACAAGATTTTTCCCATTCTTGTTTCAGGTCTCTCCAGAATCCAAAGAGCCAGATGAAATACTGTGAAATATTGTTTCCCTCTGCTCAGTGTGTCATCCTCCTATATATTGGTATGACTGACATGTTCTCATTCATTAATACACAGTTTACATCTTGTATGTTCATCTTCCCCAATCACAGAATTTTATTCTCACTTAGAAATAAGAGGAACTACAAACTACATTGATGATTTTTTGATTGATAATACCCTGTGTTTCCTTCAGATTAAGCATGCGATGTGACTTACAAGTATTTACAGCAATTTCTCTAGCTTGTTACTGTGTCAAAGACTCTTACCTGGGATATTCAGTGTGTACTTTCTATCACAGAGTGGATATGCAATGAAAGTTTATTCAATATCAAAATATTTCATTATCTTCAGGAGTACTCCAAGCAGAGTTAGAATATGTCTATAGCATATATATATATATTAAATGTTTCTTAAAAATGATAAATCTGATTACCAAATACATCAATATAAGCTACCCATGCCAAGACCATTATAATGTTCATGAAATGCAATGCACAATACTTTTATATTTGCCAATTTACATCATTGATACCAAGGTAAGTTAGAAAGCTATCTTTTATATGCTCACCCAAAAATGCTCCAATAAGTAAATTTCCCTGTATGTTAATTAGTAACCCATATGAGTCTACTTTCTCCATCAATGGACACATAAAAGTCATATAGAGATCATAAAGAAAGGATTCAACTTTTAAGTTTGAAAATACTGACTGGAAATCTGGAAATATAAATCTATTTAGCTGAGTGGGAATGATCATCCTTTAATGCTAATACAATTGTAAGGGTACCACCTATGTCTTCTTTGCAGTTTCAAATGCTAGTAGCTGGGATGACATTTTTGTTGGTTAAGTGTCTATAGAAGAAGAATGAGGCTTTGAATCAGCACCCACATAAATAAGTCAAGCATGGTGGCATGTTTCTACTGTTGAGTCCTGGGAGCATTCTAGCCAATTGATGAGATCATGTTCTGTTAGAGACCTTGTCTCAATAAATACTGTGTACAGCAATAGAATAAGGACTCAGACATTGACCTCTAACCTCTGCATTCACGTGCATGTGCACCTGGTACACATTTGTATTCTCTCATTCCCCCCTCCTTGCCCACCCTTTCCACACCCACCCACACATCACAAGATAAAACGTTAAAATTTAAAATACTTATTTACATCTTAACTATTGGTCATATTATTCAATTTATACAATCAGGTGCTTGGGTAACTTCCAGGAAGAAATTTGGCAAGAAACGGAAAGATGATATTTAGCACCAAACTCATGCAGACTCTTAAGGATATTAAGGAGCCAAAATATTTTAATACTAAATATTAAAATATGATCACTTGTCCTACAAGATAATCTGATATGTAATTTTATTTGCATATAGTATCTTGTTAAAACTGCGTTAAATCTTTCTGTTTAAATTATTACGTACCAAGGACTGTACACTTTCATGGCTATCACACTTTTTTTCATCTTCTGTTGCTATCTCTTCTTTGCATGGACCTGTAGACAAATGTATATATTTGAGTGAAATAAATTATTACTAAATGGCAGATAATATGAATGTGTTTTATTGAAATAGAAATAATTAAAGCTAGTTATAAGCACCATCTTTTTATTTTTATAAAGTATAGGTTCAATCATACTTAATGTTTAGTTGAAGATTTAATTTTGTACAAGATATTTTTATTTGCCATTAGTTTTCAAAATTATTTGTTTGGAATGACATCCCACTAGAATTGAAATAGTTAAAATAATATGAGTTATATGGAGATAATGTGGAATAACTTAATGAATAGGTAGAAAAACAATGAAATTTGGTTATGGTATGATTATATTTATTTCTATTTCTTTTCAAAATCCTTTAAAATTTTTATTTTTATTTCATATATGTGAACTGTAAGATTTTCTTTTTATTTATGTCTGCATGTATGTGTCTGTCTGAGAGTATGTCATGTGTGTATGGGTGCCTATTGAGGCCAGTCATAGATGCGATGTCAATGCTGCTATGTATTACTACAAGTGTACGTCATTGTCCACTGACATGTATTTGTTCTTGTGATTTGCTTAAGATTACTTCAATGGGTATTTATAAAATATAGATCTTACCTTTGATTACCGTGGTTGGCTTAGTTTGTCTTCTTTGATCTGTAGTCACAGTAAAAGTAATCACATCCTGCTTCTGTGAAATATGCTCAGAGGCAATCTGTTAAAATTAGTATGAAATAAGTTGAAAGAAATATTCTTACAAGTTCTAAGACTATTTGCGTTCTTCATTTCAACAGCACTATCCTTGTTCTTAAGGGAAGCACTGGATCCCATGCCATTTAGAGAGAACCTCACACACATTATCAAACTAAAGTCTTATGTTTGCCTTCTTATGATCACTTATTAAAAACAACAAGTATAGAAAGTCAGAAGAAGCTGGGCAGTGGTGGCACACACCACCACCCTGCACTTGGGAGGCAAAGCCAGGAAGATCTCCAAGAGTTTGAGGCCAATCTGGTTTACAGAGTGAGATCCAGGGCAGGCACCAAAACTACACAGAGAAACCTTGTCTTAAAAAAAAGAAAAAGAAAAAGAAAGAAAGTCAGAAGAAACATTTTTGTAGAACAGTGGTTGCCAACACATGCTAACTAATAAAGAAACATTGAAGACTATTTATGCTGATAATTAAAAAATGAAAACATTGCACACATAAAACACTAATAAATAGTCACAAGTTAGTACTATTCTGAGGATATTCTTAGAGTCCTCATATATTTAAAACTAAATAGCATCTTAACTCTGTTACCAAATATCTTTCTGGAAGTTGTTACCTGAACCTCACTATGTATAAAGTTCATAGTATCATAAAGAATTCAAATCAAAATAGACTTTCCTGAGTATGTTCAACAAAACAAAATAGGATAAAAGAGAACCTTCAAGTAAAATATTTAACATACCGATGACTGAGCTTTTCCATGGTTATCATGCTCTCCCTGCTCCTCTCTCGATGTTCCTTCTTTCCCTGGCTCTGCTGATAAATGGATGCATTTAAGGAAAAGTAACTGAAATACAGTAGTGAGCTGATCATGTTCCAGTGGAAAAACACACATTCAAGAATGACTGGGCAACATAAACTGGACTTGATAGGTTTAAAAAGCATACAAAGTGTGTGAGTGGGGAAGGGACTGGACCTGGGAAGAGTAGAGAAAAGAGGATGAATATGATCAAAACACTGCTTCTCAGAGAAAGAGTAAAATAGGTCCCTAGAGACAAAAACGTTAAAAATTGCCAAAAGACATAGTGTGTGGTCGAAGAAGGAGCAGTGGCAGCACATGCACAATCATCAGAGGATGAGTTCACTTATGACAGAAGTTAAAAACAAGATTCTGGCTTGAAATTAAAGACCGCTTCCAGAAATATTCAGGACTGAGAACTGTCAATTTCCCATTAGCAAAAATCGAATTGTTACTAAATGAATACATGCATAACATGTGGGACCCAGAAAGGCTAGTCTCCAATTATTACTCAAAAAGCTATCTGAAATAAGATGAGAAATAAAACAAGTAATGTGTTCAACTTCACCAAATGTGAAGCTTAGTCTCTTGTGTCACACCTTTCTGTGTGGTTGTAACACAATTAGATAATTTATCTCAAACCTCCCCTTCTTGGGTGTAAGGAGCTCCAGAGGAAGGATGAGGAGGGCTGGGGATAAAAAGCACATTGGTAAAGCATGGGCATTGTTTGTGTGTGCAATGTTGAAACAAATAGACTAGATGATTGGCCATCATCTGAGCATATTATATTGCTTACATATTCCCAATAGAATACTCACATCTAAGAATTACAGATTTAGAATATACAACCATTTAATAACCGAGGGAATTGGCATGCAAAGTCTAAAAAAATTATTTTTGCTCTTCATTTCATTGTAGCTTTTCTTCCCCCTTGTGGTGGTTTGAATGTAATTGCCCCCCATAAACTCATAGGGAGTGGCACTATTAGGAGATATGGCTCTGTTGGAAGAGGTATGGCCTTGTTGGAGGAAGTGTGTCACTGTAAGGGTGGGCTCTGAGGTCTTATATATGCTCAAGCCATGCCCAGTGTCCCAGACCACTTCCTGTTGCCTGCAGGTCAAATGTAGGACTCTCAGCTCCCTTTCCCAGCATCATGTCTGCCTGTATGCTGCTATGATATTGCTCCATGATCATAATGCACTAAATCTCTGAAAATGTAAGCCACCCCATTAAATGTTTTTCCTTTATAAGAGTTGCCATGGTCATGATGTCTCCTCATAGCAATAGGAGCTCTAACTAAGATATCCCTAGGAAAAAAATCTGTATCCAAATCAGTAGTTACCTCTTTGGTTCTGTTGTGCTTCAAGATATCCAATGGATCTTTTATATAGATCTCTGATAACTACCCTTCATAGTATATGGTTGATTGACAAGAACCATCTTGACCACCAAAGGACAAATACAGAAACCAGGAGCTGGTAAATCATAATGAGAATTCTGTCCTCTTCAAATGATAATCAAATTTGAGTCTCTATGGTCAATGCTATCCCAATTTAATTTTCTTTGAATCTAGTATTTCTCCTTAAACCCAATGTTCTTGATTTTATATATTCGATTTCTCCCTTTCAAATCTAGTCTTCTTCATCATACTCAAATCATTAAGGGGCAGGAAAACTAATATATTTCTAAGTGGATTTTTATGTGTCCATGGTTTACTTGACTACTTGCCCTGTGGCTTTCTCTTTCTCAGTTCCCTTATTTGGGCCTATATGACACTCTTCTGAGAAATAATCCCTGCTAGACATTAATTAATGTTCATATATAATTGATCACTTGTGTTTCTACATATCACAAGAAAATCAAACACTGGTCAACAGGATGGGATATTACAATTCTTAATAACTTCCCTGAAGGAAAGAAGAAAAGACAATGGGAAATGTGCTTTTACTTTCTTGACAACATTACCTATCAGAAGATCAATTATCTTCTCTGAATCTTATAGTACCCTATCTTCATTTTCTAAAGAATTTCATTATTTTAATAGAATCAAATATACACTTCTTCCCTGTTTTCTTTTTCTTTTTTGGTACTTGATGGTTTTCTCATCCATTATTCCCGTGTCCCCTACACTCTGTGAGGTTTTATTACTCTTCCATTACCATGACCTTGTAATTTATCGAACAATTTGACTGCTTCGGTGGTACATTCCATTTCACATTTGGAGATATTATTCTTATGGCTACTTAATCTACTGTATGACAGATATACACAAATATCTCTATCTACTGGTATTGTTTTGATTTATGTAACTATTTCTTCAAAGGGGCTACACATAAAATAAAGATTTTACCATTCATTTCTAGACTAGTATAGTCTTTTTTTCTTTGATCCACAGTTGCAGCTAAGTGTTTTTGGTCCTCTTTTGTTGAAGGAGTTGCAGAGACAATCTGAAAAATTAATATTAAAAATGAGTTGACCACATGAGAACAGGAATAGGCAGAGTGCTCGAGGGGTCCCCAGAAATCCACAATGATACATCCTCTGTAGACTGCTGGCAATGGTTGAGAGAAAGCCTGATCTGACCTAGTCTGATCAGATGGCCAAACACCCTAACAGTCATGCTCGAACTCTCATCCAATAACTGATGGAAGTGGATGCAGAGATCCTCAGCCAGGCCCCAGGTGGAGCTCCAGGTATCCAATTGTCGAGAAAGAGGAGGTACTGTAAGAGCGTGAATTGTTGAGACCAAGATTGGACAAAGCACAGTGACAAACAGCCAAACGAATGGAAGCACATGAATTATGAACCAAAAGCTGTGGAGCCCCCAGCTAGATCAGGCCCTCTGGATAAGTGAGACAATTGAATAGCTTGAACTGTTTGGGAGGCATCCAGGCTGTGGGACCAGGACCTGTCCTTAGTGCATGAGCTGGCTGTTTGGAACCTTGGGCTTACCCAGGGACACTTTGCTCAGCCTGGAAGGAGGGGACAGGACCTGCCTATACTGAATCCACCATGTTTAAATGAATCTCCAGGGGAAGTCTTGGCCCTGGAGGAGATGGGAATGGAGTGGAGGGGCTGGGAGAAAGGTGAGGGTGGAGGCGGGAGGGGGGAGGACAGGGGAACCCATGGCTGATGTGTAAAATTAAAACACAAATATAATAATAATAAAAAAATAAAAAAAATAAAGTTGGGTATCAAAATAGTGTGGTATATTGGGTCTGTAAAATATATATGATTTTATCATTTACCTGATTTTTAAAATAATTATTTAAACTCACAATAAAACTTTAAAAAAGTTCAAAAACAAATGAGTCGAATATCCTTCTTTATTCTAGGAAGATCAGAGTTCCGCATTGCAAAGCAGTGAGATGGCCAAGTAAGGGAAGCATTTCATCAGAATCCACAATTTCAGTAGAAAACTTCAGGCATGCTCCCTAATTGCATTCTAACTTTTTTCTTTATATGGCCATTGACAGTGTAAGTCAACATTAAGGCAACCATAGATATGAGTAGTTGTCCAAAATATGTCAAAAAGATGCATTTAAGATTATTTGTTCAAGGCGTCACACCATCGGCACTGGGCCCCCAAAGGGCTTGGAGCTGCCTAAGCTGAGTGTGCCGGGGCTCTGCTGACTCCCCATGGGAGACCTTGATTTGGGGGATGTGGGGATGTGGGGTGGCTTGGGAGAGAGGGTTGGGGGTGGGAGGAGGGAGGAGATGGGATCTGTGGGTGGTATGTAGAGTCAGTAGAAAATTCCTCAATAAAGAAAAATGAAGAAAAAATACAAAAAACAAAAATACCAAACAAACAAACAAAAAAGATTATTTGTTACTAGTATAAAAATGAAAACATACATTGTACATATCCAACACACAAATAATACCCCCATTATGATAAAATTCGTTTGTAAGTTTGTTAAATTAAAATCACCACATCATATATGTTAAACTCTCATCTACAGCCAAAGGATTCACAATTTAATGCAGTATTAACAGGCCATTTCATTAACCAGGTAGAAGGACTCATCAAAATCTACTATTACTGCCACAAAAATTAGTAAAAATGTATTTCTCACTTTGTGCTGACAGTAAGACACCAACAATACCTCACTACTGTCATAGAAATGATAATTAAAATACATAGCATGATATTAAATCACCAAATGAACAATAATAATTATCCATACAATTGATACACAAGAGTATTAGCCAATTATAAAGGTAAAGATACTTTCAAAATTAAATAATTGTGACCAATTATTTTATAAGAAAACCGCACATGTAATTTTACTGTCTTATGATTTCTAGTTAGACAATGAAACAGTATTAGACGAACATCTTCAGTTGGAGTTTTCCATACCAAAGACGGAACTTTGTCCTTCTTAGCGCTCCTCCTAGGCTCTTCTGTTAATGCCATTTCTGTGTTTGTAGCTGGTGAGAAACAAAGATATTTAACCAGTTTTAACTGTAATACAGTGAATCATACTGACAAAGTATTACATAGAGATTCAGAGAAGTGTTTAGATACAGTTAAACTAAAATTTAAGACTTATTTTCCTAAAAAATACTTCCAAGTACTCTAAATCTTTAGCTGAAGTTTTAGCATTTCATGAGATACTTGAGATCACATAAGACTTAAATATATTCCTCAAGACAGTCAGGAGAATGCACCAGGTTCAGAGAATTGAAGAATTTTGTGTGTTCACCTAAAAATTAATACACTTAACACAGAAGAAGAAACAGTCAGGTACAAATTTTTAAAACACCACTGAAATAAGTGTAATAACTAACAAGTGTTTTTTTAAATTATGTTTCTATTTATTCCTAGTACTCTCTTCATGGTAGCTGACTCAAGGTTTCTTCAGTTTCCTGAGGCCTAATTCTGTTATTAGGCTTCTATCTTTTTTTTTTTTTTTCAAGACAGGGTTTCTCTATGTAGCTTTGCGCCTTTCCTGGAGCTTGTTTGGTATCCCAGGCTGGCTTAGGCTTCTATCTTAAGAAAGCTAGAAATGAATAAAACTTCCTATTTCCCCCTCTAAGACCATAAGAAGTTACACCAAAATACAATCTACCTTTTGTGTAGCTATTTGAGGAATACTATCTCATCCTTAAAAATTTGCAAAAAAATTGGCCCTGAGTCCATACAACCCTGAGCTTTTCTCTCTAGAGATAGTTTGAGTGTTTTGGTCTCATTGAGTCAAATGTTTTGTTTTGTTTTTTTTTTTTTTTTATATTGTTTATCTCATCCTGATTTAAGTTAGGTGTGGCGTGTATACTTTAGGAATGTATACTTTGCTTCTAGATTTCTAATATTTTAAAAATAATTTGACTTATTTTATGTGTGGGTGTCAGATCCCCTGGAGTTACAGACAGTTGTGAGATGCCATGTGGGTGCTGGGAATCAAACCAGGGTCCTCTGGAAGAGCAGCCAATGCTCCTAACCACTGAGCCTTCTCTACAGCCCCATTTCTGATATTTCTAATTCTAAATTTACAATGATTCTTTGAAACTTTTCTGCAAAATCTACCTTTTCATCTCGAATTCTGTGAGCTTGTGGTTTTTCTTTCCTTTGTGTGGTTTGACTTGGGAATTTGTGTTCCTGCTTAGATTTCCTAAAAAACAACTCTTTGATCGAGTCTGTGTGTTTTTTCTTTAGTTTCTATTTCATTACTTTCTGCCCCACTCTTTATTGTTTCTTCAATCAATGCAGTTAGATATGGCTTGTTCTTGTTTTTCTGGTTCCTTAAGGCAGATATCTAGGCCATTTAATTGATATCTCTAAGTTTTTAATGTAAGTATAGAGAGCCATAAACTTTTCTCTTCAAGCTGCCTTAGGCATATCCCGGGGGTTCTAACAAACTGTGCTCTACATTCTGTTCAACTCTAGGAATGTTTTAATTTCCTCTCTGATTTCTTTAATGGCCCTATTCATTCCAAAATTCATTCTTGAGCCTCCAAATACTCATTTGTTTTCTGTGGTTTCTCTTTCCACTAATTCCTACTTTTATCTCACTATTATCTGATACAATATGAGAAATCACATTAGTTATTTGTGTTTGTTACAACTTGCCTCATGGATTACATTGTGATGAAATTTAGAGAAGGCTCTTTTGGCTGTTGAAGAGAATACGTATTATGTATCTGTTGGAAGCGAAGTTCCATAGACATCTATTAAATTCAATAGATTCATGGTAGAGTGTAGCTCTCAGCTTTCTTTGTTGAGCTTTAGTTTGAAAAACCTGTCTAGTTTTCATGATTTTTAGTTTTTGTTTTATAAATAAATATTTATAAAATAAATAAAAATATAAAATGAGCATAATATAAATGTTTCTTTATAAAATAAATGTTTTATTTGCCAAAAAATTAAAAAAAAATTCACTGAAGTGTTAACATACACAGTGAACTACTACATCTCAAAGCTACTGTTGATTTTGTCCATCATCTGTAAACACAAATATATCTGAGTATCTTTTGTTCTCTTTCCAGGCATCCTTATTTTCCTTGTGAAGACTCTGTCAACTAGGGGAAATCTCCATCATTGGCTATGTTTTTCTAGGAATATACACATCTCTATTTGGAGTTCTTTATCAGTATCCCTTCTGAACATTTTTTAAATATTTTAACTGATTATTTCACAGCGTAGCTAATGGATTAAACACAGAGGCTCTCAAACAATCTTTGTATTAAAAACAGTCAAATTTCACCTAGAATTATTTAATAAAATCCCCCTGCATGCTAGAGACCAGGTTTATATCCAGCCACTAAGAGGATCCAGGGATGGATTTCCATCAAGTAAGTCTGGATTGAGACACAACAGTGAGGTTGGGTGCATAGAAGGGTGTAAAAATGGGAAAACAAGAAAGAGTTCAGATACAGATGGAGAGACTGGTCATTTTAAAAATATGTCAGTTAGAGAGGAGAGTTGATACCAGTTTGAGAATACAAAAAAATGTAAGGCAGATGAACAACTAAAGTCTAAGAGTTAGGCCAAATTCAAGTTGCTAAAGCATTATAAATAACTTATAAGTACTTAGAGATTAACAGTTTAAAGTGCCTGGTGGCCACACTGTAGTCTGTGTGATGCAGTAGAAGAGAAATGTTAGCAGAATGTACAGATATGTCATAGGGTAAAATTGTAACAAGAGTTGAAAATAAGATGGCACAGGCTTGATTGAGAGACTGTTTCCAGAAGTATTCAGCAATCAAATAGGCAGGAAAATGAAATTTACTAAGTGTACCAGTGTATATGAACCTGGAGCCTTGGAAGACTACACACTGCTAATCAATTAAAAAAGCATATGAAATCAGGCAACAGGTGCTTACACAATGTGCTAAACCTCACCAAGTGTGCTCAGTTCCCTGTCTCATGGGTTCTGTCCTACATAACACGCTTAGGTTATTTGTTTAGGATGTCACCCTTCTCTAGTGGAAAGAGCTATTGGAGAATTCCAAGGTGGTCTGAGGATTTAACAACCATTCATTAAACACAGACATTGCACGTTCTTGTTCATAATGCTGAAACTAAAAATATAGCTTGCAGAAAAGAGCAGAGAAAAGAAAAGTACACATCTCAGGAAATATGGGCATGCTCAATGGTACCCAATTCCCCAGTGACTGTTTACCAACTTTGGGAAAGACTCACTCTTTAATAACCAGCCAGTGTGAATCCCTAAGAGGTACAGAGCTTCCCAAGTGTGAACTGTAGGGTGCAGAGACACACATGTTGAATTCACTAAGACAAAGGTTAAATTTCATGTACTTTTTCTCAGTAGTGTGTTAACTGTGTCTTTTGAACAATTTTTCCAGCAAGGGCATGTGAGTTATTAATGTCAAAGTCTTATTTCAGATTTGAGGGAACAAAGAATGAGGAATAAGCACATGGTAAATGTTCTACATATCTTAAACATATCTTAAACTTCTATTCTTGGTGATTGTTAATACATTTTTTGAATAATTTTCCCAGCAAGAGCATATGAGTTATTAATGTCGAAGTCTTATTTCAGATTTGAGGGACCAAAAAATGAGGAATGAGCACATGGTAAATGTTTTATATACTTAAACTTCTTTTTTTGGTGATTGTCGACACAAATTACCTGGCTGACATGTTCTTCCAGTCATCTTTTCTATTGCTGGGTTTAAATGTGAATATTCCACTTCAATAATGGGCTGTAAGGTTATTGACGAGAAATGTAGTGATCAGTCTTTATTCCATGGATCCTGGAGTTAATCATAGTAGCAACAATCTAAAAAATGTTACCTTGAACTGAGTAGGGGATTCCTTTTGAAATACTAAAAAAAGAAAGAAAAAGAAAAAGAAAAAATTGTGTATGATAAGTTATAGAAAGAACAAAGTAAACCAGGATTTCACAAATATCTATTAGGGAATGGAGTTCTAGTGGTTAGCCTGGGAAATTATAAACCACGTAGATTTGTTCATCAGCTGTGTATGCTCGGCATCTTCAGTGTTCTCGTTCTCAGGTTAGGAAAGCAAAATGACAAAAATAATGAGTAAACAAAAAAACCAAAAACCAACAACAACAACAACAACAACAACAACAACAACAACAACAACAAAACTCAGGGCAAGGGCTTTTGTTCTTTATCTTTTGTTTTTTGTTTTTCAAGACAGGGTTTGTGTAACCATCCTGGCTGTCCTGGAACTGTCTCTGTAGACCAGGCTGGCCTTGAACTCACAGAGATCCGCCTGCCTCTGCCTCCCAAGTGCTGGGATCAAAGGTGTTTACCACGATTGCCCAGCTCAGGACAAAGTCTTAACTAAATTTTAGGCATGGTTTTCAGAAGCAGATGATGAGTCTATCAAACAAAATATGGTGAGCAAAGGCACCAAGACCACTTAGTTGTGCTGAGTGATGCAGAAAATGTGCCCCTGAACACAGGACAAAACCAGAAGCCTGTGAGTTTACTGCTTCTGTGCAAGCTGATGGAAATAGTCTGAAGACATATATTTATGGGAGTCCATTTTATTATACACCAAATGTTTTCATGGTATTGTCTTTGTCCTGCAGTTTAATAAGCACAAAGATGTTATAGGAATGGCATCACAGGAAATATACAGTGATCTGTCACCAAGGATGACTATTGAACTGGAATGCCACATATACAGTTAGAGCACACTCTATGAAATATACAGTTTCCAAATTCTCATGGGAAACTGTTATGTTGTCATTCATCACATTACTACAAAATAAATATTGTAATTTTTTTCTGATGTAACATATGGCTTTCACATAATATTTTAATCCATGTTGGCATTTTCCTAAGTAATTGCCCAAATTCAGATATATTAAAATTCACATTGTTTTCATAAAAATGCTAACAGTTCCTGAAGACATAACATTATAATGACATAAATTTGATACTGATAATTATGGGGTTGAGTGAGGTGAAGCTGGTTATCACAATTCTAGTACAGCCTTCTGCTTCCCAAAGTCTAAGATGCTGAAATGACCGATTTGTTTGAATATAAGTAAAATCATTCAAGTTCCTTCAACATGAATTCAAAATGAATGCTAGCTAACTATATACTGCTTCCTATGCCTCACTTTAAATAATCACTAGATTTGCAGTCCCCATTCTTTTCATTTGATATTATTTCATTAATATGTTGAACACAACATCCCTCTCTATCTAGGACTAGTATCTAAGTATATACAAGTAGAAGTGTAGACCTGTTCTATATGCAGTATTTTTGTCTTGATTCAAACAGGAAACCACTTTAAAAAATTCAGCCCCTTGATACATTCTTGTCCCTAGAAACACGGCCAGAAGCCAATATCTACCCTTCATTTGGTTCTAAAATATCACAAATTGTAATCAAATTGATCTAGTGTAGATGGTTTGATATGACTTCTCAGTACTGTTGGTTGAGCAGAAACACATTTCACTCAAATGATAAACATAGAATCCTAGAACTTCTGATCTAAAGTCTGGATTCTGTCATTGTCCCCAAAGGGAGATTCATCAAAGTGAGAATCTGTCATTACTCTATTCCCTTCCAAGCATGCTCCATCTCTCAGGTTCACAGCACCAAAACATCAGAAGAAATCATTTGAATTGCATATTCTGTACATGCTAACTCCACAACTCACCAACTCATCTTTGCTTCTCTTCATTGTAGTTGTCTTATTTTGGCTGATACAACTTTATCTTCAGAAGTGGCTCATTTTTTCAACATTAATTTATATTTGTGTATGATTTAACACCTTTATATCTATTCAGGTTACATAAACCAAACATAGGTCTGTATGATGAAATAGTACAATGCTTAGTGCCTACCCAAAAGTGAGACAGAGAAGAGGAGTGGACATACTTGTTTGCAAAGTCATTTTAAAAAACAAAACAAAACAGGGTCTCATCATTTGGTCATGGCTGGCCTGGAACCCATGTAGCTCTGGCAGATCATGAACTCACAGAGATTTCTGCCTTCTGAGTACTGGGATTAAAGACATACACCAGTATGCCATGGTGTTTGTGTTTTCTTTAAATGGTTAAACACTACGTGTTTTTTCCTTTCCTGACAGTGTTTTGCCTGTGTTTCTAAAGACTGTCATTTTTTCTTTTGCAGTCTCCATCATATTATACTTTACATTAGTTACTATTTTATTGCTGTGACAAAAACCCCCGAGAGGAAACAACTTAATGAAGAAAGGCTTTCTTCTGGATTAGTCTGAAGGCATACATTCTATCATGCTTCAGACGGATTGTAGAAGGAGCAATACATTGACCGGCTACATTGGAACCTCCGGCACAAAGTAGTGCATGAACAGCAAGCATAACTGGGAATGATGGTTGCCACTGCTAGTGAGCATCCTACTAGTGCGCTGACAGCTTTCCCAAACAGCCCTCCTGGAGTGAACAGTTCACAGAAGCCTCCAGAGCACATTTCATCATAATCCAGAACATTACACTCTAGCCTGCACAGGACGTATCAAGGTGCAAAACACATTCATTCTAACTCCCGAACCACTCAGAGTCATTATCAGTCCCAATACTGCTCACAAGCCCAAAGTCTCTTCTGAGACTCAATGCAGTCACTAAAGTGAGCCACTGTACAATCAAAAACACAGCTGGCATATTTGCAACACATAAACACAAATGGGGGATGGAGCATCCCAAGGAATACTCAAATTAAAGTATAGATGAAATTCAGGAGAAAAAAAGCATTAAATCCTATGGCTCTATATTGGACATGTAGGGCTCAGCATAGATTCATCTGGGCTCCTCAGGACTTAGATAAGATCTGGTGCCTACAGGACACACTGGTCTCCCTTTGGCTGGTTTAACTTCATGCACTCAGTTTTCCTCAGCAAATGTCTCACAGTGCTGGCATCTCCAACATTCTGGAGTCTCAGTTGAAAATTAGGTTTCACTTTCTTAGTTTCACACAGTGGATACTCATGGTCACCTCGCATGAACTCCTTGCTTTTCACAAAGGACTCATCCTCAGTGGACTTATGGAACCATGGTGAAAAACTCTGTTGCTTCCTCTCCCCATATTGCATGTTTCATACTGCAAAGTTAGTACTATGTAAACTAGAAAATTCTGCAACCATGTTCTACTGCCAGCTCTGGTTAGAACTTGGTCCTCTTGTACCACAGTTGGAGCAGCCTCTGTGTCTTGTCCCTAGAGAGACACCTTCAAGGAATTAAAAACCTGTGGCATCCTGAGTTACATCTCTCTTTCAAAATAATTTTTTTTTTCACAAATCGGTGCTTTGATAGGTTGGCCTTGGGTGCCAGGCTTACTGTCATTATAAATGGGAGGTTTCTCTAACAATCATAGGGCTGAATTTAGCATATGAGTTGGCTGGAACATTAACCTTGTTGGGATGCTTTTTCTCAACAAATTGCCCACTTAAACATCTTCCTCTCTGCAATTTGCTGATCTTTTCCATCATAGACTTTGATAAGATTGGTGATAATGAGGTCAAAAAATGAATATTATCCTGATTTACAATTTCACCTGCCAAACACACTAGTTAATCCATTACTATTAAGTTCAGAATCATTGGTGTTCCAAGGACTTGGGCAGAAGTCTGTCTGATCCTTTGCCAGAATATAACCTGAATGGCCAGTCCCCAGATCTCTATAGAATCATTTCTCACTCTTGAAATATTATGAGCTGAGGCATACAGGATCTACATTTCTCTAGGCCTTATCATCATCCAATATGCAACCATAAAGTCAGGAGCATTGCTAGGCCAAAGTTTTAAGGTTTTCTACATTTCTCTTGCAGAACAATTCCAAATGCTAAATAACTGCATCAAAATATTGACAACAAATTCCCCCACTTCTCTGTACCAGTTTTATGTACAAATTAATTTTCTCATTGCTATAATAAAAACTATCTGATAAAAGAGCAAATAAAGGGGAAGAAACATTTATTCTGGCTTGCAGTTTACAGGGGTATATTCCATCTTGACAAGGAAGCACAATTGTTGCATTTAAGACAGTATCTTTGCCCAAGGCTAGTCAAATCATACACTTATGCTTATGTAGGATATTACATACTCAAACCACAACACATCATTTCCCTGGTGTCCAGAATTCCCTGTATTCAAAAACATTCTGAACATTTACTTCTGCATCTTCTCTGCACCTCACCATGCCTACTACTCTGCAGATAGTACACTACTGAAAGGTTTATTGAACAATTCAGCCACTTCAGTGTCACACTCATTGGGTTAGGAAACTGAATTAGATATTGTTCTTATTAGCCTACTTTGCCTTTAAATTACAATATGAGAAATAGGTTCGTAGTTTTGTCTACTAACATATACCTGTCCGACTGCTTTGAATACACACTCTATCAAAGGTGACTGCTAAATTTTAGTTCCTACCATCTCTTTCAGCAGCTGTCACATTTTCCTTTCTTTGTGGCTCACTTGCAGCTAGATGACCCACATTGTTCCTCTGTGGAAGAGATTCAGAAATTGCCTGGAAAAATAATTTTGAAAATGAGTTGCACAAAATCTCGTATTACTTCTAAGAGATCAGAGTTTCCCATTTCAAAAGTAATGAGGTTAGATTTTAAAGGAAGAAGTTACTGGATTCTATATCATTTGAACAGAGAACCTACTATTGATTACCTAAATCAGTTCTATGTTTGGCTTCCATATGTCCAAAATAAAAATTGGACTAGGAACATCAAACTTGCAAGACCAGCAGAAATGTTTTTTATGGAATAGTAGGTATCCAGAATATGTTAACAAGGAAAGAAATTAAGAAGCTATCTTTAAAACCTAAGATAATTTATGTTAATATTTAAAACAAAAGCCAGTGCAAACATACAAATAAGGCCTTCAGCCATGAAAATAAATCCAAAGTACATTTGTAACTTTTTCCAAATTGAAATCACCACAACACATATATGAAAGGCCAGTCTTTAATGAAGACACTCACAAGTAAATACAAACAGAGAGGAGCCATTCCAGTACCAAGTATGAAGACTCATTAGAGTTTAGCATTATTGCCACAAAAGCCAACAAACAAACAAAAAAAGGGTATATTTCACTTCCTAGGCTAATAGTAAACTATCATCCCTATCTTAGTCTTAGAATAAAAACAATATTAAAAGTTAAAAACATAGTATAATGTCATGAAATCTTCATGAAAAGCCTTTGAAGTAAATCTATTCCCTTACTTATAGAAGAAGGAACTGGTGTCAATGAAGAGGAAATAGAATGGGGATGTTAACATGTCTGTTTCACAACATGTGCTCTTTTAAACCATATTTAGTATCTTTGCTATGTTCAATGATATTAGCTAAAGACTGTACTGAAAACAATAAGCTTTTTGTGTTGAGAACCACATGTAGGTACCTGCTTAGTAACTCATTTACTAATGGTAATGGTAAGTAAACAGATCATATTAAAGAAAATAAATGGAAATTGGCAACAAAAAACATGATTTGGAAAAGCACATTTTACATTGCATTCTCTAGAGGAAAAAAAGGGGTATTTTTGAAAGTTACAGATTTGTACAAATTCTTATTTGAAAATTGTTGTAAGAGAATATTAAGCAATTAGAGTAATTTTGTTGACATATTGCTTTGAAGAAAGAGGGGGATGTGTGGCAAGAGAAGGCTTTGAAGTTTTAATTGGCTCTCATATTTTCTATATAGACAACATATGTCTAATAACTTATTTCATGTAAATGCACTTTTTAATGGTTTTCATTGTAACAATTGTGGTAAGAAGACATATTTGAAGGGCTGGATAAATAGCTCAAGACAGGAAGCTCTTGCAGAAGACCCAAATTTGATTCTCAGCACCAGTATGGTGGCTCACAACCTCTGTAACTCCAGTTCCAGATGGAATATGATGCCCTCTCCTGACTTCTGTGAGCACTGCATGGAAGTGGTGACTTCACAAGGAAAAAACACACATGCACATAAAAAATAAAATCTTAAAAAGTAGAATATTTGAATAAAGTCACAGGGAATAAGAAAACTGTATATTGGATGGTGATTATACAATCCCCTGCAAATATTAGAAATGATATGCAACTGATTCCCAGCTTGGAGAATTCTCCAGAACATATAATGGGTCTTAGTGACAGGCTCAGAGATCACAGTGGAAAGGGGGATGGAAGGGTTGGGTTTTTTGTTTGTTTGAGTCAGGGTTTCTCTGTGTAGTTTCAGTTCCTATCCTGGATCTTGCTCTGTAGACCAGGCTGACCTTGAACTCACAGAGATCCACCTGGCTCTGCCTCTCGAGTGCTGGGATTAAAGATGTGAACCACCACTGCCCAGTGGGATGGAAGGATTATAAGATCTATAGTCAAGGATGATTACAAGGAAGTAGTGTTTTCTGGATAAATGAGGGCATATACACATATGAATTCACAGAAATCGAGACAGTCTGCACAAGACCTGTATAACCACAAGCCAGGTAAAATCCCAACATGGAGTGGAACAGGTGGTCGACACAAAGTCCCACCCCTGGCTAAGGAGCTATTGGCAATTGATAACTCTTAGAAGACAGAGCGTAAATTGTTTTTAAGGGTGTGATCTCTGTTAGGTCAACCATGCTCTGGGGGAAGTCCATACATTCAATAGTATATGGGCAGCACCAACTTTATTAGTTTAGTTAAAAAAAAAAGAGAGGACACAAAGTTGGTGGATAGTGAGGGGCTTGTCTAGGGAGGGAGGAATATGGTCAAAATACATTGTACTAAATTCTCAAAGGACTAATAAAAATATTTGCCAGATGAATGAATAACATAGAGGTAAATCAAACTGAAATGGGGTTCATTTAAAAACAAGGAGTGCGGGTAAGAATGTGTGTGCAGTGCTTGAAACATGCCAGGCACCCCCTTTTACATTCTTGTATCACATTGACTATGACAACATTTATCCGTGCCCTGCCGCTAGGTTACTCCACAGTGAAAGAACCAAAGGATGTGCTCTTCTGTCCTCTCTACCCAATATGTCTACACCTTTCATTGCCATGGCAGACACAGTCTCAGTTCCTGGAGTGCAGCTGACATCTATCACACACAGCACTTAACTCTGCTTACAGAATTCCACCTGTACAGTCACTGACTGGAACGACAAACTCCTACAGTGTTCTGAAAAACTTGAAGTGTGTTTACGACTTTTAAGTGTTTGCATCTTACTGGCTTTGCCTTCTTGTTGCTGTGTCATGGACATTCATCTTGGTTTAGGCTGTGCTTAATACAGATCACATAGTTATGTGCAAGCAGCGATCTAAAGTTACGACATTTAAATATGTTTATGCACCTGGAAAACATGGGCAATCTTCAGGAAGTTATTTGCAACAGGAGGAAAGAATAAAATTTTCTCTGAATTTGTCCGGGCTTTAAGAGGATTTTTGAAACCACACTGAGCTAAAATATTTTTAAAATTAAATACAAAATTGTGACTAATTATATACATCTGTGATAGTGTCATATGGCATGTACTTTTATTTCCGCAAGTAACATTGTCAAACAACAACAGTAAAAACTCACGCAATATTAAATGACAACCTGCAACTTGATGTTTACATACCAGCGACCTCAGCCTTTCACTGTTCTCGTGTCTTATTTGCTCTTCTGTTGATGTCATGACTCCTCTGTCTGGTCTTGCTGATAAATGCACATATTTAATTAAAGTATAATTTATTACATTGTAGAGGAAATGAAAAAACAAATGTTAATTCAGATGTTTAAATATATTAAAGTGAAAATTGAGTTTTTATACTATTAATGAATGGACTCAATTGCCCTTAATCTTTAGATGAAGATTTAATTCCTTAGACGATGGTTTTGATTATGTAGTTATGTAATACATGTATGTACGTCTGTATGTATCACTTGGATAGGTACTAGTTTTTTCAGGTTATTTTATCCTGACCCATAAAATACAATCTTGAGAAGCAAACCATTGCTATACATTAATATTTATTTACATAGGAGTCACCAGCTAGGTTTCTAGTGCCTTATAAAAACAGAACAGGGTTATACATTGAAGTGCTGTCATGTTCAGTGTCTACCCAACAGTGAAGAGGAGAAGAGCAGTGCAAGTCAACTCCTCTGCTCACTTGATGTGATTGAATGTGCAATCATTTCCTCTCTTACATTTCCAGTACTTTGCATTTCATTTTCTAAAGAGTTCCATCATTTTCCTCTATACAAACCTTTTATGATTTCTTGATATTCCTTGAACTCATCAACATTCTAATCATTCATTTCCCTCTTTTTCTATAGTTTATTATGCCTACTACTTCTCAGATATTACAATACCCTATAATTTATTGAGTAATTCCGCTGTTTAATACCACACTCAATTTCAACTTCTGCAGAAACTGGGTTAGACATCAATCCTATTAGCATTTAACTTCCTACATGGGAAACAGATAAAAACCTTTGTTTAGTAGAATATATTCATCTTCCTGATTTACTTGACTATATCTTCCAAGAGCTACATATCAATTTTAGATCTTACCTTTCATTTTTGTGGCTGACTTATTTTCTATTCCGTGATCTGTAGCCACAGCTAAATGAATCACATTCTTCTGTGGAAGAAGCTCAGAGACAATCTGTTAAGATAGTACAAAGAGCCGGGTGTTGGTGGTGCACACCTTTAATCCCAGCACTCGGGAGGCAGAGGCAGTCAGATCTCTGTGGGTTTGAGGCCAGCCTGGGCTACAAAGCGAGTTCCAGGAAAGGTGCAAAGCTACACAGAGAAACCCTCGAAAACAAAAAGAAAACAAACAAACAAAGATAATACAAAGAAGAGTTGAACAAAATATGCTTCTCTTTTCTAGCATTGGAATACCTCTTCTAAAGGACTGAGACTGAAAACAAAGGCAGAATGCACGGAATGCATGCCTTTGAGTAGAGAACCTCAGGCATGCTTCTGAATTAAATCTAACTTTTGTATTGATATGGCAACTGAAAATGAAAACCACACCTCTGAAGCATTTTAAGAGAAATAAGAATAGATGTCAAGGAAATGGTAAGTATGCTTAACATTATTTATTAAATTTTAACATGAAGTTTGTAATATACACACAGAAATGATACTTTCCACTTACAAAAATGAATGCCAAAGTTCACTTGTTGCTTTTTAAAATTACAATCACCACTCCATATATGAAATTCTTATTTATAACTAAGCATATATAAAATGAATACAGGCAGTTAGGGAAACATAATTCTGGAGATTCAGGGAGATGTACTATTATTGTAACCATGTAAACTACCAAAAGAAAAGGTGTCTCACTTTATGGACTTAGGGTAAAATAATTTCATTATTTTGGTGCTATAATAAAAATGATCAGTAAAATATATAATATCATATAAAATATCTAAACTAAATAAAAAATCAGTAGTACCCCAATTTCATAGGTGGAGAATCTGATTTAAACAAATAAAATGTGGAATGGACATTTCAACATGGTCTCTGTTCACACACAGACTTTTCTGGGCCGATCTACAAAGCCTGTTTTATGTATTTAACAAATATTTGACACATGCAGGCAAATCCCAAAGGAGCCCTTTGTGTTTAGAATCATCTGAATGTACTTTCATACATCTAACATAATCAGTAAAATGCCATCGATTTAATAAGAATGGTGAATAAACTGAGCTTATTAAACAAAACAGGTGTAAATAGCCAACCAGAAAAGTATTTTAGAATACAAAACTAATATTCCTCTCTCAAAATGAGGACGATTTTGCAACTCACAAATTGAAACAAACTTTAACTAGAACAAATGATGAAAGTATCAACTAATTAGAATCATCTCAATGACAGATATTGTTTTGAAGGAAGAAGATATGTAGAAAGTAAGAGGTTGACTTAAGTGCTTGCTTATGAGATGAATATTGATCTTAATTAGTTAGTACATTGGTGAGTTTCTTTTTCTTTTTTTTTCTTTTTGTTTTTTTTTTGTTGTTGTTTGTTTGTTTGTTTGTTTGGTTGGTTTGGTTTGGTTTTGGTTTTTTGAGACAGGGTTTCTCTGTGTAGCTTTGTGCCTTTCCTGGATCTTGCTCTGTAGCCCAGGCTGGCTTCAAACTCACAGAGATCTGCCTGCCTCTGCCTCCCAAGTGCTGGGATTAAAGGCATGCACCACCGCTGCCCGGCCATGATTTTCTACCTGGTAATTATCAGAAGATATTTGGAAACAAGATGAAGACAATATTCAGTTTTGAATACATGGAGACATCCTCTAAGAAATATGAGGTGGAAAACTATTTAAAATTAAAGTAAAAATTATGACCAACTAACCTATATGATAGCCTGATGTGTAATTTTGTTGGCCTATGTTCTCTTGTTGAACAAAACACTATCAAGTGAGCAGCATCAATTTAAATATTTACATACCAGTGACTGAACACCCCCATGGATATCATATCTTCTTTGTTCTTCTGTTAATATTACCTCTTTGCACAGATCTGTTGGTAAATTCATATATTTATGTAACATTAACTATGAAGCAATGTCAGTTCAAAGATTATATAGAAACAAATGGAATGTTTAAACAGTAATAATACATGTTGGATTTTTGTTTACACAAGTAATGCTTTCAAGGGCACTTAATCTTTAGGAGAAGATTTAATATTTTATGAGACACTTGTAACCAAATAAAACTTTAATATATCCCTTGGATAGAAACTAGATTCTGTGAGTTTCAGAGAATTTAATAATTTTTAAAGATTAATCCATAAATTTACAAACTCAACATAAATGACCAAGCTCAGATACAAAGTTTTAAAACATGATTGAAATATTCAAATTCATGGTGCACTATTCTCAGCATCATAAAAGCTTGTGAATAATGTTAATTTTCAATATAACAGGATATATTCTTGACATTTAAAATATTAATAGAAACTTATATTTATCCATCTGTGAAAGTTATTGTCCACATTATTGCATTCCTGATACCCTTGTTATGTCTATTAAAGACAAGTCAGATTTGGTGTGTCTTCATTGATCAACTATGCACTTCTAGAAAAATAGGCATTACTGCTTTGGAGGTCTTTTATAACATTCAGTTTTCTTGCTGTACATTATTATTTTAAATGCAAATAAATTCACAAGTGTAAAAACAAGGAAGGTAGTAGAAACAGATGGAGAGAAGAATTACTCTACATGAGTTAGTGAGAAAGGGTCATTACCATCTTGGAAACCTTAAAAAAAAGAGAGACATATGGCAGTGAAAAGGTAGAGTTCAGTCAAGTTCTGATTGTTAACACATGATAAGTGGTTTTTAGTGACTTGGTTATCAAATTTTTACATGTATTGTAGTCACATATGCACTAGATGTAAATTGATATACTATGGTTCAAGAAAGACTGTTAGTAGAATACCCATAAATAACAGAGGATAATTTCATTAGATGAACGTCCCAAATTAATGATGCATGCTTGACATAGGGAATATCTCCAGATTATTCATGACTCAAAAATGCCCATGTTCATTCATTACTGCTTTGGAACTGTTAATAAATGAATATACAATCCAAAAATGTTGGTGACTACACCATACTCATTATATAAAAAAGCAAAATGTGGCTGGAAACAAATTAAATTCACTGATATAATAAAGCTCACTGAGTTTGGTGGTGTATTTCACTGATACAATCCAGTAATCTAATTTCAATGCCCACCTTCTGAAGTCCTAGGAATTTAGAAAGGACAAAGAGGGCAGCTAAGAATATGAGTCATTTATAAAACACAAGTGCTGTATAGAAAGGCCTTGTTTATAATGCTCAAACACAAAGAATAGCAATAGGGGAGGAGGAAGGGTAAACCAGGAGAATAAGAGGAAAATTCAGGAAAAGAGAAAGCATATATGCAGCAGAAGGGGGGTCTCAGGTGGAGGGGAAGATCAGAGGTGATTCTATAGGCAAGTAATTTGGATTTGTGTCTTAGAGTCTCATCTACAGCAAATATTTTATAATCGTTAATCAAACAGAGAAAGGATCACATATTCAAGATTACTTCACAATATATTTCATGTTACATTCTTATATGAAGTCATATGAACTGTAGCAATGGACCAAATTCTGTGACATTACAGCCACGAAAGTAAACAGGAAATTAAATAGAATAAATGTTGAATGAAGAGAACCACTGTCATAGCTGGAGACCTTGATGACACACATGAGCCTATGGGCAACATCACACATTCAAGCCTTTGATTCCTTTAAGTTTCTGTTAGTCTGTGGACTCCACCATTCTCTCATCATTCATTGCCAGGTCATTTGTACACTTCCTTATGTCCAACTACCATGAAGATATTGTAATACCTTGAGTACATTTAACCATGCAGCTGCATTAATATTGAAGCTGGATCAAATATGAAGCATCACCATTTTCTCTTTTAAATTACTGTATAAAAGTTGGATCAGTATCTTTGTCTGCTTGCACACATATTCACTTTGACTTAAACACACATTCTGTCTAAAGGCTATTCAGGAAACATAGCTCATACCTTCCATTTCACCATTTGTCCCATTTTCACTTCTTTGTTCTGTAGACACAGCTAAATGACACACGTCTTCCTTCCCCAGCTGCTAGAACAAAGATAAAATTTGAGCTGCACAAAATGGGCTGTTAACTTATAAAAGTTCATATTTTCTAATTTTAAAAGCAACAAGACTAGAAAACATGCAGAGCATTTATAGGATTCCATGTTATTTGAAGAACGATCCTAATGTTGTGTCTTCATATGACCACTGACTGGGAAAACCAAATGTGGAAGGCCTTCAGAAGGATTTTCAATAAAAGAATAGTAGGTATAATGGATACATCAACATGTAAAGGCACATTTGGATTACATCAGTGTTTTAAAAATAAAGAAAACCCTTCCACCTATGAAATGAATCCAAAGTGCATTTGCATGATTTTTAAATCAATATCACACACATCTTAAACTCCAGTCTTTCACAAACTAACTCTCAAAGTTATATAGACAGTGAGCAGAATATTCTACCATGAGTATAGAGTCATGGCAATCTAATATTATTTCTATGAAAACCAAGAAGTGTGCATGTTTCACTTCTTAAAGTGATCATAGAATAGAATCACCACCTTTGTGTTAAATATACATATATTAAAAATAATTATGTAAGGTCATATTAAAATTAATGATGGACATTTAAAGTCCTTTTACAGACACCAAAACTGAAGGTGATGGGATGGGATAGAATGGAGACTTCAACATGTCTCTGTATCTCTCTCTACACTCTTAATTTTGCCTCTCTCTGTGTGTAACTATGTACTTGTATTAATGTGGGTGAGGGCTCATGTATGAATGACTATACTTGCACAAATGTGTTCCTGCTTGTGGAGGTCCAGGCTGACTTCAGGAGTCTTCCCTGATTGCTCTCCACTTTATTCATACAGCAAGATCTCCACATTGAACCTGAAGTTTACCAACAGTTACAGTCTGACTAGCTGGCTTGCTCTTTGGTCCTGTCTCCACCTTCCTAGCTATTGGATTACATGTGGGCTTATGTACCCACTTGGCATTTATGAGGATACTGAGGACCCGAACAATGGTCTTCCCACCTGTTTGGCAACCGTATTCGCTACTGATCCACAAACCGATCCCTTATTAATTAAACAGACACTTTAAAAACGTATTCATCACCTGTTCTTCTCTGCATATTTAATTAATTAATTCAATACTATGCAAAAACCCAACAACCTGCTTGTGTTTATTAATTATCTGTAGTGTTTTCTTACATCTTTTTTTAAACACTTAGATTTTTATATTATGATAATGGAAAATAAATGAAACCTATTAAATGAAATAAATGGAAGATGTCAATAAGAAAAAATTTGTTGGTAATCCAAACACTGCATTTTGGTTTCCCAGAGGAAGTAAAGAACATTAGCAAATGTTATACATAGAAATAAATTCTTATATTGCACTTGGTGTAAGGAGTATAAATCACTTCAGCTTTCAGTTCCCAGTGTTGTTTTGAAGGTAGTGAAGGATATGGGGAAAGGAAAATGTTTAATATCCTTTTGTATTTATGATGTAGAGAATGGTATATCAATTGTTTATTACAGATAAAAACTTTTTAAAGAATTTGATATTTAGTGGTAATGATTTTGATAAGAATACAGTTAGAATGAGTTCATAAAGATTATGGAAATTTTCTATAAGAGTGTATTTACATAATAACTTACAAGTACAAGAAATTATACACATCTAAGTCCCAGCTAAAAGAGAACTTCAAAAGTGTAGAGCAGGCTTAGGAATGAGGAAAGCATAAGAAAATTTATTGGAAATCTGATGTATGTGTGCCAGGCACTCACTGAACATCTCTTTGTCTGTACCTTATAAATTTAAATGTGACTATGAGGGCATTTGTCCCATTGCTTCTAGTCCTTTTGCAATAAGAAGACCCTCATGATGAATGTATCTATTCTATTATACTTTGTCCAATGTGCTATCCTCCCACTCACTGACTTGACTGACATGTTCTCGACCCTTAGGGTGCAGTTAAATATCACACAGGACAATTTAACTATAGAATCCCATACACTCTCCACTGATGTAAGCATCCCTTGTTTTATTCATATAAATCACGTACTATAACCATAAATGCTTGCATCTTCCTTAGCTTTGCTCCTCTGTCACTGTGTCATAAGCCCTTATCAGGGTTATAATATATAAATATTACACATTAAAGAGAGTTCATATGATATGATATTTATTCAAAATTCAAATATTTAAAACACCACCAAGAGTATGCCATACTTAGCTATGATATTACTCTAACAAATGAGTATTAAAAGTTTATATCTGTGAAATCCACATAGATACGTTAATTAATATAAGCCATCTAAGAACAATATACGTTAATGTAGGAAAGTGCATGGTAGTTTGAGCAGTATTTGCTAGTTACACCCTTTAAATAAAGAAAAGCTAAGAAGGTGTTTTCATGTGTAACATATATGTGACCCACTGAGAGTATATATTCTCAGAATGAATTTTCAGTAGGCAATAGACATCATCTAGAGACCACAAGGGAGGATTCAGATTTAAGGTTGGAATTATTAGCTGGTAATCCAAAACCCCAAATCTTGATCCACCCTTTTGTGTCAATTCAACTGGAGGCTATCACATACACCTTTTTCAAATTTACGAGTTTCATAACTTTACAAAGATATTGGGTTTTGAATGAAAGATGAAGTTTATCTCGGCATTTTATGCAGATCTTAAAACAATATAGCAAACACGATGAACTAACGTTTTAAGTATAAATATTAAATTATGACCATTTGCTCTGTAGGATAATCTAAAGTATAATTTGTTTATATCTAAGCTACCTTGTTAATCAAACAGTATTGAATGACAATTGTCAATATAAATATTTACATAGCATGGACTTAACTCTTTCACTGTTGTAATGCCTTGTTTGTTCTTCTTCTGAAGTCACTTCTTTGTCTGGTTTTGGTGAAAAATGCATATTTAAGTAAATAAAATATAATTACATGGTATATATATGCATACATATATGGAGAGAAATTATTTAAAATAAAATTTGTATGCTTCTTTTCTTTTCTTTTCTTTTTTCTTTTTTTTTTTCAGGACAGGGTTTCTCTATAGCTTTGGAGGATGTCCTGGAATTCACTCTGTAGACCAGGCTGGCCTCAAACTCACAGAGATCCACCTGCCTCTGCCTCCCAAGTGCTGGGATTACAGGCGTGCGCCACCACTGCCCGGCTTTATTTTCTTAACTAATGATTTTCTTTACCCTTAGTATTTGTGTGTGAGCGTGTACATATACATATACATTTGTAGGCTTGTGTATGAATTGAGAAGACACTGATTTGTTATAGGTTAAAAGTTTCAGTTTTCAGTTTCAAATTTATTAATTCAACAGTGATCAAACAATATAGACAACATACAAATACCAATGATGTCTTCAAATTCACCATGCTCACTGTTCCCATCTTCATTAAAGAAATATGAGAACAATGCTCTCTTTCAACATCAAAACTATTGGTATTTTTTGATCATTGTATGAACACATATATTGTTGAAATTTTGTTCATTTTCCTCTATCTCTGTTGAGACTCAACCCATCTTTACTAACGAGCCAAGAGAACTTTTGGTTCTCACTCACTAGTCAGCCCAGATGCCTCAGCAATTCCCATGTCCCAGGGAGAGAATCTTTCTCGAGAAATATGGTGGTTGGCTCTGAAGAACACAACTTGAGAATGACCTAGGCCTCCACTTACACATAGTCACATTTGCACAAGTATATACATGTATGTGCATATACATAAACAAACACAGACAGTTGAATGAAAAATAAAATAAAATGATCTTCATGTTATTACTGGGTATTTTGTGACAGCTACATATTGACTAATTGCAACATTTACTACAATGTAATTCGGTGATTCTGGAAATAAGTATTTTAATAGTATACTGTGTAGATAATATTGTCCTGCTTTGCTTTCATATACCATGCTAGTCCTTGTAGAGCTTTTACAAAAAACTAACCAAGACATTCCTATCCTAGTAAAAGCTGTTGTTTTTATGTCAGTGGCAATATCATCCAAATACTTAGGCTCTGTTGTTGTGGAATATTTGTACACCATGTGAAAATGTATTGCTGTTATTGCTGTAATAAAAAGCTGAATGGCCAATAGCAAGGCAGGAGGTGTAGGTGGGATTTCCAGGGAGAGAGAGAAAGGAAGAATCTAGGCATGCAGAAGCCAGGAGACATGAAGAAGAAGCAGGAGGTGTTAGATGAAAGAGAGCTAACATGATAGAATGTAAATTAATATAAATGAATTAATTTAAGTTATAAGAGTTAGTTGGGAACAAGACTAAGCTATAGGCTGAGCTTTTGATAATAAGAAGTCTCTGTCATTATTTGGGAGCTGGCTGGCAGAACAGATAAAGACTCATTATATGTGGTACCCAATGTCTGGCCAAGTACATTCACATAAGGCCTGGGAAAGCTAAAAAAAAAAAAAAAACAAAAAAAAGTTCTGAACAGCCGGCTTCCTAGGGCAGCTTCTTGGTGACCTCAGCCTCTCTGGTAGGCTTGGCATACAGAGATGCAGCTCTTTGAAGAAGCCCTGCTTTGTAACTGAGCACTTGAACAGCCAGCACAGGGTACTAAAAAGCAAAAATTATTCTCAAATATTTTACATTTTTATATATTGATACAAATTTAAAGTCATTTTTGTTATACTGTGTATATGTTTATACTCCTGTTTATGATATTGTATCTATGCAGATCATTCCTTCCATTTTCTAGCTATGTCCTTCTTTCTGTCCATTTGCTATCAGATGTATAATTATGCTGCATTTTCTTTATCCCTGACTCAGACACACTGTGTAAGAATTATGCAATTAGAATTTAAACAAGTGATAGCACAGAGAGTTAATGAGCAAATTCCAAAAGGGAACTTGCTATCATTCATCTCTTTGGAACTGTCTGGCTGTCTAGAAACATGCCCAGAACCAAAGCAGTATTCAACTTCTCTTTGGTTCAATTATGTCTCAAACCATGATCAAATGTACTCTTGCATGGAACTTTTGATATCTGATCCTCAGTACAATGTGTAGTTAACCAGAATCCTCTTGATAAGCCATGGGAAATCCAGAATCCCAGAGTAGCCTAATCTCAATGTCAAGTCTGTCATGAGACCCAACAGGTGAGCCATCCAAATTGAGAATTTATACCTGATAGGAGATTTCCTTCTAAATTACATCACCCCAATTTTTTTCAAGTCTGGTTATTTTCCTCATCCAAATGTTCACAAAATTAAAACTACAGAAAAGTCAAATATCACCAGTGGGGTTTTGAACTGGCCAAAATGCACTTGAAAAGCTCACATCCCTCTCTCGGTATTTTGGTTATGTCTGGGTCTATTACTTGGGTTTATGCGATACTACTCTGAGAAGTGACCCACTATTGGATATTAATTTCTATCCAGGTGTTAAATCGCAACTGTGTTCAATCTGATGAAACTCAAGAACAAGTAGACATGATGCTTAATAGTGTCCCAGAAATAATACAGTGAAATGCGTGTTTTTGCTGTTAGCACTTGGTTACATATTAAAAGGTCACACTGTGGTTCCCACATATATAGTATTCTATATTCACTTGTTAGACAATTTCAGTGTTTGTAGACTCCTTTCTGCACACCTATGCTGGTTTATGTTAACTCCCTGTACTCAGTTACCATCGAATATTCCTTTCCCTGCCTTCTCTGTGCTTTCTTCATCATGTTCCTCAGACAACTCAATACTTTGTGATATCTTTAGAAATTCAGCTGCTGTAGTGGCATGTTAGATTTCAATATTCACAGAAAGTAGATGGTACATCATTCTTATTACCATGTAGCTTCCTGTATGAGAAATAGGTCAGTATCTTTGTCTACTAGAATAACTTATTCCATCTGACTCACCCAAATATTACTTATGTGAATATTCTTTTCAAGGGCTGCACATAAACATGTAGATCTTACCTTTAGTTTCAGCATTTGCCATATTTTCTAGTATTTGGTCTGCAGACACAGAAAAATAAACCACATCTTCCATAAATGTAACAGTCTCAGGGGTTGTCTGTTGAAATTAATATTTAAAAAAGGACATCTAAATACCACATTCCAAATGCAGCCAGTTTCAAAAATTAGAGTACAAAGTATTGTAAGCCATGTCTTTTGAACTAAGCACCTTGTATGTTATCTCAATCAAATCTAGTTTCTCTTGCCATATACCCACTGACAACACACAATACTCATAAGACCATCTGCAACATTTTAAGAGCAATAAGACTGACACCAAAATGTCAGGAGTAAATACAAATGATGATTATTTAGTAATACTTTCCAAGTGAAATTTAATACTTGGGAGGCAGAGAAAGGCAGATCTGAGTCTGAGGTCAGTTTGGTCTACAGAGCAAGTTCCAGGATCGCCAGGGCTACACAGAGAAATCCTGTGTCAGAAAAAATAAATAAAATGAAGTTTAACTCATACAGACATCAAACCTTCCACCTGTAAAAATAAATACCAAGTAAATTACAATCACCACCTGAAATGTATTAAAATCCCATTTATAAGAGACTCACAAATGGATAGTTACAGTGAGGGAAGTATTCCAGTAAGCCAGTCTGATGATCAATAGGAATCTACTATTAGCATAAAACTAGCAAAAATCATTTTATATGATTGGGGTAAATAGCATTGTCATTTTAATGCTAAAAATGATGGAAAATAAACTATACATCATATTAAATCTGTAAGTTAAACTTCTTAACTTATCTTAGTTCCACTCAGTGGATAGATTATCTGAAGTTATTACACATCACATGGAATGAACACTTCAACATGGCATTTCTTCATGAAATGAAGTCTTAATACCCAAAGTCTGTTTGGTGTAGTCAACAAATATTTAATATTTAGTTTGCAAAACTCAACAATCTACCTTTTGGTTCTTTCTTATATCTAGCCAATAAATGTTTTTAATGAAGACAATGATAATTGAATGGATCCCATAAAACAAAATAAAAATGTAAGTTGTCAACAAGGGAAATACTATGTAAAATAGAACTGAACATTCCAATATCAAATAAAGTCCTAAAATATTCTAACTCAAAAGTAACTCTTACTAGAACAGTTGATGTCATAGAGTATCACAGATTAGAACTGTCTCAGACATTGCTTTGAAGGAAGAGGGGGCTGTGTGAGAAGTCAACCTTGACTTCTCTACTCATTTATGAGACTGTAGTTTGGGCTTAACTAATTGGAATGTTATAGAGTTGATACACCCAAAGGATCTAGTAATTCTCAGAAAGACACTAGGCAACAAAACTAAGTCTCCAAGAATACTCTACATACTATAAGATGGTAAAATGGTTTTTAAAATAATGATTATTCCACACAGTGATATACTATGTAACTGTACGTGCCTACGCTATCTTGGTAAACAAAACAACACAGTATTATATATGTACGTACCAGTGAATGACTATTTCCATGGCTGTCATGTTTTTGTTGTTCTGTTGATATCATTTCCAAAGACAAATCTGGAACTGCTAATGAATGCACATATTTACATAGCATTAGTTATAATGTGGTGGTAGAAAACGTGAAAGCATTATATCAGAATTATTGGAAATGTTTAAACATAGTTATTATAAATGGGGAATTTTTATGGCTTATAGAAAACCTAGTGTGATGTTGTCATTTCTGTGTACTAAATGATGCATGGAATCATGCAAGGTTTACATATAGATGCAGGGTGGTAATTTAACATCCACTTTAACACATGGATGTTATATGTGACAGGCCTGTCTATAAATGCGCAAACAACAAGAATGGCAGGTGCATGAGAAGGAAGGAGACCGAAAGAACTGCACAGGAAGAGGAGAAAGAGAAGGCAGAAGAGGAGGAGGAAAAGGAGGAGGAAGAAAGGGCAGAGCAGTTGGAGCAATAGTACAGTACTTAGGAAGTGATTTGATTTGATGGGCAAACAGTTTGGATTTATGGCTAGTTCTCATCCATAGCACAAATTTTATAACTAATTACACACACACACACCATCACACAATTATTTTTAAAGTGAGCATAAGTCATTAAAAAAAGAATCTCATTACCCACACCCACCCCTACACACACACTGCACATGCGCCCTCACTGGTTCCTTTTGTCCTTTGATGGCTTTCCTGACCCTCTTTTCTCTGCCTCCTTTTCCCTGAACTCCTCAGACGTTATGATACTTCATGATATATTTTTATCTGTTTATTTAGCAGTTTATTCAGTTACAATGTCTGCAGAAACTGTACATGGCCTGTATGAAGCTTTAACTTGCTTTGTGAGGAAAAGCTAAGTATCTTTAACTAGGATAATAAACCAACCATTCTGATTTCCATACATATTTACCCTAAAGGACTACGCATCAAATAAAGACTTTACCTTGCACTTCCCCATTTGTGACATCTTCTGGTCCTTCATCTGTTGTCCCAGCTAAAGAAACCACATCACTCTCCTGTGAAAAGGTCTCAGAGGTAGTCTGTTAAAATTAATATGAAAATAAGCTGCAAGATAACATCCTTTTTTCTAAGAGTGCCCAAATGCCCCATTCCAAAAGCAACCAGACTGTTCATGGCAGCATGTACTGGGAAGCATTGTCATGCAGACTGAAACTCTCAGGTGCCGTCTAGTGTGAGCCTAACTGCTGAATGCACATGCCTCTCACAGTGTGCACATGAAAGAAAATCTGAAACATGTCCTAGGAATCACAATAACTGTCAAATATGCATCATCAAGTAAAGATGAATCAGGATGATTTGTTAACATTTTAATATGAGAATTTATATCAAATGCATAAGTGATACCTTTAACATGTAAAAATAAATGCCAAGTTTTGATTTCTTTTTCATATTAAAATCACCGCCACAATGTGTGAAACTTCTGTCTGCAACTAAGCCACTTACAAATACTTTAATTACATGAGAATTCCACAAACCAATTTAAGTATTTACAGGCATCAAGTATATTTACCATATAAACTAGAAAAAAATGGTGTGTGTTTCGCTTACTTGCTCAAGGTAAAGCACCATTTCTATCTTAAAATAATGATAATAATAATTAAAACATAGCAACCTAGAAAGCTCATTGTTAAACCTCTGGTTACAATCTTCTTCCTATGTCATAGACTGAGGAACAGATGAAAATGTGGTCACACACAAAGGGAACCTCTGTGTGGCATGGTTTCATAGCATAGTCTTTTCTTAGCAAGTATAAGTCTGTGAATATATCAAACATTTACTATGCAAAACCTAACAAGCCCTATGTATTCACAGACATCTGTTGGTGCTTTCTTACATGAAATCAATAAAAATATGCAGCAACAATAATAACAACAGATCAAATCAAACAAAAATAAAGTATTAATTATTAACAAAGAAAACACTGGAATATCAAACTTGACATTCAATTCCCAGAGAAAAGAAAGCAATTTCTAGAAAGAAGCTAGAATAAAAATGATCTCTTATCAGAAGAACTAAGACAATAGGTACTGGGCAATTATAATCATTTCAATAATAGATTCTGGTATGAATAAACTGCTGAATATGTGGCGACTAAGAGATTTCCTTACTACTTACTCATGAGGATATATTTTGATTTTTAACAAATTAGTATGTTATAGGGCTAAAACACATCAAGTTTCAAATAATTTTCACAAAGATATTGAGCAACAAAGTTAAGATCATGTTTAGCTTTGATTACATAAGGACCCCTAAGAATATGTTAAGAATAATAAGATGGTAAAATACATTTTAAATAAAGTACATAATGTGACCGACTATTGTGAATGACAGTTTGGTATGTAATTGTATTTGCCTGTCAAGTAATTAAGCAAGTTAAAACAAAACAGTATTGAATGAGACCCATCCATGTAATGTTTCCATACCCATGACTGTACACTTTGATGGTCCTCAGGCCTTGTTAGTTCTTCTGTTGATGGTACTCCATTGCCTGGTTCTTCTGACAAATGAATATATTTAATTAACCTTAGCTATACTATAATAATAAAATGAAAGTATTATATAGAAATAAATTGAATGTTTAAACACAATTATGATATTGAATTTTCATTTTTCCAATGAACAATTTTAAGGGCTCTTAAAATTTAGTTCAATGTTTAATGTGTTGTGAGATATACACGCTCTTGTAAACTTAAGTATGTCACTTGGGTAGACATGAGATAGCATAAGGAAAGAGAACACAGTGATTTTAAACATTCACCCATAAATGAACCACCAACTCTGGACACAAAACTGGAAAATACCATTAAAGTATTTAGATTCATAGTGTACAATATTCTCAACCTCATATCAGAAATACTGCTGTAAGGTCCGGGCTGGTTGGGAGACATCCATAGCCCGGCATTCAGGCAGGTGCTAGTGGCCCATAGGGCCTTAGTTGATGTCAGTGGTTCCTGTTGCAACTGAAACCTGTGTAGTTTCCTGGGGTCTAATCAGCCACCTGGGACCATATTGGAGCTCAAGGGCCATGCTGCAGCTGGGGCCAGACAGATCTGAGTGGCATGCACTATTACCCTGTGCCATGGTGACATCCAGGCCACAACTGCAGCTGGAGGCCATGTCTGGGTCCCGGATCCTACTGCAGTGAGGGTCTGTGTTGATGTCCATGGCTCCTGTTGTCACTGAGGGCCATGCTGATTCCTGGGGTCTAGGTTGCCACATGGGGTCATGTTGGTGTCCAAGTGCTGAGCTGCCACTGGAGCTCTGCCAATCTGGGTGGGCTTCGATGCCACCTGGGGCCATGGTGTCATCTAGACCCAGGCTACTGCCCAGGACCATGTCTGGGGTCTGTGGTGTAGTCCACAGCCCATGTTGCCACTAGGGCTCTTCCAGTGAGGGTGGTGTGCCAGAAACCAGAGGCCTTGAACCAGACCAGTGCCTCATTGCAATAACATTTGCAAGTAAAGCTGATTGGACAAAGGGTACACTATATGACACACTGCTCCCAAAACCACCAGGACAAATGAAGAGGTTTTGGAGAGGTGGAAAAGATGGAGAAGCAAAGAGGTTTTTGTGGTTTTGTTTTGTTTTGTTTGGGGTAGGGGTTGTTCTTTTTGTTTTTTTGCTTGTTTGCTATGTTTCATTTTGGTTCAATTTTTAAATTTTTCTTTTAGGTTAGTGCTTCAAAAGTGAGGGTAGGAGATGGGGGAACTGAGGGGTAAATGGAATTGGGTTACTTGATGTGAAATTCCTAAAAATCAATAATGAAATTTGTTAAAAATTAAAAAAAGAAACACTGCTGTTTTTTTCTCTGTATTATATGCAGAAGCAAACATATCCAGTACGTTTTGTCTACTTTCCTAACATTCTTGTTTGCACTTTTTCAATTCTCTCAGTTGTAGGAAGTCTTAGCTGATTGGCTGTTTTTCTAAAGACTGGGTATTTCTCAAATGGGATCCTTCATGTTTCCTATTGTGTTTGACAATTAAATCATTCTATATGCACATACCCTCTGGTAATGGATTAGAAGGAATAAAATTTTCTATCATCTTTGGGTAATAAGTCATTATTCTTCTTATTCAGTAATCATTGGTTGAAATATGGCTAAATGTGAGGTAGGGGCTGGTAATTTTACACTGTCAGTGGAAAAGTCAACAATACATTTCCCACTGGTCAGCCTGGATAGAGGCAAAACAATGTGGCTAGGTGCATAGAGGTCTGGAAATTGTGAAAACACAAAGGAAGAAACAAATGGAGGTTATCTTCACATGAAATACATGAATTGTTGAGAAACAGACATTACCAGATGGCAATGCTAGTGAAAAACTGAATACAGATGAAAATGCAAAGTTGCTAAGTTAGGCCAAATTCTGATTATTAAAGAATTGCTAATAAATTTAGATACTTAGAGAGTGATATATTTGAAGTATCCCATTGTCACACTCGCTCTTGACACAGATCAGTGCCTGTGCAGGAAGAAAGCACACCAGCAAAGCAAGCACACTTATCAGAGTATGCATTCACTAAAGATCAAGATAAGCAGCCTCAGTCCTGACCTAGGAAATGTTCCCAAAAATGTTCATGACATGAAATCATCTTGTAATATTTACATTAAGCCACATGATCTGTAAAAGTGGACCTCATTCTGCAACTCAGCACAGACACTGCATGCCTTGGTGAACCAGCTGGAAGAAACGTTGTTTGTAGATTTCCAATTGCTTGTGGTTCCCAGTAGGAATGAAATGTCTTTTCCCCCTTTTCACCTTGGGAAATTACTGTCGTTTTAAAGATGGCTCTGAATTCCACAGGTCATGTGCATTACAAAACATGGGTGTGCTCAATGGCATCCACTTTTCTAGTAATTATTTGTAAGCTTTGGAAAGGGTGCACACATCAATCATTAAACAGTGTGAGTTGCATAACTGGTCAAGGAACTTCCTGGTGAACTGTACTTGGGGAGCCATACAATTAGACTCATATTTAAAAATTTTTGTCTCTAATATTTGTGCATATTTTGTAATTCATATGCCAATGCCAACAAGGACATTTGAATCATTGACAAATTATTTCCTCAGATTTTGAGTGGTAAAGATAAAAGAGTAAGAACATGGAAGGCATTTCACATCTTTCACACTCCTTCTTTTCACAGTATTGATGTTGCAAATTACCTGATTCGCTTGTACTTTCATGCATGCTTACAACTGCTGTGTATTCAAATGGACTTTCCCTTTGAATGACCCGCTGTATGGATGTTGAGAGAAGATATTTTATTTATTTATTTTTAATTTCATAAAACATGTAATTAATCATAAAACATGTAAGTAATCATATTGACACTATATAACATGTATTACCTTGAATTGAGGCAGATATTCCTTTGGAGAGCCTACAAATATGAAGAGATACAAAATCAGCTATGCAAAAATTGGCAAAATAACCAATTAACTGTGCAGTACTAATAGGGAAGGGAATCTATCTAAGTAGCTAACTTGGAAAATTGTAAACTATTTAGATTTTGGTCTTTGGAGATAATTGTTTGCCTCCTTTCATGTTTTTAGTTCATAATATATATATAAAACAGGAATAAAAGTTAAAAAAAAACAAGATAAGTTCTTAACTAAACGTTAAAAGTAGTATTTTTCAGATTTATATGAGTCTAGTGAACATTAAAAGACCCCAGACCCCTGGGATACTTTCGTCTGCGAGAGGGCCCCGCCCCCAGAAGCCAAGATTCCAAACCAGCAGATGCAACACACATGAGGAATGTATTCAGCACTGGCGCAAGTGGGCTCTCTGCCCTGGTCAGTCAGAGAGCCCTGAGCAGTGGTTACAAGCATTTTTAAAGGCAGAAACTACAAAATTAGCATAAGATACCAGGTGCCCCGGGTTTGGCCCAAGTTAAAAATCATCATATATTTCAGCAATCATTTTGTTACGCGGGAAATTTTGTAACACTCGTCATAAACTGGTTGGCTCAGGGGAGATCTAGGGGAAGCGGTTACTCTGGAGGGGAGTTCGCATAGTTACAGGCTTGTGATTGGCTGACATTTGACCTAGTTTGCTGGACTCGCCAGATGGTCCTTATCTTGGGTCCCATTTGGGGAATTTTTAAACAGAGACTTATCATTATTTTTTAATATATAATTACAGACCTTGTCCCAAGGCCAACGGCTGCACTCTGAAACTTTTACTTATTTCCAGGGAGAGGATGGGTCAGTGTCTAACACAAGCAAGTTTACAAAAGCAAAGTCAGCAATTTGCAATTGTAAAATGTATCTCTAATTTTTTTCCTCAAACATCACTTAAGAAAATGGAACACATCACTTTGAATGAGCTGAGTGGTGAAGAGAGGTATGATCTCTGGTCAGATATCAACACCAGGACCCTCAGGAGTTACTGTTCTATGTACGCTGATGGGAATCATCAGGACACAGACACTTACTGGAACATATCAGGAAAAGTCATTCTGTCGTATTATAGCAATTTCTATTCATTTATTCTATGACCCAGCAAGAACAAAGAGATGATGAAAATTACATTTTAAGAAATGTATAGTGCTTTATATCAACACCCTTTTCACCAACTGAAATGATTGGAGACACACTCAGTACTATTTGTATTTGTTTGCTTGTTTTCAAAATCCGCAAGGAGTACTGCTGTATACACATTTTCTCACTATATTATGGACCCTAGTATTTCTTTATCAACTCAGTTGAAAAGATAATGAAAGTATCATCTGAATGTAGAGAATCCTTTTGATTATATAATAAATGAGATGTTTAAGAATTATGGAGGGAATTGAAATGATTCATCTCTCTATAATTCTAGCATTCCATTCTGGTTCCACAAAACTATGCAGCTGCAGTGGCTGAGCTTTGAGGTTGAATATAATTTCAATGTAGTTATCTGAATGAAGTTTGCTTGGGATTCCTCACCAAGAATTCCAAATTTAACCTACATCTTCTGCTTTCTTTTATATAGAGAGTGATTCACTTTAAGCAAATTATCACTACAATTATAGTCTTATTTTATTCATTTATTTACACACACACACATTCTGACCACAGTATTCATCCTTATTTAGCAATGCAAATGTATTATACAACTAGAAATTTTTAGATATACTGATAACAAACTATTAGTATGCTGGTTCCAATAGGTGCCTAAAGTTTTACTATTTATTATTATTTATCTCTTTGCAACTTTCATGTTCCTTTCTGACTAGCCTGGAACCAAACCAGTATTTATCCTTCCTTTGGTTCAGCTGTGTACCAAAGCAGTAAGAGTGAGAATCATTGATAACTGCCCTCAGAGTAGCTTCTTTTACCCAAGGATGAATCTGGACTCCTAAAGCCATTGAATCACATGGCCAGCACTATCACAGTCTCTGAGAGGAAATCAGGAAGTAAAGTTAGGCCCAAATCCTTCAAATTTTGTCCCCACTGACCCACTTTCTCCACCACAGCTCAATTTCCCAGAGAATAATAGCATTTCCAGAGAGTGCCAAGAGGTGGGCAAGAGGTGGGGAAGCAAGTATATAAACATATGAGCCCAATGGATATGATTTACCTTCTTTATAAAAAAATTATTTCTTTGAGAATTTCATACATTGTGTTTTGATCGCATCCATTTCTCTTAACTCTTTCTGGATCCACCCCTCCTTACTGGCTACCCAACTTTGTGTCTTTTTTTTTTTTTTAAAGAAAAAAAAAAGAGCTTATCAAGTCCAAATTGTGCCACCCAAACATTCTTGGGTGTGTGGCCACATATCACCTTCTAACAACACACTCCTTCCCTGACTCTGGTACTTCCTGAACTCAATAGCTTTGTCTTCTTTTAAAGCCGTGCCTGCTCTGTATTGCATTGTGATTGAATTCCCCTCAGATTCTACTGTGCCTTATAATTTATTGAACAATTCAGCTGTTTTACTTACACATTCAGTTACAGTGTCTGTTGAAACTGTATTAGAAATCAATCTTATTGCCATTTACCTTCTATAACTCAATATGTAAAAATAATTATACGTCTACTTTCAAATATCAGTTCTCCTGATTTACATAACTGTCCTATCAGCAGGGACCTCATAAACATAGCTCACACCTTTCATCTCTCCACTTGTAATGATTTTTCTTCTTTGATCTGCAGTCCCAGGTAAATGGCTCACATCTCTCTTCTGTAGAAGACACTCAGACATAGGCTATGAAATTTAACATATAAATGAGCTGTGCAGATGATCTATAAACTCATAAGAAATCAAAGTTTCTCATTTTAAAAGAAACATGTAGAAATTAAGGAAGACTACATATGATTGCATGTCATTGGGAGAAATGTAGTATACATTATCTAAATAATTTCTAAGTTTTTACTTCATAGGCATGGAATAAAAAAAGAGAGCAGACCTGGAAGGTTATCATAACCATTTTCAAAGAAAAAAATAGTAGGAGTCAAATACATAATAGCAGAGAAAGACACCTTTAAGATTATTTATGCTAAGATTTCAAAATACAAACAATATTAAATATATAAAAATAAATAATACATCTCAACTATGAAATAATTCTAAAATACATCTGTATTTCCCCCAATGAAATCACCGGAACACACTTATTATACCCAGGCTCTAATAAAGCCAGTCACAAATGAGTACAGTGTGGAGAGCATTCCATGTCCAGAGATCGAGACACATGGGAACCTAGTAATATTGCCACAGCCACAAACAAAAGCAGTGTGTAGGTCTCACTTCTTGTTCCAATAACAAAATAGCATCACCATCTTAAAGTGTGCTTTGTAATGAACAAGAAAGGAGGGGGCATGAGAGATGGGTCAGAAATGAAGAGCTATTGTGTTCTTGCAGAGACTTTGCTTCAGTTCCTCACACCCTCAGGATGATTTACAATTGTTCTTCACTCCAGTTCTGTACAATCTTCTTCTGGCCTCTGTAGCACCAGCCACACAAGCAGTGCACATACATACACACAGGAAAAAACACTCAAACACATAAATAACTCTGTTTTTTAAATGGGCCCATGAACTTGGGGCAATAAAAGCCAACAAAATGTCTCATATTGATTCACATATCCTTATATACTGCATCTGCAGAAACCTTTTACTAGCTATAGATAAGAGCCTTATCTGGAATATAAAATTTTTAATGTGTATTATACAGTATTAGTAGATAATAGAGGCAATGTATTCACAGTCTAAACATTTAAAACATATTCAAGAGAATGTCAAGCATAGTTATCAAATAGCACGCAAACACATAACTATTAAAATTTCTCTGCAAATGCAATCAGTATATATGTGTAGATCAATATGAAGCATCTTAAGACTATCATCAGATACAATAAGCGATATATATATGTATATATACACACACACACATATATATATATACATATCTTTCATACCAATCTGTGTCCTTTACATGTAGGTAAACCAGAAAGTTACCTTCATATGTAGAGGAAAATGCCCTCATGTTGAACGTGCATAAAAGGCCGTCTTAATGGACACACTGGTAAGTTGTTTGACCCTATTTTCTACATCTAATGGAAGAATAATGGAAGACATCTCAGACTAATAGAGGTCTGCTAGAAAGCTAAAAAGGATGCAATATTAAAATCACGGCTGATCAAAAAAAACCATAATGCTTGACCCACTATAAATTATAACCCTTTAACATCTACTCGATATGTCTATCATCACAAAGATCTTGCTCAAAATTCCAAATGCTTAATCATAGAACTTATGTCATTAAGCCCTTAGCATGTTATAGGATTCATACATATGGTGGCACAGGTAATTTCAGAAAGATATGTGGCAACAATATAAAAGAAGTTTATTTCTGAAATCATGAAGATTCCAGGAATTTTCAAACAATGATGAACTAAAGTATTTGTAGGAAGGAGTCAGTGTAAAAGGCTGCTTTGGACAAATGTTATAACAGAAGCTACGGATACCTACACAAATGCCTCATGAGGTCAAGAGTGCTTAAGATTCTAGCAGGGATATGGGAGGGACTCTCAGTGCTCCATACTTAGCTGAGGAGACAATGGTGGCTCCCGAGGGAGAAAGGTTCACTTTTATTTTTGCTGGAAGCAGCCTATACCCCAGCGGGGGACTCCTTACATGTACATATGGCCAGAATTATTTGGACTTACTGGCCTATTAAAGAGCAAAAGACATGCAGCTGAGAGAAAGATGGGAGATAACTAGGGCCAGGGAGGGATCTAGAGAAGGGGAAAGGAATGGATATGTTCAAGATGTGCTGCATAAATGTGTGAAATCTTAAAAACTAGATAAGCAGAGGTTCAAAGCAAAAAATAAATACTCAATTCTGATAAATTATCTTCTGGGGTAGTCTAGTTTGACAAAGTAATTTTATTTACTTTCATTAATTTGTTAAACAAAACAAAGTTGTGTAAAATAAGGACCTTAGATTTAAACAGTTACATACCATTGCCTCTGTACATTCAGAGCTGTTAGCCATTTTGTGCTCTTCAGTGGATGTCACGTCTGTGCTTGATACTGCTGATAAATGAATGCATTTAAGTACAAGAAAATGAAGTGAAATTATATGTAAAATGAATATATATATATGAGATGCTTAAATTTATTCTCCCATTGAATGTTTCCACTTACTCTTGGTTTTTAGTTGAAGATGTAACTCTTTTCAAAGACTTTAATTTACTATATATTCATGTGTTTGTCTGTATTCACATGCATGTTACAGAGTGTGAATGTCCACATAGGCCAACAATTGGTACCAGATATGCTAGATCTAGAGTTAAAATGGATTGTGAGTGCTAGGTGCTAGGAAGTGGGTACTAGGAATCAAATTATGGTTCACCAAAAAAGCAGCAAGTGCTATTAACAACTGAGCCATGTTTCCAGCAAAGAAGATGTAATTCTTTTGGAGATACTTGTAATCATGTAAAATACACACACACACACACACACACACACACACACACACACACACATACACACAACACACACACACATGTTCTATAAAAGTAAGTTCTACAAACATTAGTTTGCTACATGTTAAACAAACATAATGATCTCTGAAAGCCTCATCCACAAATTCATTAATTGAACAAAGGGAAACTATCCTGAGAGAGAAAAGTTTAGATTTTCATTGCAGAATTCAAGCTTAGTGCAAACAGATCTGAATCTCATAAAAGATATACACATTTGTACATAAAAACACAAGGAGATGATGAAAATAAAACTTGAAATATATATTCATAAAGTGTATACACACACACACACACACACACACACACACACACATATAAATCTCCTAGTATACAATTTTCCTTTGCCATTTGATACTTGTTTTATAAATCATGCTGAATATTACTCTTTCTTATTTAGAAATAGCATCTAGAATTACATGCTCAGAACATCAAATAAATTAATGTCATAAGAATTAATGTGCTGATTCCAATAAGGAACAATTTTCACTATTTGTCTTTTTGGATTTTTTTCTGCTGCTTAGAAACATGCTCAGAACTCACATTAATATTTACTTTCATTTAATATTTTTATATCTTAAACTATTGTGCAAAAGGTCTTCGCATAAATCTTTAAATTTTTTCATATATTAGTATTCTTTTTAAGACATTCTACCATTTCCTCCCCTCCCTACAATTCTTCCAATGTGCCTTATACTTGTTCTCAAATCCAGAGCCTATTGTTCTTTAATTATAATTGTCATATATAAATGATGTATATTCCCAAAGAATGTTTGTTTAACCAAAGTCCTCTTGATAACCCAAGGACAGATGCAGAATACCAGAGCTACTGAACTACAATTCAATTCCAATGTGATGCCCAAAAGGGTTTCAAGAAATTTGAGAATTCAGCTACTTCAATGGCACACACAACTTCAATATTTGTAAAGACTGGATTAGATATAATTCTTATAACCATTTAACTTGATTAATGTTATAAGGTATGTATGTTGTGTTCAGATTTACATATGTGATCCTTATATCTCTTCACATAAAATGGTGGCCTTACCTTTCATTTCCAAACTTGCTATATTTTCTCTTTCTTGACCTGGAGTCCCAGCAAAATGAACAACATCCTCCTTCAGTAGATAAGGCTCAGAGAGAACCTATTAAAATTTAAAAAATCAAAGAAGAAAACCATACAACTTCTAAAATGGTCTGATTATCTCAAATCAGAAGCAGTGAGATTGGTAAATATGAGAAGTCTGTACTTGACTTCACATCACTGTAACAGAGAATCTCATATATGTTATCTAAATCAAGTCAAACTTTTGCCTTCATACATTGCTCACAAGGAAAGCCAAATCTGGAAGGCCATCAGAAGCATTGTCACAGAAAAGAAAGGAGATGTCAAGGAAATATACAAGCAATGTCATTTGCTAATTTTTATATAAAATTTATACTGCAGATGCATACACACAAAGTCTTCCAATATGAAAATAAATATCACTGGCTCATGATATCATAAATATCACTTATTGTTGTTGTTTCAAAGTGACAACAGGTCAAATGTGTGTTAAATTCTCATCTATTACAAGGGAACTCACAAACAAAATACTTAACCACAGGGGTCATCCTATTAACCAAAACCGAAGACTCACTGGAATCTAATACTATTGCCATGAGAATTATAAAAACAGAATGTACACGGTGAGTCATATATTTATGTTAAAGTAGCATATACTTAGAATAACATTGCCATCTTAGTGTTATCATAAAAAATGATGATAACAACAGTATGTCATATTAAGTTTCTATGGTAAAGGTCTAAATTAAATCTTAATCTTATTTTATAGATGGAGAAACTGAGGCTAACCTGAATAACATAGAATGAACTCCTCAACATGGCCTTGCTATACAACACAACACAGCACAGCCTTTCTTTGATCAGAATTCAATATATGTTCAAAGTATTCAATAAATACATACTACGTACTATGCAAAACCCAACATGCATTGCATATTTAGACTAACTGTCTTTAGTTCCTTGTATCTAGTCAATAAATGTTACTTGGGAATGATAACAATAAAAAATGAATCTCACTACACAAGACAAACAAAACTTGCTGACAAGGAAAATACCTTAGGATATAAAACACAATATTCCACTCTCAGAAAAATGAAGACATAATTTCAAAGTTAAAAATCAAAATTAACTTTTATTAGAATAATTGATACAAGAATATCAAATGTTGAAACAATTTGTTGCTTTGAAGGAAATGGAGGATTTAGATGAAGTAGCAGGTATATTTTTCTGGTTACTCATCAGATAGTATTGTAAAGTTAGCTTTACACTATTACAGAATTTACACACAGGGAGGCTGAGGTAATTTTCTGAAAGCTATTTATTTACATAATAAAGGTGATGTTTAGTTTGTAGTACATGAAAACTCTTAAGAATAACCTAAGGATTACAAGAGAGTAAATTTATTTTAATTAAATAAAGATGTGACCAATTATTCCATAAGGTAATATGACAAGCAATTTTCTTGGCTTGTGTGTCTAGTCATACAAAACAATTTAGATATTTACTTACCAATGACTGAACACTTTCCTGGCTGTCTTGTCTGCTTTGTTCTTCTGTGGTTGACATCTCTCTGCATAGAGATACTGGTGAAGGCAAATATTTAAGTAACATTAACTACAGTGTAATAGTTACGAAAATAAATAGAAATCTTTACTAATTTGTTACAAGTGTTTTGTATTTAGTAATACTTTAATTTATTCACTAAGAATTCTATATATTATACTTTGATTATATTCATTCCTATTTGGTAGTTTTGAAGACCCTTTATGTTTAGTTGAGACTTTCTGAAATACTTGTGAATCACTCAAGATTTATGTGAATCTAAAGAGTGACAGTAGATTGTACCAAGTTCAGAGATATTGAATGATTTCAGAAGTTCATCCACAAATCCTTCAAGCTAACACGAATGAACATACCCACAGACATAATGTTTTAGAATATTATTGTATTCAGATTCACAGTGTACACTGTTCTCAGTCTCATGACAGAAGAGTTAGGACTCCATGTACATGTTCATGACCCAAACCACCATTATTCTTTGTTCAGTGACTATGAACCCATATATATTGTCCTAGTTTTCACTTCCTGTTGCTGTGATTAATGCACGGGCAAAAAGCAAGTCTAGCATCGATTTTTCTAACAGAAGTCAGTTTTGATTTCCAGGTTTTTTAGAAATCTGTGATTTTCCTGAGAGTGAAATGTTATGTTTTGTATTCCGAGATATTTCCCCTGGCTCACAGTTACTGGTTACTGTTGTCATAGCATGGAAGTTGGTGTGGCAGGACAGATATGGCCACTAGCCATGTCTGTCCAGGGCTTAGAGAAAACCAGCACATGCATGCTCGGCCTCAGCTTCATTTCTTCATGTTTGTGCAGTTCTCGATCCATTCCTAGGGAATTATGTCCTCCACAGTGGGCAAGACCTCTCATATCTTTTAATGTAATTGTGTTCATCCCTCACATATATACTCACAGGCAAAACTGACCTAGACAGCCTTCATTGAAACTCTTCCCAGGTGGAGTTTGGAGATGTCAAGTTGACAAAACTATCACATATTTAATGTTTCCTGACTTATTGCTTCCTTCTGTGAAGGTTCAATCAGCTCTGTTTAGTTTTCATTGATTGGTCATCTTTCCGGAAAAATAAGCACCTCTATTTTGGGGTCCTTTACAATTATCTGTTTTCCTACAGTACATTAATACCTCAACTGTAAAATACTGCATGTGTAAATTTTGAAATGATGAATTGAAAAGAAGAAAATCTTAAATCATATTTGTTTAAGTAGTCATTATTTATCACACGCATCAATAATTTACTAATATCCCATTAAATGCTAAGGAGCAATATGCATAGATTCAGCAAAGGCATGAAGGCAGAGTTTCCAACAGGTAAGCCTGGACTCAGTCAAAACTGAGAGGTTGGGTGCCCAACAGGGTGGGAATTGTTAAGAAATTCAGGAGGAATATAAGAAGGGAATAGTCACTCTAAAATATATGAATCTTTGGGGAACTTTAAGAGCCACCTACTTGAAGATATGAGAGAAAAGACATGAAAACACAAAGTCACAGCATCAGGACAGATGCTGATTATTGAAATATTATAAATCAAACTAATCAAAATATTAGACATACACATGATTAGTGATTAATATTTTAAAGTATATCATGGTCATAAAGGTGCTAGGTGTAGATCAATGTAACATTGTACAGGAAGGACTGTCAGCAGGGTAAACATGTGTCACAGGATGATTTCATTTAAGACACAAGTTCACAATAAGGTTGAGCTTGAACTACTTGTTTCCAGAAACATTCAGGACTCAAAAATTTCAATATCCAGTTAGTATATAATTAATGGTTACTGAATCAATAAATGTACCAATTGGAAAGCCTGAAGGATATCACTATAATCATTATTTGGAGACTATAAAATAAAATAAGAAATAAACTAAGTGATATATTAAACTTCATGGACTATGATTCATTTGTACTCTGTAATGCTCCTTGTGTTTATGATGCATTAAGGCATTCTGTTTCAGAAAGCTCTTCTCAAGTATGAAGAATTCTGCAAGAACAAAGGGGCAGGCTGGGAATAGAGTATCCATACATAAACATGGATATTGTATGTACAGACCTTACATATAAGGTCTATAAAAACTCTTGTCCAGACCAACTGACTCACTTTCTCCAGGACGGCTCTACCCACATTGAGTTGACAACTTTCTTCAGCCACAACAACAGGGAACAAGCATACAAACACATGATGATTTCACATTTAATCCACACATCCTAAACTCATTTTGATCATTCCATGTTTTCCCCAGTCATTCAGTTTCCTCTCTTCTCTGTCCTTGACTACCCCTTAGAACTCTCACATAGTACACTGCCTGTAGCTTATCTGATATGTCAGCTGTTGTAGCACTGACTCTGATTACACTAAGCTTGTCACCATTCAGCATCTCTCATGCTTGCCTATGCATAAGCCATGTACGAGCTTTGCCTATTAGCACCTGTCATTCCAGCTCATTTAAACAGATATTCCATCTGAGGACTATAAATACAGTGTAGTTCATACCTCTCATTGTATATCTTGTCATTCTTTGTCTTCCTTGATCTGCAGCCCCAGCTAAATGGTCCACATTTCCCTTCTGCTCAGTACAATCAGTAGCAGACTGCTGAAGTTAAGTTGAAATTCTAGTTACACATAATTTCCAACTACTCATAAGGAGTCAAAGGGTTCTCATTTTATTTTTTAAGATTTTGTTATTCATGTTAATTTCATTCCAATGTCAAAATTCTTGTTCCTCATGCTTTTTTGAAATATTAGCCCTTTTTGGCTTTATGTGCATAGAGCTATACATCATTTTCAGAATGACATTTTCCACTGAGGAAAAACGAAGTTTATCTCTGAATCACTGCTAATTCTAAGAATGTCTTATATCAATAATGAGTTTAAAATATTTATTTAACTAAATACTAGACAGCAAGCAGTTATTCTACATGTCAATACAGTATATGATTCCTTTGACTAGGCTACCATGTAAGAATCACAGTATCAAGTGAGAACTGTAAGTTTAGTATTTACATACCAGTGACATAACCCTTTCACCAATCTTAGGACTTCTTTGCTCTTCTAATGATGTCATTTCTTGGTCTGGGTCTGCTGATAAAGATATATATATCAGTAAGTAAAAAATAATAAAATGGTAGATCAAATGAAATTCTACAAATATCAATAGAAAAGTTTTAGATATTTTAAAATTAAAAACTTTCCATCTAATGTGTTCATTTACCTCTACTGTTAAGTTGAAGATAAAATTCTTTAAAAGATAGTTGCAATGGCAATTTTACATATGTACTGAAATATCTAGAAAGGTAGAAGTTGGGGGAACAAAATATACAATAGAAACAAGGTGGAAACTAAAATTACTATAAAATATATGAGTTTGTGGAGAATAGGAAATGCTTGCTTGGAAACATGAGAGAAAGGGGAAGATAAATCAAAATTCAAAGTCACAGAATTGACCAAATTTTGATTGTTCAAGCATTATAGATGTTTGGATACTTAGAGACTGATATCTTTTTAAGTGCCCCATGATCATACCCACATTAGGGGTAGAGCAGTGAGTGGAAGTTAAGACAAAATTTGAGTTATACACAACCTCATAAGGAGTCAAGTGATTCTTATTTCTTTGTTTTGGATTTCTGTATTCATTTTAACCTTGTTTCCATGTTCAAATGGAAGAAGAAGGGATGTCAGCAGCATGTGACATGTGTTAGAGGATCAATTTATCTTAGGAAATTTTCAAAATAAGAACCACTGACTTGAGCCCAGGAAATGGTCCAGAAGTACTCAGAATTTAATACTGTCAATACTTATCATCAATCTATAATAATTGTTACTAAGTAAATAAAAGCACAGTGAAAGAATAAAAGAATACCAGGTACTTGAAGAACTGTAGGAAATGTGCTGAATAAAGAACTTCAGTTATTTGTTAAATGTCACTGACTGCTTGGTTCTGTGTTTCACTGGGATTTGCAGCTTAGCTATCATCTACAACAGATAACTTGTAATCCTTAATTACGCACAAAGTGATACTTATTAGAAAATAGTCACACATATAAGACTATGTTACTTTATAGCACATGACTTTATACTACTTAATTAAATCATGTGATCTGTAGCAAGGGACCTTAAGTGTTAATCAGCACAGACATTGGATGCCATGGCAAAGAAAATAGAAGAAAGATTGAGTGCATACTCACAAATGATTTTGAGACTCAGAAGGAAAGAAAATGTGTCTTCACTACACACACACACACACACACACACACACACACACACACACACGCATGCACACATGCATGCACATATGTGCAAACACACACACTGAGCAATAGTTTCATTTTCAAGATAGACCTGAACTACAAAGGCCAAATGAATTTGACTCAAATCTCATTAGTATCAGAAAACACAGGCATGCTCAGTGGCGGCCGCTTCTCCAATAATTGGTTGTAAAACTTTGAAAAAAAAAAATACATATACTTAGTCACCAACCAATGAGAATCTCTCAACTGGTACAGAATTTCAAACTCTGAACTCTAGTGTGGGGAACCATATACACCAAAATACCTGCGTAATCTTACATTTTAAAATCTTTTTTTTCCCTCAGACTTTTCTATACCATTTACTCAAATGCCAATACCAACAAGGATGTGTCAAATTCTTCCCTCAGATTAAGGGAACAAAGATGGAGTAATGAGAACACAGTAGACAGTTCACTTATTTAAACGACTTCTTACCACAATGATTAATACTGAGAATATGGTAAACAGTTCATGTATTTTAAACTACTTCTTACCACAATGTTTAATACTGAGAATATGGTAAACAGTTCATGTATTTTAAACGACTTCTTACCACAATGATCAATACACTAAATTACCTGACTCCCATGACCTTTCATGTCTCTTTGCCACTGCTCTGTTTAGAAATGAACTTTTCTTCTTAATGGTAGGCTGTGTAGATATTGAGAAAAGTATTTTAATGAGGTGGGGGTTTTTTTGCATAACACATGCTGTCAATTATGTACGGAACAATAAAACATTTATTACCTTGAGTTGAGAAGGGTCTTCCTTTGAAAAGTCTAAAAATACTAAAAGATATACAGTCAGTAATAAATAAAACAGGCAAAGGAAAGTGTCAACAATACAAATCTTATAAAGATGTGAACCCTAGTAGTTAACTCAGGGCATTGAAGTTGCTTAGATTTTGCTCCCCACAGATAATTGCTTGTCTCTTTTCTTAGTTTTAGGTGAGGAAAGCAAACTGACAGAAATAATAATAAAGTTTTAACTTATTTAAAAGTATGAAATTTAGAGTTAGATGGAAATTCTAATGAGCATAACTTAGTAAAATGCAAATACACCGATTTGAACATCCTGAGAAGTGAAGCAGAGCATGGTTTCTAATCAGTACAAAGCAGGTCAGCGAGGGTGTGCTGCTGCTGTAAAGATGATGGAAAGATATATTCATCAGAATGTGCCAGAAGCACTCATTCTCCCAGACTATAACAAACTGTCATTCCCTTCCTCTGTAAGGAGAGGAAGAATAGAGACATGATGAGAAGTAGATCTAGGAAATGTAGAATACAGTTATAGCCATGAAAATTTTCATAAACTTGGGACTGCTTGGTTATATGCCTGTATTAGTCCTTTTTATTCAAATACATACAGGTACTGATATATTTACATTTTTACCCCAGATCGGGTACCTTAATGTTTCTAGATCAACTCGTTCAAATAAGTATATAAACCATGCATTGGAATTTATAGGTATTTGGTTTCATCATTGAAATAGAACATCAAAATTTAGTGGGTATTTGTACACTTTTACAAACAAAATCACTGGAATATTAAGTACATCCTACAATGTGTGATTTGGAAAAGAAATAACTTAATGTATTTTCTTTGTCATTACAACACACACACACACATAATTTATATACACATAATTTTACTGCACCTTGGTCTTTGCTACATTTTGTTCATTTCTGTTCTATTAATGTGCAACCAGCCAATGCTTTCTGTTAGTGGTGACCTCACCTGCATAACACGGATCCTTGTGACTGAATAAAAATTTAATATGTGAGAGTTCAGGAGAGAGTTGAAATGATGAGCTCACTGTAATACTAGAACTTAATTCTGCTTCCATAGAACTATGCTGCTATGAATATTGAATTCCTGGGTTGGATTCATAAGTGATGAACCTACATGAAGTAATTACTCTTGGGTTTCCTCAACATAAATTCCAATGTTGTTATTATTTGTATTCCTCACGTGGCATTATCTCATTTAAAATTCAAATACACAATAGAATTATAGACGTTATTCTGCTAATTTTTGTTACATATGTCACATTCTTCTTTTATATTTAGCAGTAATATCTTTGTATTATAAAATTAGAAATATGAATTAATTTTCTTACATAAAGTATTTTATACTGACTCCAAAAGAAAGTAAAATTTTTATTCTTATCTCTTTGCAAATTACCTGTTCACTGGAAACAGAAACAAGCCTTCATTTGTTTTGGCTGTGTATCTATCTAATGGACCATTGTATAGAAGTTAAATAACTGCTCCTCAGGCTTGGTAGATCAGGTACCTCTTACAACCAAAGATAAACCCATAATCCCAGAGCCACTGAATCACAATGTCAAGTCTATCATGGTACACCAGAGATTATTCAACAAATTGAAAAATCTATTTCAATGTCCTGAATCTATAACTTCAGTTTTCCTTTCTATAATATAATCCATTCTTCTATTCCTGTTGTCATGCTTGCAAAACTACCTCAAGACTACAGAGGAAATCATACATTTCAAAGGGCTATGTAAATGCTATGACTTCCATTGGCACTGCACAGATGAACCTGGGGTCTCCTTCTCCACATTTCCCTCCTTCTGAGTTATTTATTGTCCTGAGAGCACCCTTTTGTATTTCATTGATTTTTTTTCATGTATGACTTACAACTTTGTTTCTATGTACATTATGTAAATAAAACATGTATTTTCATGATGGAGTACTATGATACACAATGCCATCGCCATGGTATGAAAGAAAGAAATGATGGAATTCTCTTTCGTACTTTCAATACCCAGTTACACCTTAGAATAATATTTCTTCTTCAAACATTATCAATGTGCCATCATTAATTTTAAAAGATTTTCATACATTCCTCTGCACATTCTATCTTAGCTACTTTTCTTATGACGGGACAAAAAATACATGGCGAGGAAGAGGTTGACAAAAGAAGGATTGAGTCTGGATTATGGCTTTCAGCTCTTTCTGCAACAGGAGCAGGGGCTCAGAGAGCCACACCAGACCCACGGTCTGCAAGCAGAGCTTGAATACAGGCATCGATGGGCCAAAAACCATCACAGCATGTCTTCAGTGACCCACTTTATCCAATAGAGTCTCACCTCCAAGACAGTGACAGCATTTCCAGACCGTGCCACCAGATGGGGACCAAGTGTGGAAAGTAAGAGGCCAAGGGCTGCATTTCTAACCACCCCTGCCCTGGCTTCTGTTACTGTACTCAGAACACTCACTTCTATCATGTCCCTGTTTTCTCTACATTCATTATATCTAACCACCCCTCTGATGGTACCATTTCTTATAACTTATTCAAAAATTCTTCTACATTACTGGCACAATCAATTACAGCAATTGCTAAACCAGGAATAGCAATAAATCTTCTTACCATTTTGCTTCTCTTTTAACTTACTATATAATTAATAAGTAAAAATATGACTGCTATGGAACTGATTGTCATGATTTAAATATATATCCCATCAGCAGGCTGCTAATAAAACATAATTCATACCTTTCATTTCACCATTTCTAATAGTTTCTCTTCTTGGATTGTCAGTCTCTGGTAAATGACCCATATCTTGCCTCTGTAGAGCAGACTCAGCTGTAGGCTGGGAATACCAACATGAAAAAGAAGTTCTTACATTCCAAGAAACCACAGATTCTCATTTTAAAAGCAAAAACTAGAAATTAAGGAAAGATTTTATTCTGCTGCATGTCATTTGTACAGAAATATTAATATACATTATCTATCAATTCCAGCTTTTGACTTATTTTGGATAATATAAAACAAGAACATGAAAAGCTGTGAAGACCATTCTTATAGAATGAATAGTAGTAAGTATCAAGTATATGGTAGTATGTAAGACATGATTAAATATATTTATATTGATACTTAAAAATAAAAATTGAACTCACACATATGTGAAAATAATTCCTTTAACTTATGAAAATATTCCAAAGAACATATTTATTTTTTCAAATTAAAATAAGCAGAACATGTGATTATACTCCAATCTTTAACAAAGCAACTAGCAAATGATATAAATAGTGAGGGGAACATGCCACTACAAAGATAAAGATCCATAGAAATCTAATATTTCCATGCTGAAAATATAAATTCATTATCAAAATTTTAATGTTATCATAAAAAGATAAAATCATATTATATAATGTTGTATGTTCACATGGTGAAGTTTTTCCTTTTTATTATTTGTTTTGCATCCTGACTGCAGTTTCCCCTCCCTCCTCTCCTTCCATTCTCTCTCTCTACCTTCCTTCAACTACCTACCCCCATAACCCATACCTCCTCTGTTTCTGTTCAGAAATGGGCACACCTCCCACAGGTATCAACTTTTTGACAGAAATTTACCTCCACTTTGTAGATGGAGAATCTTGCACTAATGAGGACCAGGTAGAATGGAGGCTACAATAAGGCTTTGTTCTACAACATGCACTCTTTTAAATCAGTATTTAATATCTCTCCAGTATATCCAAAAACATTAACATTATGCAAGGTCAAGAATCTCTTTGTATTTAGAGCACCTAAATGAATAAAGCATCTGTATGTGCTTTCTTAGTCACCAAATGTCATTTAGTAATGACCATGATAAATAAATGGATCCCACTAAAGAAAACATATAGAAGCTATCAACAAGAAAATGCTCGAACTGTTTGGGGGCACCCAAATGGGGATTGGGATCTGTCTCTGGTCTATTGGCAGGCTTCTGGAATCCAGTGCCTGTGGTATGACACCATGCACAGCCTTGGTGCAGTGGGAAGGGGCTTGGACCTGCCTAGGCTCAGTGTGTTGGGCTGACTCCCCATGGGAGATCTCGATTTGGGGGATGTGGGAATATAGGGTGGCTTGGGAAAGAGGACTCGGGGGTGGAAGGAGGGAGGAGGGGGGATCTGTGGATAGCATGTGGAGTGAGTAGAACATTTCTTAATAAAGAAAAATGAAAAAAATAAATGAATAAATAGGTCTTATATTATCACAAAAAAGAAAATGCTTACAGAAAACAAAAATCTACATTGCATTTCCTATGAAATGAGAGCACATTTAAGAAATGTATGCACTGAGACAAATTTCTATCAATACAATGGGTATAATAGAGTATAACTGACTTAGAATAGTTCTATTAACACTGTTATGTTGAAGGAAAAAAGAGCATTTGACTAGTGAAAGGTTAAGTTATATGTCACACTGCCTATATGGACAACACTGCATATTGCCTATTTAAGCTAAAGAATTTAGTTAAAGAAATCTTAATATCTTTTGATAACAATTTTAACAATAATAATATAAGAAGAAGAAGAAGAAAATAGTTTGAATTATAAACCTATATGAATTATATATAAATCATAAATTGTAAGAAATTTTATTTTGAACCAAATTTAGATTTGGATGAAAAGTTTAGATAATTTTCTGCAAACCTTAGAAACAATCTGCAACTTAAACACAACTAGGTGAGACCTTCTAGGAATGAGTGGCAAAGCCAACTAGTGAGAAAAGAAGCACAAGGATTCACTCAATGTCTGAAATGTGGCAGGCAACTATTCGCACATTTTCTTTTTCTTTTTTTAAAGATTTATTTATTTATTATATATACAGAAGAGGGCTCCAGATCTCATTACAGATGGCTGTGAGCCACCATATGGGTGCTGGGAACTGAACTCAGGACCTCTGGAAGAGCAGTCAGTGCTCTTAACCTCTGAGCTATCTCTCCAGCCCCATATTTGCACGTTTTCTTATCTGTATGTTCCAAGTATTAAGATGACTGAGGATATTTGTCTCATCCCTGCTCCTTGGCCACTCATTAGATAGAAGAGGCAACTGAGGAACAGATGTGAATGATTACATTTTGGCAAGTGGACCTTCTTATTCATTGGCATGGTGGACATATCCTCAATTGTTAGGGTATAGCTTAAATATCACACATAACAACTGACTCTAACTACAGGATTCCACCCCAAACCCAACTGAGTGTAACTACAGACTCTCTTGATAGTCAAACATCTTGTGTTTTATTCATGTGAAGCATGTGTTTAAACTGTAGTGTTTACATCTTACTGGCTCTACGCTCCTTTACATGTACCATGGGTGCTTATCTGAGTTACTACCTATTTAATGTCTACCATGCAGTACATAGGTAATACATAATAGCAATATATTCAAAATCAAAACATTTGATATGTAGTATGGAGTATCCCAAGCCTAGTGGGAAGGTTAAAATGGTACCTGGATATTAAAAGTTTTCTGAAAATGAATCTGCATGGATATGCAAACCAAGAAAAACCATCTGTGCTAAGATCATCCTCAGGTCTGCTAATGGCAGGGTATTAGGAACCTTATAAAATTTGTCACTCTACAGACTTTAGGTGGAGATAAATCAGCAGGTACGCTTATGAGTTATCACAAACATGCCTCCATGCTGAAGATGTACATACTTTTAGTGGGCACTGCAGTATGACCCTATATTCTATATTGCTAGATAGAATCATCTTGAAAACATTAAGAGATTACAACTCTAAAGTTGGGATTACTAACTGTTGATTTGAAAACACAATTATTGATCTACTATGATAATCACAGTTTAATATTGCTCTGGGCTGCAAGAATATATTATAGAGATTCAGCTGTATGTAATAAGCTATACCTAGACCAACCAAGGAGTCCTTCAAAAGGAAGCCATTTATCAAGGAATATAGTAATATTAGTATTACTATACATCAGCTGTCTTTTGCTATGAAATTCTTGTGCACCCATATACTACTAGGCTACATGACAAACCATTTAACTTCTTAAAACTACTCCTGACCCACTAGGTAACATTCCTGCAGGCCTAGAAGACAGGCAGGCTGTAGATGCATAGCTTTGTTTCTCGTGCAAATGAAGTTCAGATCTCCCTATCCCAGACAGGGAAAATGGCACTCCACAGCAATTAACTCAGAAAAAGGAGGTTTTTGCATATTCAGGTGTAGTGAAGGGTGGTGTGGGCAGGATTCCTGGCCAGAGCAGAGTCACATGGCTGGGAGAGAAAGGACAAGGCAGTTTCTGTAGATGGTGGACAGAGCCTCCTGCCTGGGGAGAAGAGAAGGTGACAGAGTTTCTCAGAGCAGGGGTAAGGAGCAGGGAAGGAAAGATGGAGGATGAAGGAACAGACAAAAAAGCACAAACGCATAGGAACTTAGTTAGGAGTATAACAGGGCAGTAGGTACAGAGAGGAGCTATGTGTGAGGATGAGGCTGAAGCTATATATATAGGATTTTGTCTTAGAGAAATAAAGTAAACAGACAAAAGAGAATACAGTACATAGATTCTTTTCCCTCAGATAACCCCTCCAGACATAGCATCTTCCCCAGGACCCTGGGAGGGATTTTTTCAGGGCAGGCCCTTGGAAAAATTTGTTAAAATATCGATCTAGTTTTGGGACCATTCCAATTTCTTGTTCAAAATTCCAAGTGCTTACTCATAAGCCTTAATGGTTATGTGTGTATACATGTATTATACACACACACACACACACACACACACACACACACATATATTACCCCTTTAGTGTGATACGGGATTCATACACTTGGAAGCACAGGTAATTTCTATGATGATATTTGGCAGTAGATGATATGATAAAGTGTATCTCTTAACTACTGCAGATTGATTTGAACAATTACAATGAGATAAATATTTTTTAAATTAAACTAATTGTGACCAATTATTCCATAGAATAACCAGGCATATAAATTTGTGTATGACAATCAGCAAGACAAAAAAAGCAGTGTTATATAAGGTCCTTTAATAAATATTTACATACCAATGATTCTATACTTTCACTGCTATCAAGCCTTCTGTACTTTTCTGTGGATGTTACTTCTTTGCCTGATAATAATGATGAGGGTATACATTTAAATACAATAAAATATAACAAAATTACACATAGCATGAACATATATGAAAAGAAATATTGTTTAAACTTAGCTAAAAATTAAACTTTTATTCTCTCAAGGAATTGTTTTAGTTACCCTTAATCTGTAGTTGAAGATGTAATTCTGAGAAATACTTGTAATTATAGAATTTGAAATATAGAAATTGAAATATAGAATTTCCATATATATGTGATATACATATATGGGTGTACATTTAATTTATACAAACTGTAGTTTTCTCTGGGTACAAGGAATATAATGATTTCAAAGATTCATCCAGAAATTTATGTAGTGGGTAGCTGTTCCTGCTTTGACCTACTGAGGCTTTGGTAACTGTCATGCCTACATGGCACTCTTGTCCTCTTTTAAGACTCAGCTTGCTATCTGATGTCTTCACTGAAGAGACAGAACATGAGGATGCCTCAGGCTCACTGGCCAGCCAGCTTAGCCTAAACATAGATCTTCATGTTCTGGTGAAAAACAAAACAAAACAAAACAAAACAAAACAAAACAAAACAGAAAAATAAACAAGACCTGAGGTTGACATTGGCTCCATACAATTGCTCACATGTAGACAGAAAATACAAATATACACAGACACAAACAGACACACAGACACAGACACACAGACACACACACACACACACACACACACACACACACACACACACATAACCATGCTGACAGAGGAAAGAGAGCATGAATAAAATAAAATAAAATAAAATAAAATAAAATAAAATGGGTTATCACATAGTCATCAGTTCTTTGTAAGTAGGTGCAGTTCAACCTATGACAGCAATTCTATAACCTGGGAGATAAATATTTTAATGTCCTGTCCTGGAAAATTATGTTGGTTTCATATATTGAGTTTGTCCTCAATGGCTTTGTTAAATGAAGCAACTACCTAACCAAGGACAACTCCCTAACCAAGGAGAACTACCTAACCAAGGACAACTACCTAACCAAGGACAACTACCTAACCAAGGACAACTGCCTAACCAAGGACAGCTCCCTAACCAAGGACAACTCCCTAACCAAGGACAACTCCCTAACCAAGGACAACTACCTAACCAAGGACAACTACCTAACCAAGGACAACTGCCTAACCAAGGACAACTGTCTAACGAAGGACAACTGCCTAACCAAGGACAACTGTCTAACCATGGACAACTACCTAACCAAGGACAGCTACCTAACCAAGGACAACTACCTAACCAAGGACAACTACCTAACCAAGGACAGCTACCTAACCAAGGACAACTACCTATCCAAACTACCTAACCAAGGACAACTACCTAACCAAGGACAACTCCCTAACCAAGGACAACTACCTAACCAAGGACAACTACCTAACCAAGGACAGCTACCTAACCAAGGACAACTACCTAAACAAGAACAACTACCTATCCAAACTACCTAACCAAGGACAACTGCCTAACCAAGGACTACCCATTTATAAAATTCATGTTACTTTTGTATTATCTTTTTGTCTCTACCTCCCCAGAGCTGGGATTAAAGGATCAATACAATCAAAATAACACAGTACTTTATGTCATGGGAAATTAATAGGCTGGTTCCAATTCGAGATGAAAATCCTTTATTCTTTGTCACTCTCGAACTTTCCTCTTATCTGGAGTCATGCACAGATTTATCAATAATTATTCTCCTTTTCATTGTGATATGTCACATCACCATCCAATGGTCCTCTACATAGTACTTTGATGACCGTACCTCTGAAACTATGTATTTGGCCAGGGATCTCTTGAATAACCAGTGACAAATATAGAATTCCAGAGATGTTAATTTCCAATGTCAATTTTATCACAGTGATTCAACAAATTTAAGAATCCACAGTCACTATGCAATTACCTTTATAATTCTTTTATCTTCAATTTGCCTTTTTAAAATTTTTTTGACTGTCCCTTGCTTCATGTCTACAAGACTAAAAATGAAGAAAATTTCACATATTTCCAAATGGATATTTGAGTTGGCCTTGGTAGGTTGACCACCTCACAACTCAGGCTGTGGTGTTCTTTCTCAAGTTCTCATATGTTATCACATATGACACTAAGTAGTAGAGCAGTGTAGGACATTAATTTCTAATACTGTACAAAAGACCACTATGTTTTTTGTTTACTGGAGGAATATTGAACATGGGTCTGGGTGATAGAGAACTACAATGCCCAATTCTGTTCCAAGAGGGAGGAGAAGAAAAGGAATGGAAGTGTGTGCTCTGCTGCCTCAACACAGTGAGGTAACAGACAAGATTTTATAATATATATATATATATATATATATATATATATATATATATATATATATATATATCCTAACATTTACTTCTTAAAGGAGCTCAGTAATTTTGCCCACATCTCTGTATATACCCTCCTCAGATTATGTTACTCCCTATGCTAAATAAATTTCCTGCCATTCATCATCATATATTCTCTCCATTTCCTTGTGTCTTTCTACTCCTAAGATATTATGGTACTTTGTAATCTGTTTAATAATTCAGCTTCTTTAGTGTCACACTCAAGAGAGTATATTAGACACCATTCTGATTATCATTTTATTACTGTATGAGAAATAGGTAAATATATTTGTGACCAGCACACATTTATTAGTCTTCCTGATTTATATAAACATCTCTTTAAAGATAATTTATAAAATATGGAATTTACCTTTCAGTTCTTCTCTAGCTGTATTTTCTCCTCTCTGATCTATGCTTCTAGCTAAGTGGCTCACATCTACATTCTCTGGTAGAGGATCTGAGGTGGTCTGTTAAAAACAATATTAAAAATGAGTAACATGCCGGGCATTGGTGGTGCACACCTTTAATCCCAGCACTCGGGAGGCAGAGGCAGGTGGATCTCTGTGAATTTGAGACCAGCCTGGGCTACCAAGTGAGTTCCAGGAAAGGCACAAAGCTACACAGAGAAATCCTGTCTTGAAAAACCAAAAAAAAAAAAACAAAAAACAAAAAACAAAAAACAAAAAACAAAAAAAAAAACAAAAAACAAAAAACAAAAACAAAAACAGAGTAACATAACATACCCTTTTCAAGATTTTTGGAAAATCTGAATGCCTTATTTCAAAGACTTGGAAGCTAGAAAATGAAGAAAGTATGTGTTGTGGTTCATGTCACTTGAACAGGGTGCATACACATTATTTAAACCAAGTAACTTTGTCTTTGCATAGTCACTAACAATGAAGACCAAACATGGAAGCCCAGAAAAACATTGTCATGGAAACAAGAATGGTTGTTAAGTATATGTCAATAAGTAAGGATTTGCTTAAGACTATTTGTTAGTGATCGTGAAAATGCATATATCCACATTTAGGAACTATCCCTCATACAAATAAATGCCAAAATTAATTTGTATTATTTTCAAATTAAAGTCACCACTACAAATGTGTTAAACTCCCATTTATAACAAAACCACTCATGAATGAATACAGTTAGGAGCATTGTAGAACCAAAAATAAAGGTTAATGAGAATCTACCACCATTGTCAAAAAAATAGCAAAATAAAATTTCGTTTCTTTTTATATCCTGGTGGTAAAATAGTGTGGTCATCTTATAATTACAATTAAAATGGTTTTCTCAACAGAAATTAAAATGCATGCTATCATATCAAATCTCATGTCAAATCTCTCAATTAAATCATATCCCCATTTTCATTGATGGAGGAATTGGTGTTAACATGGCCATGTAAAATGAACACTCTGTCTTGGACTTGGGTTGTGCCATCTACTTTTTAAATCAAAGTTCAACATCTGACCTATGAATTAAACAGATATTTACTATGTATTATGTAAAATGCTACAGACTCTATATTTAGAATCTTCTGTGTTTAATACTTAGACTTTCTTGCATGTCACCAGTAAATTTAGTAATGACAGTGACGAATAAACGAAAGCTGTGAACAAGGAAAATACTTTGGGACACCAAACTCAACATTCAGCTCCCAGAAGAATAAGTGGATATTTGTAAAAGTAACAAACTGAAACTAACTCTTATTAGTACAATGGATGGATGGACAGAACAGAATTAACCAGTTAATAATTTCAATGAGATGTTACTTTGAAAAGAGGATATGAGACAAGAAGTGATTTCATTATCTGCTTGTTCATGAGACTGTTTTTGGTTCTTAACTTTTTGGTATGTTGTGGAGTCTGTATATATATGTGGGTTTAGGCAATTTTCAGAAAAAGCTTTTGCAACAAAATAAAGATGATGTTTACTTTTAAATACAGGAGTACTCTCAGAATATTCTAAGAATTATAACTAAATAAAATATCTTACATCTACTAAATCAAATTGTGGTCAAGTATTACATAGAATAATCTAACATGTTATTTTATTTTTCTATGGTATCTTGCTAAACAAAAGTGCTAAATATAAACTTTCAGTTTCTGTATTTGTATACCCAAGACCCCATGCTGAAGACAACACCTATTGATCATGGAGATGTCTGATCATGCCTACATAAAGCCTTTACCACTATATTCTAGTGTCTTTGGTACAGGAAGGTACTCTCCAGTCTAGCAAAAGAGAAATGCAAACACCAACCCAGCCACAAAACCTTTGATCAAATATTGTGTCCTGCCTGCAAGATATGCCAATGCAATAGTGGCACAAATTTTGTTGCAGTAACCAACCTCTGTCTGATTTTATGTAAGGCCCACTCCAAGAGATAGAACCCATACCCAACATTGCTTTGGTGAGCAACAACTTGGAACTAAATAGCCCAGGAACTTAGGGTAAAACCAAATACAATTGGTCAAAAAACAAAACAAAACAAAACAAAACAAAAAACAAAAACACAGTAGCAACAAACTGACTCCTAATAACTTTCTGCTGTACTCATAGATCAGTGCCTCCCTCAGCCTTCCTCCTGCAGCAGATGGCAACAAATACAGAGACCCACGTCCAGACTCTCATAGAGTGAGAGATCCTGGAACATTCAGCCCTAAAGGGAATGTCTCCATCAAGTCCCTCCCTGACTCAGGCTCAGGGAACCCTGCAGAAGGACCAGATGGAATGGAGGCTGCCAGGAAAACCAAGTCCTCTAAGTCAACATGCTCAATCCATATATGAACTCACAGAGACATAGGCAACATGTATAGCACCTGCATGGGTGTGCAGGTGTGCCCAAGGTCATGTGTGTGTGTGTGTGTGTGTGTGTGTGTGTGTATAAAATAGCTTTCAGTTTAGTGCTTTGTGGGATTCCTGAGTGTGCAAACAAGTGAGCATCTGTTTCTTGTGCATTCTCTTAGGTTCTTTTTTTTCTGTTTGCTGGTTTTATCCCATTCCAAAGTGTTAGGTTTTTATTTTATTTTATTTTCATATGTCCCTTAGAAACCTGTTTGCTAATAAGAGACAGGAAGGAAACAGATCAGGATGTGAGGAAGCTGGAGAGGCACTGAGAGGAGTTAGGGAGAGAAACTATAACCAGAATGTCTTATAGGAGAAAAAAATCTCTTTTCCACAAAAGGAAAATAATAAACACTTTCATACCCATGAGTGATCGCTTGTACTGCTTTCATGTTTGCTTTGCTCATCTCTTGATGCAACTTCTTTAACTTCTGCTGGTAAATGAACACATATTTAATTAAAATGAACTACAATGAAATGGTAGGTAAAATGAAGGTTCTATAAAAATAAAGATATGTTTATACTAATTTAAATTTTAAAACTAAACTTTTATTTTCTCAGTCATTAAGTTAATTACCCTTAATCTTTGGTTGAAGAAGTAATTTTATGAGACTGTTGTAATTTTGCAAAACTTATAGATAGATAGATAGATAGATAGATAGATAGATAGATAGATAGATATCACTTGGACAAACCCAAGTTTGCCCAATGCTAAATGAATAAAATGGTCCAAAAGATTCATCTGTAAATTCATCAGCTTGACATCAATGAACAATACACTGATGAATTTACAGTTACAATGCTCATTGATCTCAACATCACAATAGAAATATCTAAACAATACGCATTGTGACCATCAAAACTATTTATTTTTCCTAAATGATTTTTTAGATTATAATGTAATTACATTATTTCCCCCTTCCCTTGCATTCCTCTAAGTCCTCCTACGTACCTCCCTTGCTCTCTCTCAGATACAAGGACACTTTTTCTTTAACTGTTATTACATGCATGTAAGTGATGGTGTATGTATGACGTGTGTGTGTGCATGTTTATGTATGTATTCATATACTCATAAATACAACCTGCCTAGATGTGTGGGTTTTTAGGACTGACCATATGGTGTTGGATACCAATTGGTGTACTCTTCCCCTGGAGAAGACTGTCTCACTCCCAGAATTCCTTAGTTGCCTGTGGTTCTTTGTGTAGGGCTGAGGCCTCGTGAGCCTTCCCCAGTCCACATCAGCATGTCTATTGGTGGTGACCTTGTTCAGCTCATGCTTAGGCAGCCATGTTTATGAGACTTCCTGGGTGTAGCTTCTGGCACTTGTATGAAACACAGTATCATAACAAACTCCTTGACCTCTGGCTCTCTCAGTTTTTCTACCCAGTCTTCCACAATGATCCCTGAACCTTAGGTACAGGAGATCAAAATTATTGTTTTTGTCATTATATGTGAAGATAGAAATATTTTTAAAGCTTGCCTCCAATTCCTTGGAGACCACCTTCCCTCTCTGAATACTTATCCTACTATCTAAAGTGTTCACTGAAGAGAAGAAGGAGGACAACACAGAATCTCTTCAGTATAACTCAACATCTGTGTCTCCATTTACGCAAGGAAAATAAAACACAGGTTTATAGAACAATGTAAATATTTCTTAAGGTCCTCCCAACAGTGCAGGAGAAGCAATGGAAAATGTTGCTCCTACTTTTGTGACAGAGTTAGGTACTAGATCCATTTATATTACGGCTTGTAAAGTACCTCATCTCTCATTTTCTAAAAATTTCATTATTTTCACATACTTCCCTCTACAGTCTTGCCTTGGTTGTTATTTATTTCCTGTGATCAAAAACTTATTACTCATGACCTGTCTACTCTGGATTTCATTTTGCTTTGCTACTCTGCCAATATTAGGATACCTGGAAATTTATTCAATAGTTCATCTGCTTAACAACACTCAATTTCCAATTTTGCAGAAGTGAATGATACATTTCCTTTTGCTTATTTTTATTTGAAAGTAGTTTTCAAGAATTTCATACATATGTACAGAGTTGTTTTATGTATCCGCTGTCAGCTTCCCTCTCCAATTCCTACAAACTCTCCATAAGCTTACCCCCGCCAGACTTCATGTCCTTTTCATATAACCCTCTGAGTCAAATGATTCACATGCACATGAGTGCAGAGCCATCCAGGGGAACACAAACTACCTACCAAGAGCCACACCTCTAAACAAAATTATTCTCCCTTTCGCAATAGCCATCAACTTCCAGTTAACTCCTCAGCTAGTAATGGGGTCTCATACAACCATCCCCCATCCATGTGGAAATGTTCAGTGGCTTGATATGTAGATCTAGTGCAGACAACCTCAGATACTATAACTGTTGTATACAATTGCTCTGTCATGTCCAGAAGACACAGCAGTCCTCCCTGACCTCAGGCTCTCACAGGCTTTCTGTCCCCTCTTCAGTGACACTCTTGGAGCCTGGGGAGGGAGAGTGATATATATGTGTCCCTTTTATATACTTCTTACTGTCACGCAGCTTCTCTTGTAACTTATTATACATGAAATAGTCAATTTCTTTGGCTATTAGAATATATTAGTTGTCCTGACTTAGAAGGAGCATCCCAACCAACAGGGTTCTTTTGGCGGGACTTGGCATTGGACTCAAATCTCTGCTATTGAGATACTTCCTCAGTCCCAATAATAGGATTTAAATTAACATAGTCTTTACCATTCATTTCTCCAGTTGACATAGTTTGTGTTTGTTGGTCTGCTCTCCTCTGTAAATAATCCCAAATCTTCCTTAGTCCATACGTCTCAGAGACACTCTGTTAGAAGGAATTTCAAAAGTGATTTGTACTAAATTTCCAATCACTTATAGAGCACATGTGAATTTCTTATTGAAAAAGAATGAGACTAGAAATTCAGAGAAGAATGCATCTGAAACAACATCATTTCAGTAGAGAATCTCATTTAGGTAACCGTTATCAAGTTTGTCTGTTGTCTTCTTAGGACCGCTGACTACATAAACTAAACCATGGGAAGCCATTACAAACATTTTCACAGACATAATAGTAGCTATCAAAAATATATCAACAGTGAAAAAAGTTTATCAAAATCTGCATTGTATTCCCTAGATAACTAAGGTAATTTTAAATGTGTATTAAAAAAGTAAATGTGTATTAAAGAAGATTTACATAAGAGCAGACTAGAACAGAATATTAATTCTATAATAGAATATTAATAACTAAAAATTTCAAAAACAGATGATATATTGAAGGAAGAGGGGCATATGTGGCTTATAAGAACTTTGGCTGTATGTCATGTTACATATATAGAGAAAGTTGTACTAGCAGTTTCTTCTAGGCAAACAGGGGCTAGAAAACCAAAATATTAATTGTAAATATTTAATAATATGAAAAAATACCAGAATGAAAGTTAGAAAGTAATAAAATTGATGTTAGACTGTGCTGTATGATATGCAAATATCAGTATGAAATGGTACTGTGTCCCAGTTGAAGGAGAACTTGAAGGGTGTAAAGCAAGTTTCAGTAAGAAGAGGAGCATAAGAGTATATATGAAATATAACAGCTGTTCATTTGCCCACTTTTAAGTCTATATGTTATAAAAGTGACTAAAATGATATGTGTGCCTCTCTTTACATATTAGTAATTCAAAAACCTAATAATGAAAAGATGTTATGCATTGTACTCTCTGTCCTATGTAGCACACTTCAGTGATAACTTGATTGACGTGCTCTCATTATAAGGTTGATCTTTAATTTCATACTCAGGGAATTGTACTCTGACTAGATAACTACACTAACAGTATTGTACTGTTTTCTACACTCCAGCATGTGTTATGATTTGCAGAATTTCTGTTCACTTGTTTTATTCCTCTGTAACCATGTCATAGGGAATCTTGTGTGGAATCTTCTCTGTTTGCCTCTCTTAGCAAAGAGTATAAAATGGGAGAAATGTATGGAATTTTAAAATGTATAAAGCACCTCTCTGATTACCTCAAGTATTTGTGAGAATATTCTCATAGCATATATTTGTTAAAAGATGTTTTTTGAAATCCAAAGTCTTCATATTATGGGGCAACAATATGAATTATATATAAGTCCATTATAATTTCCACTAATAACAAGCACAATATTTAATTTTTGGCATTTCCTAATTAGATTCATTGAAATGTAGATAATTCAGAGAAAATTTATATGCTAATAACAAAATCCCATTCTCTGCAAGTGGACATTCTCTAAATAGATTCTGTTATTTATCTTCTAACTTACGCAGACTGACAAAGTCACGTGAAAAGTCAAATTTTAGTCACTGAAGTGATTACACTCTACATGAGTCTGATTCACAATATTGCCTGGTCAACATCTTCAAATGATTTCCCATCAGATACGATTTGCATCTTCACATTTTATCATGTTGGGGTGGTTGTACAAATGGCGGTATAGATAATCATCAGAATGTGGCAGCAAATTCAAGCATCATGTTCACCTCTAAGCTGATGTAGATTCTCGAGGCTAGCCTCAGAATAGTCACAAAGTAAATTATTTTAAAACTAAATAGTAAGTTGTGGCCAATCATTCTACACAATAATCTGAAATACTCTTTCATTTACCTGGGCTACATTGTTAAGGCACCAAACATACCAAATTATAACCATGAAAGTAAAGACCCACATACAGAAGCCTGGGTGCTGCTACTGCCCAAGTCACTTTCTTCCTCTTCTGATATCGCTTCAGTCCCTGGTTCTGCTGAGGAATACATATGTTAACTCTACTATAACAAAGTGGCAGATAAAATTAAAGCCAAATTAAACAGAAAGATTTTAAAGGGCTAATAACAAAACTTGAATTTATATTGTCTTAAAAGTTTAAGTGATCATTAATATTTGTTGAATATTTACTCAGTGTATTATTAGTTATGTACTTACATAGAATTTCAATATGTCACATGGAGAGACATTTGATGTTAATAGGTTTAAGGAATGTAATTCCAAAGATTCACTTACAAATTCATGTACTGAGTATATATGAAAAATATAAAATAATATAAATTATAAAAATTTTAAATATCAAGGAAACATTTGGGTTCACAGTGCACTTTATGATTTAACTCTAAAAAACAAACAAACAAAAACAGCCCTGAAACCATATACACACAAACAATAAAAAGGAATTCTACAATTTATATTTATATATGCAACACACACACACACACACACACACACACACACACACACACACACACACAAATAACAATTAAAGAAAAAGAGCCTACCAACTTGCGGGGAGGTACTTGGAAGGGGTTTGGAGGAAAGGTGTCTGGGAGGGACTAGAGGGAGGAGCGTTGGGCAATGTGATATCATTCTATTTCCATTAAAAACATTTTTTAAAGGGAAAACGTTAACATGTCCTTAGTTACCTTCACAAAAACTGCTATTCCATTTTCCTTACACATGAAAAGATGTTTGAACTCTTCTGGAATATTTTCTACTTTTGAGATCAGGCTTTTGTGGCAAATCTTTATTCATCATGACTACATCCTCTAAAAACAATGGATGTGTTGTGATTGGAGGGTGAAATGTCCTCAAGTGTTTCAACACTTGGTCCTGTGCTCCTGACAGTGGTTGGGGAGGTTAGAGATGCTTTAGGAGGTGGATTCTTACTGAATGAAATAGATCACTAGGGGTGGGCCTTGGGGCTTTGTACCCCAAATCTACCCTTTTCTTCCTGAGTGCAGAGAGAAGGTGACCATCCAGGCTCTTACTTCAGCCAACATGCCATCCCTTCCTACTGCCATGTTTGCCTCGTTTCTAAATACAGATAGTGCAGACTTGAATTGAGACAATAGTCTTGAATAGTTAAGATTTAAAACTGTCTGTGCCCATTTACTACACAATTCTTACCGAAGAAGCAAAACTATAAGCCTGATTATTTCTTTAAGATACTATGTGAAATGGGATGATAAAGTCATAGTTAAATTCATTAAATTCACTTTGCAACTTTAATTTGCTTGGTATTTTTCTACAAAGATGGAGTGTATGTGTTTTGTTCCAGGAGCCCAGCTTCTTTGAACTAAGAAGCTCATATAGTCATAAGAGTAGCAGGAAAACATAGTTTTGTTATCAAGGAACATTTTTTAATTGATCAGCTTAGAGATACACTAGAAGGAGACTAGGTCATGAGATGTTTCATTCTTTCAAACGTATGTTTGTTTGTGGTGTGGTGGTTACATTTTCCCTCCAGGTTAGCCAGGTTGAATAATCCTTACCAACTAGTATGAGAAGGTTTGTAAACTACAAAATAGAATTAATGGCTCACAGAAGTTCAACCTTAAAATTTGGTTATCAAAAATTAAGCAGAATATGCAGACAAACATTTCTGCCACCACCTTTATCTCTTTGAAGTTTTCCTGGTTTCTATGAATATACCCTGACCTCAAGACAATTTGTTCTTTATTGTGGTTACATATTTAACCATCAGATAGTGGCTGTTTATATCTATCTTTGTATTTGATCTCTAGTGTGTGGTTGGATCACAATCAGCATCTACATCACCTGAGGACAGATGCCCAATCCCAGAGCTGCTCACTCAAAATGTGAATTCTCTGATAGATCTCAAGGGGAGATTTCACCAAATTTCAGAAACTCTGGTAATACAATACAATCAGCTTCAAATTTCTTTGATATTGACTTATTTCTCGGATATACTCTTCTCTCCTTGACTATCATAGCCATAGCATTGTTGCTGCATGAAAACTCATATACTTTCCTTCTAGTGGACTTACAATGTGGCAATGTCTTAGTTTAGAAATGATTTACTATTTAAAGCATATATTTGGTTATATTGCAATTGCATTTTCCCTCCAGGTTAGACAGGTTGAATATTCCTTACCAGCTTGTATGAGAAGGTTTGTCACAACGGAAATAATGGATCATAAAAGTACAACACTGGAAGTGGTTATCAAAAATTAAACTGAATGCTTAGGTAACCATTTCTGGTTTTTATTTCTTTATCTCCACAATTTACCCCATGACTTTCTTCTCCTCGATTCTCTTATCTATATGATTCTATCTTGCGAATTAATAAGTTATATAATATTAGAACATATTTATATATGGGTTGTTACATTCATTTGCATTTACCAAATATAAACAAAATTATCCTACATGGTGGAGTACTTTAATTAGAAGTAATTTAATGTTCAGTGTCTAGTAAGCATCAAAGAAGGAAAGAAGAAAGAATACTTGGTTCTGTTTTCTGGTCAGGTTTAGGTATTTCAGCATAACTTTATAGTCTTCTCCTAACACTATCCAATCTTCCCTTTTTAAAACAGAAAACTATTACTTGTGTGTTCCAATATGTTCTCCAGCATTGGTTTCCTCTCACATACATTGCTCATTGCATTTGTATCATTTTTCCCTCATTCTTTCCTCTTCACTACGGCTTAATATTATTCAATCCTGGAACACTTCAAATTTTATTTAATAACTCAGCTGGATCAGTGACATTCTCATATGCAGCACTTGTATGGAGAATTACTATTCTTCTATGATTAACTCTTCTTTTTCATTACTATAATCGTCACATATCTTTGTAGAGTCGTATATATTTATCCGCATGACTCAAGTGCCCTTTCAAATGGCTTTTGAGAAAACATAGTTCTACCTTTCATTTGTCCAGTTGCTGTATTTTGTCCTTGTAGATGTGCACTTCCAGTTAAATCATCAACCTCCTCCTTCTGTGGAAAAAGCTTAAACACAATGTGATGAAATTAATATAAAAAACTATGTGCATAAGATATGTGAACTTACTTTAAAAGAAGAAAATAAAAAAGGGTGTCTTAAAAACTGGTACAGCTTCAATATCTCAGACAGCAATTTGCTCTGACTAAAGAATTTCACCCCCACTTCTGATTTATTATGGCTACTAATATTCTCTACATTCTTTATACAAACCTATTTTTTGTGTGTATGATGAACCCTGACTCCAAGCCTAGCTTACTTTTTTTCTCTCCTGTCAGTGTGCCACGTGCCCATATCTGGGACATTCAGTGTTCAGCTGCCTATCATATAGTACATACTCAACATCAGAAACATCCAAATCCCAGACATTCACAGCATCAGCAGGTATACTTCAAGGTCAATGAGAATATATCTACAGCGTATGTCTGCATAAAATTGTCTACAATTGAGAAACTTTCATACTGTTATGTTTCAACGTGAACTACTAGAATAGCCAATAAAGATAATACGTGATACCATTGTCAGTATTTTCTGATTCATTCTGTTGAAAATAAAGTAAGTTTGAAAGCTATTGTTTATACCCTAACACCAAATGCCCTCTCTAAAAGCAGCCATTCTCTAAAAGGTTATTAATTTTCTAACTGCCATTGATTTTATGAATTCATTTTTTTCTTCCTCAATGGACAGAGTGAAGTATATTATGGATCACATGGAAGCCTTCAATCTTTAAATCTGAGGAAACAAATTTTGAACCATTAAAGATTATCAACTTTTAAGTCATCCACTTGGTGAAAAGTGAAACCAGTAAATTTGCAGGATAATGGATGGCTCTGGAAACTGGAAACCCAAAGGAGAAAAAGAAAGAACTACATGTTTTCCTCCATGTGCAGATTCTAGCCTACAATGTATACATGCAGATATGTACAAAGGTATATGTGTGGATAAAGCCTAAGTATTTAGAAAGGACTCCCAGAAAGGATAATGTTGAATGATGACGAGAAGTCCATGTAGGCAAAGGACACAAGATGCCTGAGAGAGGACAGTGAGCTTCTGTGTTACAATCATCTCTGTCATGGCAGAGCGGGTGTTTGTTTTGGGCTTGTCTACAACTTTTCAACTCAAGTAAAAAGGGCCATTTTGGGTACTGCAAAGGAATCTAATATATGTTATTTCTTAGCACATGATTGTGAAAACTGGGCTCTCTTTTCATCCCATTGACTGCTGCACACCAGGAATCAGCTTGACTGGTCTGAGGACATTTGACACAGTGATCCACTTAGAAAAAGTGATTTAAAAACAATATCTTTGTTCTGGGGTAAGGATTTTGTAACCTGATTTTTTTTTCTTTTTCTTTCTTTTTATAACTGCATCAGATCATTCTATGATAGTGTTATTCAACATGGAAACTGTATTGCTACACATAAAGTATGGCTTTAATTTTTTTTAAAAAATAAAGAGTTATATTCAGCTCTGAAATCAAATATATTCTAAGAGTCCTGTGAGAACTACAGAAGGTTAAAATGTTTTATAATTAAAAACTAAATTATGATCAATTATCCTATAAGGTATCCTGAAATGTCGTTTCACATGTCTTGCTTTATCAATAATTTTTAAAAAGACAGTACAAAGGTAGGGAGATGGCTCAGTAGATTGGTTTTGTAAGCACAAAGACCTGAACTGAAGCCCAAAGACTCACATAAAAAGTCAGGGACCTTGTTTTACAGCACTAGGGAATACAAGAGCATCAGTGGACCTTGGGCCAGCTGTCCAGGTTCTGTGAAGGAATCTGTCCTAACAGTGTTGAGGAATGATGGAGGAAGACATGTAAAACTGACCTCAAGCCTATACTAGCAAGTACACACAGGCCTATGCAGGTACACAAACACTTGAACATATGCATGTATACACACAAAAACTCAGCATTTAATGTATAATTCAAATTTTAAATAATTACATACCAATGGCAAATTAGTCGTACTATCACTGTGGGTTTTTTGATTTTCTGTTGATGTCACATCTAAATCTAATTTTGCTGAAAATGAATAGATTTAGAGCAAATAAATCATAGTGAATTAACAGAATGACAGTATTTATAATAGTAGACAATTTAAAATTAATAATAATTAAATTGTGTTTTTGTTTTCCAAAATGAGTTTAAGTAGCATAAATATTAGCTGAATAGAAGAGTTTCCTCTGTAGCAGATTTTTCTCATTATGCAAATGTTACACATTAGAAACCACCATCTCTAATACACATTGTACTCATATATTCATCCATTAACTCAACCACTCTATAAAAGGGTCAAAGTTGGAAATTAGCTTGAAAACAACAGAGAAGCAAATGGATTCACACTGTTCTCTCTTCCCCCTCATATTGGTATCTCTTAAACTACCTGCTAACTGTGACCTTGTAAAAATTGTTGCTTACTACTTTTTTTTTTTACATCCTACTCTTTCATGTCCTACTCTGTTAACACCCTACTTCTTCATGACCAACATGAACTCAGACCATATGTGGTAGTTTGGATGTGACTGGCCCCTATACACTCATAGGGAGTGGCACTATTAGAAGGTGAGGCCTTGTTGGAATAGGTATGGCTTGTTGGAAGAAGAGTGTCACTGTGAGGTCTCTTTTGCTCAATCTTTGCTCAGTGTGACCCTCAGACCATTTCCTGTTGCCTGCAAGATGTAGGACTCACAGCTCCAGCACCATGTCTGTCTGCATGCTGCCATGTCTCACTATGATGATAATGGACTGAACCTTTGAACTGTAATCAAGCCCCAATTAAACATTTTACTTTATAAAAGTAAACACCATGGTCATGGTGTTTCTTCAAAGCAACACAAACTCTAAGACACCATATATGGGCAAATATCTTGTCTTCTTTCTGCTCAGACTTTTATGTGATAGCTGCTGTGATTCAGTTGTCTTCCCAAACAAGTACTGCCAAGTACACTCTAATTCTGGGCTTTTATGATTTTTCTAGAGTATTTCCATTTAATAAAGTTTCAATAACTTTCTTACTCATCTATCCATTGCATTCTGAATGGGAGGCAACAAAAGCCTTTCAATGAGTTGTGTTTTGAGTCCCTATTTATTTCACCCATAATCGATTATTGGCTTCCTGCTTGAGGATAGCCGTGAGTTCTAAGGAGTGAAAATAACAACAACAAAATCCAGAATGGTTTTTCTAGAAATAATGCCTTATCCAACACATATAGAATGAACATGGATAAAGCAAAGACAATAAATAAAAGGTGAGCATGAAAGGCATTCACTAGGGAAGTGAAATACTATGCAACACACACACACAAACACACACACACACACACACACACACATACCACTGAATGAAAACAACACCAGTGAAATGGAATATCATAATATTTACAAAATAGAAAGTAGTATATTGCATGATTTGTTGTTACCTGTATGATTATATGACTCATGATTCAGGACAATACAGATACATAAATTAGAACACAGATTAGATGCAGCTAATTAAGGAAATAAGTGTCTCCATAGAATTAAAATGGACGTGCTTGTTTTTGAAGATGCAAGATCTTCCTATTTGTTCAAGATGGTTCAAAACTTAGGGCTAAAGGGAAACTCATTTATTTATTCATAAAATGTTTACTTGATTTTAAATAGTTTCATTTTATTGTTCCTATATAGATGTTATTAGTAATAATGATCTATGTTCAGTTGACTTGAAGACTTTTAAAACAAATAACATACAAACTTGACTGATTTACAAACTCTTGAGAACTTGGCATAAAACTTCATATCTAGGAAACTCCTATTATATCATGTATGTATTTACTATGAGTAGTAACATCTATGGGCATGTTTCATAGACTGGATGTCCCAGTAGAATCATAATGAAAATTCTTAAGATGTAGTGTCTTGTGTTGTTCAAGGTGGCTCAAAACCTTGGGATTAAGGAAAACGTTGTTGTAAGTCTTCTTAAATGGTAGATAATAATTTGTATACATTTGGCAAATGTTAAGAAAACCCTATTTAAGACTATCACAATTAGGAACCATCCTAATTAGGAAGCCCAGGAGCCATCCAAGATGGAAAACATGTGGTTCTGAGTCCAAATGTAAGCTTTCAGTTAAAGATTAAAATTTTAAAAGACTTCCCCATATTTGTAAATACCACTACAAAAAATGTGATGCCAGTGGTGGCATTTGAGTTATTTATAGCAAATAGTTTCAGCAACTTGGGAGGAAAAAAAGTAAAAGACATTGTAACCCTTTCAAATATTTCAAGGTCCTTTTTCAGAGTGACTTTTATCACAAAATTTACCTGATGCTGAAGTCTGTACATCTTCCATTCCTAATGAATCCAAGTCTTTCCTTTCAATGTTGGGCTTCATGAGTTGGAAACAAAATATTTAGTGGTTATTGTATACTACATACATGGTACACTTAGTAATCCTTTGTAAATAATTATGAGTAGTTACCTTAAAAATAGGATACTTCTTTGGAGATTCTAAATACCAAACAGACATAGAACATTACATTTTTATGTAAATATGTCAAAACAAACATATATTAATGTAACTGAAGCTTCGTGCTACTTTTAGAAATAACTAAATAATAATTAAGACAGGGGGAATCCCAGGTTGTTTGTTGTTTAGCTTTGTTTTGGTTTTGTCTTTGTTTTGCTGTGTTCACAGCAACATAAGAGAAATATCCCAGAGTTAAATAAGATTTTTGCTTTAATAAATCATGAAGTTAAGATCTTTGATGATGGATTATGATTGCATTCAATGTAACTGAGTTACTAAATATACAAAATAGAGTTGTGACTGCTGATGGGGAGAATTATGACATCTGAACCATCTTAAACTTTGTAATGGCATCTGAACTCTCAACACTAACTTGAGAAAGTTAGAGAATAGTTACTTTGTGAAATATTTTTGAATCGCTATGCCACATTCATCAATTTTTCTTGTAACTCAGAAATTATACAGTGGTGATAACTGTTCAAGAACACATATAATTCATTCACTATCAAGAAAGTGTTTCTCAACTAACTAGCTTAAATATTTAGTTACAGAATATTAATTAATAAAATATGTTTACTTTTGTTTACATTCATGGAGTATTTATATGACTATATTTTCCTTCTAATTTAGATACCTTAAATTTTATTGATCCATTTGTGTGAAAAAATTAGATCCAAAGTAGGAAATATTCTGATCACACTAATCAGAATATAGTGTATGGTAAAAAAAAATCAACTAAAATTTTAAAAAGGCAAAAAAGTAGAAAATAATATATGAGTTCAAGATTAAAATGTGGTTCCAAAGATGGACTTATTTTCACATAATTGTTAGATTTTGACAGCCTGCTGCATCTCAGAACAGTGCAATATTGATTGTGAGAAACAATTTTAGTATCTAAGAAATGAACTCTATTATGTATTTTGCTTGCAAAATTTCATTGATTTGGAATATGTCATCCCTTAAAGGAAAAAGACAATTCCTTGATCAAAAAGAGAAACCTCAAAAACAGTGACAGAGTCTTGTTCATATTAACCTTATCTGGATATATAAGGTTAGTCAGCCCACTGCTCTGATGACTGGAGGTGTGAGGAACAGAACTGAGTGGTTGTTACTAACTCCAGGTCTAATCTCTCTCTCTGTCTCTCTCTCTGTCTCCGTCTCTGTCTCTCTCATCTCCCTCTCCCTCTCCTCCCTCTCTCTTCTCTCCCTGTTTTCTCTCTCCTCTCTCTCTGTCTCTCTCTGCCCCTGTCTCTCTCTGTCTCTCTCTCTCCCTCCCTCCCTCCCAAAGCCCATGAAGCAGCAGCAATAATATTTTTGAGTTTAATCACATAAGCAAATGTCCCATCAAGTGGCTTTTTACATGATATATGATTCTTACCTTTAATGTATTCACCACCTGATTGATCTGCAGCTCCATGGAAATGATCACTACCCTTCTTGACAAGATATTCAAAAATACTCTGTCATGGTAAACATCAAAATTGTTAATGAGTTTCTAGGAAAGTAGCTGAAGTTTTATTCTAGAAAGACTTGGAAAATTTTAAAGAATCCATTGTATTAAAATAAAAACATTTTTGGGTTTTTTTTGTTTGTGTTTGTTTGTTTGTTTGTTTGTTTGTTTTGAGACAGGGTTTCTCTGTGTAGCTTTGTGCCTTTCCTGGAACTCACTTGGTAGATCAGGCTGGACTCGAACTCACAGAGATCTGCCTGGCTCTGCCTCCCAAGTACTGGGATTAAAGGCGTGCGCCACCACCACCCGGCTAAAATAAAAACATTTTTACCCAGAACCTCATATATGCCGTTAGATCAAATTCATCTTCATATGGGCAATGACTATGAAAACTGACCATGGAAGGATATGTAACACCAAACAGCAAAATATTACCAGATGTGACTATTTTAACAAGGAATGAACTGAGTTTACTAGACCAAACCAAAATTTAGAGGACACATACAAAATCACCTTTCTGAAAAGTCTCGATAGTACTAGTGCTTTAGGGCATTGTTAATATTTAAAATGCTTCCAATGAGAAAACTATTTCAGAAGGGAACATTAAGAGACTTCACAGTACAGAGTACTGCCAAAAAAAAAAAAAAAGAAAGAAAGAAAAAGAAAAAGAAAAACAAAACAAAACAAAAACCTCAAAAAAAAAAAACCACTATACATGCCAAGAAGCACACATTGTAACCTTTTGTACAATTCAGTAAGGGCTGTTATTTAAAGAAAGTAAGAAAAAAAAAAGAAAAAAAATTTCTAGCTACTAAGTGAGAGAGCCAACACATTATGGAGTATTGAGGCTTCAGTTGTGCTGAGATGACTGTCTGGGAGTTCCTGTTACCCAGGACATCAATAAAACCTTTCCTAGAATATGACATTTCTGTATAAAGCCTGTGATCCTCATTGTTCCCACAAAGGTAAAGCAATCTGCTTTGTTCTGCATTGGTTAAATAATATGAAACCAAAACTGTACATACATACATGTATGTTCCTGTGTTTCCTGTTTGTGAATTTTTTCCTTGCCTGTCTGCATTTGACAATCCAAACATACTAATTACTTTGATCCCTGTCATCAATTTCTTAAGCTCCATGGTGCAAAACACTTAGTTGCAAGATTCTCTCTATCTTTAGGACTTGACACACCACATGTAACATTCTGTTCATATGCAACACTAGATGACCTGGCAGTTGTTCAGTTTTCAGGTAAACTTAGTTTCAAGGTGTCAGGTTGGTTCCTTTGCCCAAGATGGCTTGACTAAGCTGTAACAGCTTCATTCACTGGATACCTCAAATCACCAGAGCGGACAATGCAGCAGAAACAGCTTTAGCAACACATGTTTTTAAACATATACATGTCAAGCTGGGGAAAATGTTCCTTCTGCTCATTGGAATAGGTAATAGAGTAAAGTCAGAGCAACATTCTTGTTGGAACATCATTCAAAGCATTTTCTCAAAAAAAAAAAAAAATTGAACAAACCTCAGAGTCATCACTTGAATCTTCAAATTTCTGCAATATGGACTTCTTATCTAGACAATGCAGTCACAGAAAATTTCATGATAATATTTATCATAATGAAGTTAGATATATACACTTACATGCATTTCATATATATCTTACTTTTACATTTTGATATTTCTGTATTTCAAAAATATAAAACAGCAAGACAAAATTGAAGCACTGTCAGGAAGGTATTTTTACAGTAGGGAATGGACAAGAGAAAAGTAGTTAAAAGAAATGATGTTTGAGGTCATAATAATAGTGCTTGAACATGAAATAACTTTCAGGTACATCTGCAAATTTATCATTGTTGTTACTATTATCCCTATAAGTATCATAGTGAGATCGTCATTATTAGTTTGCTTACAAGGGCTCCCTTGGTTACTTTTTCCAACTGACTGCTTTCTTGCTTCTTCCTGTCATGAAAAACAAAAAAACCATGATGAGGAGATTCTATTGATTATTTAGGATACAAGATAGGTTTATAGAAAATTCAACCACAGAAAGTACAAATATACGTTTTTGTCCTAATATTAGTGACCATCCTAACTAATTCTAGAAATAGGTTTCATCTAGCTTCTTGTACATGATTTTAAATTTGAATTTGAAACAGGTAACTGGGAATTAAGTTTTTGCACCCCAGATATACTTAATAAACTGTGGTTCTTTAACCTCCTTGATATCTGCTGCATATGGCATTTACAATGTTTCAGGAGTAATTTGTAATCGCCAACAAGCCAAAATTCTCTTTGATTCATGAAACATTTCTTCTAAACTATCTGTGTCTGAATCAGCCAATAAGATACTATCCATGTATTGGTAAATTATAGATTGAGGAAACTGTTTTTGAATTAATTCTAATGGCTGTTGTATAAAATATTGATATCAAATGGGGTTGTTTAACATTCCTTGTGGAAGAACCTTCCAATGGTACCTTTTAAAAGGCTGGGAATTATTATAAAATGCTGTGGGATAAGGCCCTTGTACACTGTTTTAATAAAATGCTGCTTGGCCAGTAGCCAGGCAGGATTTATAGGTGAAGTGAGCAGACAAGGAGAATTCTGGGAAGAAGAAGGCTGAGTCAGGAGTAGCAAGCCAGACACAGAGGAAGCAAAATGACAAGGAAGAACTGAGAAAAGATTCCAATCCATGTGGCTAAACATAGATAAGAATTATGGGTTAATTTAAGTGTAGGAGCTAGCCAGTAATAAGCCTAAGCAAATGGCCAACCAGTTATAATTAATATAAGCCTCTGTGTGTCTAATTGGCTCAAAGTGGTTGTGGGACCAGGCTGGACATAGGAAAATTTCCAACTACAATCAGAAGGCACTATGAATGGAAATTTTTCTCTATCCTGTTCTTGTAAAGGTATAGTAAAAAATCAGGCTTTTAACTCAATTACTATGAAAGACCATCCCTTAGGTAATAAAGAAGGCAAGGGAATTCTAGGTTATAAAGAATCCATTGTTCCATCCACACAGGTTTGTCAGTTAACCACTTTAAAGGTAGGGATGTTGGTACCTTTGAAAGATCAGCAGCTATTTTGCCCAGCTTATGTACAACTTGAATGGTCTGTGACCATCCTTAATAATACCTTTTAATATTTCTCTAGGAAGCATTTCTTTTTTTCTTTTTTCTTTTTTCTTTTTTCTTTTTTTTTTTTCTTGGTTTTTTGAGACAGGGTTTCTCTGTGTAGCTTTTCTCCTTTCCTGGGACTCACTTGGTACCCCAGGCTGGCCTTGAACTCACAAAGATCACCTGGCTCTGGCTCCCGAGGGCTGGGATTAAAGGCGTGCACCACCACCACCCGGCTTGCTTGCTTGCTTGCTTGCTTTCTTCCTTCCTTCTTTCCTTCCTTCCTTCCTTCCTTCCTTCCTTCCTTCCTTCCTTCCTTTTCTTTCTTTCTTTCTTTCTTTCTTTCTTTCTTTCTTTCTTTCTCTCTCTTTCTTTCTTTTTTTTGGCATTTCTTATTTTATAGCTTTTTCTGACATTGGTGGAATGTTAATCTGTGTTTTCCACTGCTGCAACAAATCAATCCTCATAAATTCACTGCTATGCTAGCCACATATGGTTTTAACTTCCCTACCTGTCCTTCTGGCCCTATACACCTGACCCATCTTGCACTTTGTTTTACCTGAGATAAAGTTCCAATCCCTAGAAGCTGAACATTTACCTCCTGAAGAGGCCAACTGAGATGACAAGATTTTGGTATCTGTCCTTGTGTCTACCAAACCCTCAATTTCTTTGCTGTTTGTTCTTATTTTTAACTTTGGTCTTTGATTACTTATAGAAGTTTGACAAAATACTTGCTTTATGATTTCTCCTGAAAATCCCATTTTATCTACTAACCCTGTTCTGTCATCCAGAGGAGTATGTTTTTTAACAACAGGCAGTAAATCTTTTAATTGCTCTGAGAAGGGGTTTCCCCAGTGCTGACAGAGAATGATTGAACCAAATTTGATATCCTGCTGGAGTTGCATTTCCCAATGACAAAGGGTTACCTTGCTTGTCCCTTGTTGCTCTGCATTCGTTAACCCAATTCTGGCCTTTGACACACCTCCTGCAAAGCAGAACTGTAACACTTTGGATGGGGAAATTTTCCCTTGCCACACAGAATAGTTACATTCTGGGGAAAATGGGCAGAGTTCTAATATTTCTCTGGAGCAGAGCTATAACAATCTTATTGGGGAAATCCTCCCCTGTGGGAGCAGAGTTGTTACACTTGCATTAGGGAAACCTTTCCTAAAACAAGGCCTTAACACTTTGCTGGGGAAACCATCCCCTACTGGAACAGAGCTGTAACATTTCTGTTAGAATACCTTTTCCTTGTGAGCTGTAGGTAATCCTTGGCCTCTGACTACCAGGATACCTTTCCCTTCAGAGCTGTAAGACTTATAGGTATTCCTTGGCTTCCAGCTGCCAGAATACCTTTCCCTTAAGGGCTGTGACACTTATAGGTATCCCCAGAAGCCTCTCTACTTCCACACTACCCCAACTAAAATATCCAATCTATGCTGCTCCTTGCTACTTCCTGAGTTGCTAACTCAGCTTCTCTGAACCCACATTAATTTTATTTAATTAACACAATTGCAATACATCTTTACATAGTTCAACAAATGCAGCATAAACAAATATCACATATATTTGCCTAGTCAAACAAATATTCCACAACACAATCCAATGAGATGTTCATATAGATAAAAATTTTGTCATTCTGGACATACTTGTGGGTCATAGATATTGCAGCTGGAAAGGCTATTAATTGCTTCCCTTCCTTACAATTTTCCACAGTATTTTCTGGAACTATGAACTAGACTTCAATAAGTGGAACTCACATTTTGGTGATAATGAATGGTTACCTAATGGGTCTTAAAGCTTGGTGAACAGATGGGAAATCATGCATGATACTAGAAACCTAGCCAACATACAGGTCAGGAATCTAAAGGGATCTACCACCACCACTTAGCTAGCTAGACAAGCCTAACTGCTAACGGCATTCTAAATCTTATTCTAAAACCTAAAGATAAAGTGTGTCCTCATCAAAGAAGCCTTTCCTCACAGCAAATGAAACCATCAATAAAATCACAATGGGACACAATGCAGAGATTAATAGATCAATTGTGGGGAGCCCACACCAAAGGGATAATCTATGCTACAGTTTCTGAATTTATGGCTCAAAGAACATTGAGGAACAGGGGGGCCAGTGACATTGTAAGAGGCAGAATATTAAGAACACTTCCATAAAACAGTCTTCTAGAATCAGCTGCATAAACTAGATTAGAACATTGGTAATACTAATAGACATGCTTACCTGGAACAGGAATATCTCAGTCCCCCACCCTTACACAATGAACTACAGACAATTAATGACTGCTGGGAAAAGTCTCTCTTAGAGATGGGCTATCTTATTAGTTAGCAAATATAAAGTAGTCAGCCCTGAAACTATATACTTTCAAACAACAAAAAGACTCAACAGGTTGTAGTTATCTATATCTATCTATCTATCTATCTATCTATCTATCTATCTATCTATCTATATATATATATATATATATTGTGTGTATGTGTGTGTGTTGTAGGGAGGAGATCTGGAAGGATCTAGAGAAAGTAAGAGGAAAGTAAAATAATTCTATTTTAATTAAAAATTCCTACAAAATTTTGAAAATAAAGTATTCAACTTTTATATTCAAGCAGAGTTGGTGACATTTGATAACAAATGAGAGATTAAAGGTTTAATTAGTTCTATGACTGAAATGAGTTTAGAGCAGCTACAGCATTCAAAGCTTTTTGTAAAAATCAAAAATATTGGACAAACCTCAGTGATTTCATTTGAATCTTCATTTTTCTGTGCTTTGGGCTCCTCATCTATACAATGTAATTACAAAAACATTAATGAGAATTTTGTGACAGTGATATTAAGGAATTATATATATTATATATATTATATGTATAATTATATTATATATGTATAATTATATTACATATATGATTATACATATAATCTTGTCTCCATGTTTTGTACATTTTGACAAAATAACACAGCAAGAAAAAATTTAGAAATTCATGCATTTTCAAGAAGGCATTGTTATGGTAGGAAGTGTGCAAGAAAAAATATTTAAAAGAAGCAATCCTTGTTTGGTATATGCGCACTTGCACTTCGTCTTATGTAGAAGGTGGTAGCTTGAATGAGAACGTACCTCACTCCTATCTGACTTCAGTGGCATTGACCCAAAGTTTTCTTCATTTGTGGTGATGGTGGCTGTGTGTTTCTCATATGTAGCTTTTATTGTACTTAGCTATGTCCCCTCTAGTCCTACCCTTTCTAGAACTTTTATCATGAAGGTGTGTTGGATTTTATCAAAGGCTTTTTCTGAATCCATTGTAATGACCAAATGACTTTTGTCATTAAGTCTATTTATGTGGTTTTCAACGTTTATCAGCTTGTATATGTTGAAACATCCAAGTCTCTCTTGAATAAAACCAACATGGTCTAAAATTTGGGATGTCTGTCTGTATTCTGTTTGCAAGTATTTTATGGAAGATTTCAATTTTTGAACCTATGTTCATCAGAGATATTGGTCTTTAGTTTTCTTTTGTTGTGTGCTATGAGGTTTGGGTATTATAGAGATACTGGCTTCATAAAAGGGGTTAGGGAGTGTTCCTTCTATCTCCTGTTATTGTTGTTGTATAGTTTAAGATTATAAATCTTCTTTCAAAGTCTGGTATAATTCTACTGTGAATCCATTTTAGATTTTTTCTAAGCTATAAGGCTTTTTATTATTGTTTGACTCTCCTCATTTGTGTTAAAGTTGTTGACTTCTTGGTTTAATTTTGGTGATTTGGCTGAATCTAGAAATTTGTTTCAATGGAGTGCAGTTGTTTTTTTTTTTAATATCCCCTTATAAACATTCTGAATCACTTTAGAATATACTTTAAATGTTTTCCGTTCATTGCTGATTTTGTTAATTTGGCTTCTCACTACATGCAAGGGTACAGTGAAACCACTAAACTAGGCCACTCTAGATAGAAAGAAAAATTTATTGAGGATCAAACTGCCAAGGCTACCCCTTGGGGGACAGAGGAAAGCAAAATGATAAGAAAGTAAGCAGATTTTATATGACAGTCAGGGGTATGTGTGTGTGTGTGGGGGGGCGTCTTTGAGCAGATACAGGCAGTTTGGATTGACCAAGAATTGTATATTCTTGGTGGATGTCTTAGTGAGGGTTACTACTGCTGTGATGAAACACTGTGGCCAAAGAAACTTGGGGAGGAAATGGTTTATTTGGATTACATTTCCAGAGCACTGTTCATCACTGAAGGAAGTCAGTACAGGAACTCAAACAAGTTAAGTACCTGGAGGCAAGAAGTGATACAGAAGGGATGGATGGGCGATGCTTACTGGCTTGCTTCCATGTCTCTACTCTGATTGCTTTCTTACAGAACCCAGGACCACCAGCCCAGGGCGGGGGAGGGGGGGCACCCATAGTGGGCTGAGTCCTCCCATATCAATCACTAATTAAGAAAATGCCCTACAACTGGATTGATCATATGGAAGTATTTTCTCAATTAAGGTTCCTTCCTTTCAGATGACTCTAGCTAGTGTCCAGCTGACACAAAACTAGCTAAGACAGGAAAGGTAGTTGACCTTTAGAGTCAGATTAAGGGAGGCTCCTGATAAACAGAAACCTGTTGATTGCTGAGGAATGCTGAATGTAGCCGCTGTTTACCCAGCATCAATCCTGGTTACTTGGTCAGAGTGCTGTTTAGCACATTGTCAGCAGTACTGCCATTTGGGGAGACCTACTTTGGGCCTCACACTCACTTTTTCTCTTTGGATAATTGGGCCAGGGTCTGTTGATCTTATTCATCTTCTCAAAGACCCAGTAGTCACATTCACTGTTTGTTTCTTTTTTTTTCTATTATTTTCTTTCTTTCTATTTCATTAAAAATTTCTGGTTTTTATTATTTCTTGACATTTACTGAGTGAGGATTTTATTTGTTCTTGTTTTGACACAATCTTGAGTTGCATCATTGTCATTTATTTATATTCTCTTCCTGGGACTTCTTTTAGTGTGTTCTAGGTGTTTTTCTTGTGTTGTGTTTTCATTCTCATTTAGTTCCAAGAATTTTTTTCTTTGATTTTTCTTTGACTCATTCATCATTCAGTAATGAGTTGTTTAATCTCATTGAGCATATATATATATTAGAGATTTGTTGTTGTCAATTTTAAGTTTTATTGCATTATGGTCAGATAGGATACACAACACAGTTGGTTCAATTTTTAGAAACTTGTTAAGATTCTCTTTTGCTTTTTGTCCTAGGATGTGTTCTGTTTACATAATGAAAAGTTTTTCTGCCTTCTTCAACCATGGCAGATAGTTTTGCTGGGTACATTAGTCTAAGTTGGCAGTCAAGGTCTTTTAAGATTAGGAGTGTATTGGTCCAGGCTTTTATGGCTCTCATAGTTTTCATGGACCAATCACTGCTATTGTTCTGGTGGACTTCTCTTTGTGACTTGAGATTTTTTTTTTTCTCTTCTATCTTTCAATGCTCTTTTCATTTTGTATTCTTGGGAGTTGTAACTATGGTATGTCTTGAGGAGTTTCTTTTCTGGTCTTATCTGGTGTTCTAGGTGCTTCTTGCAACTGAATGGGTGTATCCTTAGTTGGTGGAAGTTTTCTTCAATGATCTTGTTGGAGATCTGGTCTATGCCATTGACCTGGGATTTTTCTCCTTCATTTCCTCCTACAATTCAAGGGCTTGGTCTTTTTATGGTGAACCATGTTTCCTCATTTCCTGAATGATCCTTTCTGGTGGTGTTTTTTTGTTGTTGTTGTTTGTTTTTTGTTTTTTGTTTTGTTTTGTTTTGTTTTTGGTGGGTGATTGTTTGTTTTTAATTTTTCACATTCTCTGATTATTTTGTCTAGATTATATACTTCATTTTTGAACCCTGATATTCTCTCTACTGCTGAATTCATTTTACTTGTAAGGCTTCCCCTTAAGTTTTCTAGCTGGACTGTTGGAGTTTTCAATTTCATCTTCAGTTTACCTCAAGTTTTCTTTAGTGTTTCTGTTTATTGAATTCTAATTTGAAATCTTGGATTATCCTAGGCATCACTCAGGCATTGATTCTTTGATTCTTTTTCAGTTCACTGAGTTATTGTTTCTTTGTGTCTTCTTTAAATTCCTTGAATTATTTGATAAAGTTTATGATTATTATTTTAAATTCTGTATCCTGGGATCATATATGTAATTTTCAGTGGTGAACATTTCTATAAGACTGGTGGATTTGGAGTGAGGAGAGATACTGTCTTGATATTTCATATTGTTTGTATTTTTCATGTGAGAATTGAGCGTGTAGACTTCTTTTGTGAGTTTTGTTTATAATATTGACACAGCAGGTGAGCACAGGCCATTTGGGGCTGAAACTTCCATATGGCTTAAGGGGAATGAAGTCAGATGGAGAAATGGGGCTGAGCTGTCATTCAAGATGTGCATACTGGTCCAAGCCTAGAGTTTGGACTTAGATCTGGAGGTTGAGTAATATACATGGAGGGGTGGGTGAGGCAGACTCATCCTGCTAGACCCTGGCAAAGAAGTGCAGGACCTGACTGGGCAGAGAGGTTATATGGGGTTGTCACTTGAGGAGCCCACAGGTTGGGAGTAGGTATAATGGGTCTTGGCTAGAGCCTGGAGTGTAGCATCAGTGGAAGCAGGGTTAGCCAGACCAGGCCAGAGCACTAGATGTGGGAATCTGGCTGGTTCTGGGAGCTTAGAGAGGTTGCATAGAGGGTCAGGTGGATCATAGAGTTAGATGCTGAGAAAGAATATGTGAGATCTGGCTTGGCAGAGGGATTAGAATGTCTGTACTTATTTTATTACAATATTGGTACTTGAGGATAAAAATTTTTCAGTATATTTGCAAATTTATCATTTTGGGCATTTTTGTTACCTCTGTTATTTAACTGAAATTTTATTGCTTGTTTGCTGACAAGAAGGACTCCCTTGTTTACCTTTTCCTAAGGGTTGCTCTGTTGTTACTCCCTGTTATGAAAAACAAAGAAAACAAAACTTTTAGAAATTCTGTTTCTTCATTCTCTCCATTACTCCCTCAATGTATCAGTCATTAAAACAAAAATATTTAGTCTGTCAAGTTATAAACACAACCTCTGAGAAGCTGAGGAGGATAAAAGAGATTAACTTCTGTATTGAAGTAGAGTCAGTAACATTTGATAACAAATGAGGAAATAAGTTTAATTCATAAGATGTGTTACTCAAATGAATTTACTACAGATATACCATTCAAAGTGCTTTTTTTTTTTTTTTTAAACAGAAAACAGCATTGGACAAACCTTAGAGTCCTCAGTTGAGTCTTTAACTTCTTTCTGGAATATGGATGTCTTACCTATACAATGTAGTTACAGAAACATTAAAGAGAACATTTGTTACAGGGAAGTTAAATATGGATACTTAAAAACATATGTGTGTGTATATATTACATATATTTTATCACTACATTTTGATGTTTGTATATTTTGATGAAACAATGAGACAAATTTTCAGATGTTTGAAGCATTTGTTGGAAGACACTGTTATAGTAGAAACTGAACAAGAAAAGCTATTTAAAAGCAATGTTTATTTGAGAATATGCAGAGTTGTACTTTTTTATTATATTACTTGCACATGAAACACTTTTCATGCATATTTACAAATTTATTATCAAAGTTGTTATTCCTCTCATTAGCATAACTGAGATTGTCATTACTCATTTGCTTACTGGAAGGACTAGTCCCTTGGTTACTTTCCCCTTCTGTCTGTTTTGGTTCTTCTTCCTGTCATGAAACACAAAGAGAACCCAACTTCAGAAATGTATTTCTTCACTCATTCTCTCCACCATTCACTGTATCAGTTACTAAGACAAACATATTGACAGTCCATCAAGTTATAGACACAGCCCATGAAAAGCAGATAGGAGAGATTAACTTCTTTTTTCAAGGAGAGTCAGTGACACATGATAACAAATGAGAAAAGTTTATTTCATTATTTCTAATACTGAGGAGAATATACTTTGATTATAAAAGAAAGAATCCATTCTCTTACAGGCCGCAAGAATATATTATAGAGATTCAGCTGTATATTAAAGCTATACCTAGAAAATTTAAGGCATTTTTCTAGAGGAAGCCATTTATCAAAGAATATTTGGTGTTGCTCAGATTTTAACATTTTAGCTGTCTTCTGCTATGAAATTCTTGTGGGACCATATACTACTAAGCCATTGGCAAACAGTGTAAGCTTCTCAGATGCTGATCCCCTGGGTAACTAACACTCCATACAGGGCCGAGGAGACAGGTGGGTGGTAGACACATAGCTTTGTTTCTTGTGCAAATGAAGCTCAAACCATCCCTTGCCTTCAGGCCTCATAGCACTGTAGAGCTACTATCTCAGGACAATAGGGCATTTTGCATAACCAGGTGCAGTATAGACTAGGACAGATTTCCTGGCCAGAGCAGAGTTGTGTGGCAGGAAGAGAATGAACAGGCAGAGCCCCGTGGCTCGAGGAGAAGAAAGCAAGGCGAGTTTCTATAGGTAGTAGGCAGAGCTGCATGACTGGAGAGAAGAGAAGAAGGCAGAATTTCTCAGAGCCAGGGATAAGGAGCTAGGAAGGAACAGAGGATGAAGATGAGGTCAAAAGCATAGGAGCTTAATCAGAACTATGAGAAGACAGGAAAAGTAGGTACAGAGAGGAGCTGAATGTGAGCATGGAGCTGAAGCGGTATAGATAGAAGTTTGTTATAGAGAAATAATAACAGACGAAAGAACATGGTGTATGTAGATTCTTTCCTCTCAGATAACCCCTGCCAGTTGTAGTGTCTTCCCCTAGAAAGCAGAGAAGGCCAGTACAAAGGGCCTTGTAGACAAGGCATCATGAGCAAAAGTGGAATACTTACTGGTGATGAGATAAAATGGTAAAATAAGAAAACCAAGGCCAAATCACAAGAGGAATAACTCATTCTAGACAGGACGTGAGAATTATTCTTCATAGCACAAGCAACCCACACAATAAGAACTGAGTTATTTCAGAAGAAACAATTGTATCTAAGTCTCACTTGCAACTGTGTAAGGGTAGAAGACCATAACGTGGAGAGAAAGGATAAGAAAAAACATTTCAAAATAGTTGATGACAGGTCAGCAAGACAGCTCAACAGATAAAAGTGCCTAATGCACAAGGCTGACAATCTGAGTGCAGTTCACAGAATGGAGAGAACAGACTCGAAAGTTGTCTTCTGACATCCACAGGCATGCAATGGCAGGTGTATGTTCACACACACTGAAATTCAAATTCATGCAAAATTAATGCACACACATGAGGATGATGATGATGATGATGATGACAATAATAAGTAGGCTATAAATGTAATTACCTTTGTACCATATTAAACCTGATAATCAGATAGAAAACCAAGTATGAAACTGTGAGGAGGGCTTGAGTCCAGTATCTCCTCAGCTTCAGTTCATGATATCCACTTGATAAAACTTTCAACAAAGTGGGAAGTAGAGGTCAAAGTAGAGTAATGTAAGGAGGCAAACATAAGGTCAAAACTTTCAGTTTCAGAGGTAGAAAATTTGGGTCACTCAGAAGGTTTAAAGACAGGTCAGTATTAACATTAGGAGACAGATTACATGACGTTATTCAGGGCAAGCATGTGTGTTTATGAGGCAAATGTGTATAAAAATATACTGTTGTGCCATGACTAATGTGTATGTACACAGAACGCTAAAATGCTAAGAAAGAATAGGTAAAATAAGAAGAAATAATGTTTTGTTTGTCAGCTTTTGTTTTGTGTCTGTGGAATGCAGTTATGGTATGTAATACAAATATGCATGTTAAATTTTGTTGAAAATAATTCATTATAAAAATATTCAATAAGAAGACTCTTTAAAAATAACTATTGGATAACTGATCTGACTTAAGGCCTGCTCCATAAGATGGAAACCCACACCAACACTACCTGAATAACCAAAGACCTGAGACTAGATAGCCCAGGGTCCTCAGGCAAAATCAAATAATACTGGTCTAAAAAACATGTAGTGATAATTAGTGACACCTAATGACATTCTGCTATACTCATATATTTCTGATAATGCCTTATTCAGCCTTTATCAGAAAAACTTCCTTCTGCAGAAGATGAGAATAAATACAGAGACCCACAACCAGACAATACACAGAGAGTAAGAGACCTTGGAACACTCAGCCCTAAATAGGATGTCTCCATCAAATCCCTCCCCTTAGAACTCAGGGAACCCTGCAGAAGAGGAGGAGGAAAGAATGTAAGAGCCAAAGGGGATGAAAGACACCAGGCCCTCTAAATCAAGTGAATAAAGCTCATATAAACTCAGAGACTGAAGCAGCATGCACATGGCCTGAAAGGGTCTGTACCAGATCCTCTGTGTTTGCATTATGGCTTCCAGTTTAGTGTTTTTATGGGACTATTGAGTGTGTGAACTAGTGAGTCTCTGTTTCTTGTGCTTTATCCTGGGCTCTTTTCCCTCTGTTTTTCTTAAGTTTTTGTTTTATCTTATTATATTTTATTTTGTTATATTTAAAAAATAAATGAATAATAAATGAACACATGAATGAATGAAAACCTAGTCACTAAGGTAAAGGTTAACACTGAACTGTCATTTATAACTAATAGGAAAGGGAAAACCAGTTTTCTGCAGTGGAATGATATTGGATGTATCAAGCACTCCAGGGCAGGTCTCGTATTCAGGAGTAGTTGACCAACAAATGATAGACTCCACAGTTTGTTGAGTTTTTGTTTGTTGGTTGGTGTGTGTGTGTGTGTGTGTGTGTGCTCACTTTTATTTGGCTAGTTTAATTTTTGTTTTTTATTTATTTTTCTTTTGGGGTAATAATGTAGCTTGTTTCAAGATTTGGGGCATTTTGTTGTTGTATTGGGTTTTTGTTTATTTTTGGAGAAAGAAATTAAAATTGGGTAGGTAGGAATCGGGGGAGGACCTGTAAAAACTTGGGAAAAGGGAAGTATTGATCAAAATATATTTAGATTTAAAAATTGTTTTAAATAATAAAACATAACTATAAGAAGTTTTAAATTAGAAGCCATTACAGGTGGGTCCCACCTATGACCCCAGTGGCTCAAGAGACCAAGGCAGTCATATTGCTGAAGTCCAGCACAAGGAACACAGTGAGACCCTCACCTCCTGAAAAGTTTTATAATTGTGGAAGCATCTCTCATCAAAAAAAAAAAAAAAAAACCAACTATGAAAATCCAGTATTCATGTGAGTGAGTGAAAAAAGAAATTTTTTAAGTCTTAAGAAACAGATTCCTGATTTTTAAGGTTATGAAATACACATATGGGATTTATGTCTCCAAATACTGAGCCTGCAGTCCATATGGGTTGTGGGGCATGTTTTTGGTATCTTTAAATATGTGTGATCTCTAGCATCACAAAGTAAAGAGAGATCTTTTTTAAAAAAGGAAAGAGATACCATGATAAACAAAGACCCTATGGAAATAGGAAGAAGTAGAATGCTAGAGAGGTCTCAAGAAATCCACAAAGATACCTCCATATAGACTAGTGGCAATGGTCTAGAGAGTGCCTGAGCTGACCTATTCTAGTGATCAGATGGCCAAACACCCTAACTGTCATGATAGAACTCTCATCCAGTGTCTGTTGGAAGCAGATGCAGAGATCCACGGCCGAGTCCCAGTGGAGTTCCAGGAGCCCAATTGGCAAGAGAGGGGAGGGATTATATGAGCAAGAGATATTGAGACCATGACTGAAAAAGCACAGGGACAAATAGCCAAACTAATGGAAACACTTGAACTGTGAACCAATAGCTGAGGAGCCCCCATGGAACTGGATCAGGCCCTCTGGATAAGTGAGACAGTTGATTAGCTTGAACTGTTTAGGAGACCCCCAGGCAGTGGGACCGGGACCTGTCCTTGGTTCATGAGCTGGCTTTTTGGAACCTAGGGCCTATGCTGAGACACTTTGCTCAGCCTTGGTACAGGGAGGAGGGGACTGGACCTGCCTCAACTGAATCTACCAGGCTGGGCTGAATCCCCAGGGGAGACCTTGCCTTGGAGGAGGTGGGAATGGGGGATGGGTTGGGGGAGAAGGATGGGGTGGGAGGAGGGAAGACAGGGAAATCCATGGCTGATATGCAAAATTAAATTGATTATAAAATAAAAATATTTATAAAAAATAATATAATAAAATAAAAAAGCAGAAAAAAAACCCTGTGAATACCATAGCCAATAACATATCCAGAGTATAGTGCCAGGCACCCCCACGATATCCTAATGGCTGGAGATATTTACAAACCTAACATCATCTTCCAGAAGTAATTGTTTACACTCCACAGGCAGTTTTTCCCTCCTTGTGATTTTAGGAGAATATGTTGTTTCATCTAAAAAACAACTACATATTGGATTGCATATGTGCGTACACTTTCCTGTATATATTAATAGGGAAAGATAAATCAGAATCATTCCAGAGAGAAACAATTTTTTCCTTTACAAATATTAAATTATAATAAAAAGTATTATAAATCTTTATTGTATAATATGGAGAGATGCTGAACATTTTAAAAATGTATTTACTTATTCTTTAAGAATTTCACACATTATCTTTTTTTTCTTTTTCTTTCTTTCTTTCTTTCTTTTTTTTTTTTTCTGAGACAGGGTTTCTCTGTGTAGCTTTGGTGCCTGTCATTGAACCCACTCTGTAGCCCAGGCTGGCCTCAAGCTCACAGAGATCTGCCTGCCTCTGCCTGTAGTGGGTAGCCATCCCAGCATTGGCCTGGAAGTTCCAACACCCATTGAGGCTTCAGTAATGATCACGCCCACAAGGCGGGGCAGAGGAGGGAGCGGAAGAGCGAGGAGCAGGAGGAGGTGGCTCTCTTGGTTCCGGGACACGGGACGCTAGAGGTGGACCGAGCAGAGTTCTCCAGAGAACGCCTCCGGACTACCCTATACCTTTGCCAGACTCTGCCACCTACCCCTTCATTTGTAAGTTACCCCACAAAATAAACCTCCCTTTTAACTACGTGGAGTGGCCTTAATAATTTCACCAATATCTGCCTCTGCCTCCCAAGTGCTGGGATTAAAGGCATGTGCCACCACCTCCTGGCCCACACATTATCATTTTATCACGCTCTTTCCCTATGCCCCATCCTCCACTCTTATCTATGCACCCAACTTCATGGGGATTTACGTGCGATTGCATGTGTAGAGGCCAGAGACTGACTATAGATATCTTCCTCCTTATTTTACATGCTTGCTATTTTGGCTAGAGTGGCTAATTAACAAGCTCAAGAATCCACCTGTGTCTATCCTTACTCCCAGCACAGAGTTACACACCATCAAGCCTGGGAATCTGAACTCAGTTTCTTAAGCTTATGCAACACTTTACCCTCTGAGCAATCTTCCCAGCCTTCACTAAACAATTATCTGAACCCAAATAGCATATATTTTAAAACTTACTTCTTTCATATGCAGTATTTTTTAAGACAGGGTCTCATTATTATACAACTCTGGCCATCCTGGAACTTACTATAAAGACCAGGCTGGTCTCAAATTCACAAAGATCTGCCTCCCTTTACCTCCCAAGTGCAGTCATTAAAGGCCACCACTCTTGGGTTAATATGCAGGGTTTCTTTTTTGTTTGTTTTTGTTTTTGTTTTTTTGAGACAGGGTTTCTCTGTAGCTTTATGGCCTGTCCTAGATTAGCTCTGTAGACCAGGCTGGCCTTGAAATCACAGAGATCCACCTGCCACTGCCTTCCGAGTGCTGGGATTACAGGCGTGAGCTTCCACCACCACTGCTGGACCCTAATATGCAGTATTTTTAAAACTACTAAAATGTAGCCGGACAGTGGTGGTGCACTCCTGTAATCTCAGCACTTGGGAGGCAGAGCCAGGTGGATTTCTATGAGTTCAAGGCCAGCCTGGTCTCTAAAGCAAGTTCCAGGAAAGGCGCAAAGCTACACAGAGAAACCCTGTCTCAAAAAACCAAAAAAACAAAAAAACAAAAAAAACAAAAACAAAAACAATAGCAACAACAAAAAAACACCTAAAATGTTAAGAAATTTATAATTCCATGTAATGCATTTTTATGCTGTTTCTACCATATTTTAATAAACAATTTGCTTCTGTTTGCATGATTTATATTTATGAAAATTAACTCAAGCTGAATAGTGAAGAAATTCATATTTTATCACTTTTTTATTCATGTAGGTTTGAACTGAAAACTATATAAATAGCTTTCATTTTGCATATTCAATAAACACAATCATATAAATTCTGTTCTCTCCATGAAATAAGGGGCACATAGTGTGGTGAATCTTGTGTGGAATGATTGATGCATGACAGCTGCATTCCACATCTGACCAGAAACGTTTAATTCAATTGGTCAATAACAGAGATCATTGTGAATGACAGAACAGACATGGAAGAACTATGTGCTGCAAGGGAACATTTGAGCTGTGAGTTAACTCATCTGTGGGATGTAAGGAGAAAAGAAGATATAAAAATTAAAAAAATAAAAATATGAAAACCCACCACACAGAAGGAAAAAATTTTATACTTCAATCTATAAATTGTATATAATGGTAGGATCATGTAGGCTATGAAGTAGCTGAATGAAGCCCAGCCAAACTGTATAATAATGTCCCCTCAAAACACTAGATAGCACTGTGAGTTATTTGCCCATAATATGGATTAATGCTAACATCACCTTATTCCCTGCCTTTGTAAATACACTGAAATCAACTAGAGATAGAAAGATAGAATCCAAACTTTAACCCAGGTGTTACTGTTACTGGTAATGTAAAGCCACAGATTCTGAACCACTGAGAATGACCACCCTTTTGCATGAATCCAGTACAGTTACCATCAATTCTGCATTGTTCAAAATTATTATTGTCTAGCCATAAGATACAATTTGATTTTACTTTGTATAATTTAAAGAGGTTTTATATATGGAGCAAAAATAAAAACATGCCATACATCCTAGCATAAATTTTAAGGATAAGTTACTGTAGAGTCTAAGAACTTTCTAAACTTTATAATTAGGTACAACTAAAAAATAAGATAAAATTTTCTATTGGGCCTATAAGATAACTTGAAGGTAATTGCATGTGTTTGGTGCTACACTACTAAACACAAGAAAATGTTAAATGAGAAATTAAAGGTTTCCTTACCAAGTGTTGTGGATGTGCAATGCCATCACCATCTTCATCGTTATCATCTTCATCTCCCTTCTGTTCTTCTTCCGATGACACTTCTATGACCACCTCTAGAGACAAATCTATACATTTTGTGACCATCAAGTTTTTTTAAAATGACATAAAATAACAGTCTCTGTCAATATGTAGAAACAGCTTAAAATAAATGATAATAAAGTGCATTTTTGATTTCCCAAGGAATTTAAGCTTTACCATCTGACTCGTCCTGACAAGTTATCTGTTAAGATTCCATCTAATATTTAAAGCCACCCTTGATTATGGCTCTCCCTTGATAAGCAGGTGTCACCTTGCTTAGGGTTACCACAGCACTTTGTTGGTAGATCTCACCATTCCCTCTTGAGCTGTAAATGACTTGTGTGTCTACACAGCTCACTCTTAGACCTGGAGTGGGCAATCTTTTCAGTCATTTAAGTATATATTCTCTTTCTTTGTTTTGCTCAATAAGTACTTATCATTGCACCTTCTAGGGGATGGACCAGCACTTTTGAAAGTATAACACCAATAATGCTGGAGAAAAGACCTACAGAGGGAGACTTGTGTGGAGGTACATTACAAAAGTCTTGTAACTACAAGTTGTATGTTAACTTCTTCATGTTGCATTGTACATGTATATTCTAAAAGTGGTGAAGAGCAGGTGTAAGTGGAGTGTGAATGATGGGGGCAGACAAACTCAGAAAAGGCATCAAAGCAGAGATACACATGATGGAAGGCAGATACAGAGGTAGTGTTTTCAGAGATATCTAGAACCCTCATTAGTGACAAGAAGAGAGTGGATTTTGCTAAATGAAAAATGCACAAATATGAATCCCTCACGTATGAAATGCCCGTAGTTATTGGGAGAAAGAAAAAAGTTAGATGTAAAAAGAAACTCAAATGTTTGTAATTGTCCTTGGTTGTTCAATATTTCTATTTCATTGTAAATTTTGAGGGAATTTATTCAGCTCTTCTTGAAAGCATTGTGCTCTTTGTTGCTACAAAGCTGAAAAAAATAGTGATGATTATGATGATGGTGATGATGATGATAATGAGTAGAAGGTCTCGAGAGTAACACACTCAAAAGACTGTGCATTGTCAAGTGATAAATCCTGATATTCCCCAGAGTATCCCCCAATGTTAAAAGGAAGAAAACAATACAGCAAACACAATGGGTGAAAAAGTAAGAATGTTTGGGTTTATAGCTTATTCAAAAGTGCACATTTTTATGTCAGATTGTTATGCAGCAGTAATGATTTACAGAATGCTGTACTCAACTTAGGCAGAGATCACAAATGGACTTGGTTCTGTGTTTTTATATTTAAGAGGGTATATCTTGCTTTGCAACCACACCAAACACAGAATTTCTGGGTACAAGAAATGCCCTGCTTCAACCTCCCAAGTGGCTAAGAACACAGGTGTGGATAATGACACCCAGATCTCTAGTAAGCATTTTTAAACTTGGGGAAAATCTAAGAAATCTAATAATAATCAGTGTTGGGGGAATAGAATGAAGATTGTGAAAGTGGTAGGCAGTGCTAATACCTTTTCTTTCCAGATTCTGTTGAATTATAAAAATTTACCTGATTTGAAAGGCTCTAACATGATTATTTCTACTTCATCTGTGGAAGACTTTTTCTCTGTAGTTCTAAGCTGGATAGGATTTGAAGCAAGATATTTAGTAAATGTTATATGCTTTACAATGTATATCCTTAATAATTCAAGAAAAAAGATATATGATTTTACCTTAGAGAGATCATCTTTTTCAACCCATGCTAAAAGGTAACAGGGAAAATGGTCAAAATTATGAATTATGACAATACCCACTCTGGACACATGAAGAGATAAGATGGGAATGACAGTCGTGCAGGACTTGAAAAATGATTATTTTAAGTTTTGTATTTACTCTGGTCAGCATAGAAATATAAAATATACTGTTGAAATGTACACGTAGTTAATAAAACATATAGTTTATATTACAAAATAGTGATAATATACTGAATGGATGTTAACTAAAGTAGAGAAGTGTGGACCTAGGAGTGGCAACATTCTGGCTGATGGAGAGATGTGATCTACAATAAGAGATATAACAAATAACACATGGTCCCAACAGGTAAATGATGAAGTTGACTAGACAGATTTTCAAGTCATCCTTTTATTTAGGGAGAACAGTGTTTTCATATCAGTTGAATGAAACATAGAATTCATTTTTGAGGGTGATAAGTTTCCAAATTGATAAGGGTAGACATATAGTTTCAGAGTAAGAGCTCATAAAATATTCTTACCTTTATTCAAATTTACACAAATATTTCTGACAAATAACTTCAAAGTTTTGTTTTAGATTTATTTATTTTATTTTATGTATATAATAAATGTACAGTACATGCATGTCCGGTGCCCATGATGGCTCACCATGTGGGTACTGGATCCTCTGCAAGAGCAACAAGTGTTGTCAACAGCTGAGATGTCTCTCTAGCCCCTCAGTTAATGTTTTTAAATAAAAGAATGTTTCTTACCTAGAACTCTTCCTTTTGTGATGTCTTTGCTTTTCTCTTCTCGAGTCCCAGAGGAATGACTATCCCGAAAAACCCTCTCAAAGAATTTCTGTTAAAGTTCACATCAAGAAAGAATAACACATCTTTTGCCAATCCTTTTTCTAAAACTATGTCACAATTGTAATTTTGAAAGCAATTAAACATAAGATAATGTACTAGAGTAAATATAGTGAAAACTAAAGGACCTGGCATATACTCCCTAGGTCAAATCTATGTTTTACTTTCATGGCTGCTAAGTCTTTAGTCAAACATGAGAGTTGACAGTAAGCATAGTCTTAAAAATTCTAATATTTGCTCTCATGCAAAAGTCAACAAGGAAATTGACTTTAAAATATCTAATACGGGGGTAGAGCACTTGCCAACAAGCGCAAAGCCCTGAGTTTGATCCTCATCTCCAGAGGGAAAAAAAGACAAAATAAAATATCTAATATGTATTTCAGACCAAAAGGAATGTTTAACAACACACACAAATCATAAACATTTATTTTCTATAAATAAAATATTATTTTAAACAACATAAATTGCTTTTTTTGTTTTTTTGTTTTTTCGAGACAGGGTTTCTCTGTAGCTTTGGAGGCTGTCCTGGAACTCGCTTTGTAGGCCAGGCTGGCCTCAAACTCACAGAGATCCACCTGCCTCTGCCTCCTGAGTGCTGGGATAACAGGCGTGCACCACTACCGCCCGGCATAAATTGCTTTTTTTAAAATACAATACTCAGCTTGAGAACTGGACCCACAGAATATAACAATGAGAATACACTGAAAATTTCAGATGTTGCTCCATTTAGCTTGCAGAAGTTTACTTTGTGCACATGTTCATATACAAGTTTGTGTATGGTGAAGTGTGGTATACATGTGAGTGTCCATGTGTTAAAAGACCAAATCCTGCTATTAACTGACAGAATGCTAAGTGTTATGCTTTCATATAAAGTATCTACATCATTTGGTCCTAATATATTCTTATGGACACTGAAACCAGTACACAGCATTAGCATATTTAGTGATTTCTTTCACTGAGATGAAGACAAAGAGGAAAGATATCTACTTTCTTTCCAGGGGGTCCATCATGGAAGGATCAGTCAGTCATTTATTGGGCAATGGAGCTGTTAAATTTCCTAGTCCCTCTTTCTACAAAACACTGAAGTCAACTAGATATCAAAGCAAGGATTGGAAGTTTAACCAAATGCTACTGGCTGATAGATAACATGAAACCATATACTTGACCCTGGGAATGATCACACTCATGGTCTGTAGCTGTCAGGGTGTCTGGAACATCAGCTGATTTTCCATAAGGTTTGATTCTTACATGACCTCTCTGTCATGGAGAAGGTTAACAAATAAGAAAACACACTACATGCTCACATATATGTGTAGTTACATGTCACTGTCCTGTCTAAGTTCTATAGCTAGTTGAAACACTTTAAAAATTAAATGTGGAATCATCTACTAAATTTTCAAGGCAGTTTCAAGAAAATATCACTTGGCCTTTAAAATCATCTTCAGTAAAAGCAAACAATACTGGATGAGCAATTAAAACTTTACCAATGGCCGGTTATTTTCTTTGTGATCACATTTTTTTGACTTTTTCTCTGAGGACGCTTGTAAGCCTGGTTCTGGAGATAAAATAAACATGTATAGATTATGTGTATATCATGTGTACATGCTGAATATAAGTTACTAATAAGAGTTAGATAAGGTTACACTTTCTATAGCAACTTATAGAACATTATGCATAGAGAACATTATATAGCAGCATATACCTATTTAACATTAATGATAATAAAAATGTAATCTATGTTTTCTCAAGAAATTATCTCAATCAACTTTAAGGTTTATTTATAAAATAGATCTAATTATTCAAAACATATATGCATCACTTGGATAGATATTGGATGTTTTAAAGATGACATACAAACATCTCAAAGATTCATCCACAATTAATCCATTCAACATACATGAACAAACCCCCAATAACAAAAATTTTTAAATACCATTTGAAAAAATTAATACTCTAAATTATTTTCTACCTCAAAATAATTTCTAAACTATTCAAAAATGTATTCATCAAAATATTATTGTTCCTGTGTACACATTTGTCTGTGAACTTGTTCCTGATGCTGAACATGTTTTTGATGCACTACTCTGACAAATGTTTAACATTCTGTTACATGAGTCTTCCTCATTTTGACTCTCTCTACATTTACAGGGATTGCTTTTCATGGAGGCTACCTAAATACCGTATTCAGAGTTCATCTTACATCCTTACCACATGAAATTATTGACTTATATGCCTAACACTTCTACTCATGGACTGGTTGGTACAATATCTTTTTCCCCATTCATTCATTCATTCATTCATTCATTCATTCATTCATTCATTGAGATAGGGTCTCTAGTAGTGGAAGAGGAGTGAATAGAAAGCAGTGTTACAAAATGAAGATGAAACTGAACAGACTTGAAGTAAAGCATCCAGAAATATTTAGAAATTTATAATATAAACATCAATTTCCACTATAGAGGAATTTAGTTGTTTTTAAAGCTCTAATCTGGATTCCTGAAGAACAGACTCTTGCCATCAACATGAACAATTAGCAAATTTGATGAGAAGGGCAACAGGATATCTGCCAGCCCTGGGCACTTTGTGGATTACGTTCCCATAGTTGATGCTTCACGATTTATATTCCTATGGTTGATGCTGAAGGGGCTCAGTCTAATGTTTTCTAGCATTTCTGTGTCTCATTTCTTCTGAACCATGTGAGAAACCAGAGTGGGACTCAGGGAGCAGCTCCTTACAGAGGGTATGCTTAGGATGCACGTAGAATGGTTCTGAACCACTCAGAAAAGAGAAAATAATAGAGAAGGTTAACAAATGAGAAAGCCAAGGTGCACAGAGTGGAAGAGAGGTCAATGGGGTGGTTTTGGTCACCTTGTTTTCTATACACATATGAAATGCTCAAAACTGACTTAAAAACAGGCAAATAAGGAAAAGCAAAAGTGAAGAAAATTTAAATACAATTAATTCACTTTGAAGTCTGTATGAGTTTGGACTTATACATTATATCTAATTACATAAGATTTTATTTTGTCATCAGATATATATCTGATGACATCACTAAATTAACTGGAAAAAACTGAATTATTAATAAATGATGTAGTGTCAGGATATGACTAAAATGGGCTTTGCTTTATTTATCTTTGAATATAAATTATGTTGCTCTGTGCCAAAGCTAGTCCAGAATTCCTGGGCTCCAGGATCTGAGACTCTGGGTTGTGTCACAGCATCTGCATCTCTGGCATTTTATTTCTATTTCGACTGATGTTTTTCAGATTATCATGGATACCTATACTGCATCCTGACACATTTATATATAGTTGTCTTAAACTATGTCCTTAATGTACTCAGCCCCAGCATGTTTAAATTTTAGGAGCATCTGATAAGCCTCATGATTAACCTTGGTAAGGGCCTATGAGGGACAGATTGTAAATGGATAAATTTAAGGCATTAAAACTGAAAAGGAGAAAAAAAATCTAAGTTGGAATTCATTTGTCAACATCTCATACATTTTTCTGAAATATGGATGCCAATGAGGACACCAGCACTGGGGATGACAGATTTTTCCGTCCTCTGCAGTCTCATGGAATTGGGACAGGAACCCAATTCCTGTGCACATTACCTTACACCTACTTTGTTCCTAGTAATTAGAACTGGAGTTTTTACCTAATTTTGACGGTTTTGCCTCTGCCTTTTCCATTGCTTCACTTTGAGGAGAATCCTCCACTTCTGTGGTAGGCTGGATGGGTTATAAAACAAGGCTGATTGTTAAAGTTATATATTTCACATAATATCTACTTAGTAATTTAAGATAAAAATCATAACAGTTGTTACCATTGAGGGTGCATCCTTCTCAGTGTTCCCTAAAAAGCAACAGGAAATATGATCAAAATGTAATAAAAAGGCAAAAGTAACCAGCATTCAGGAAGACACAGCAAAGAGCAGCATTCTAGTGCTCATATTTCCAAATTATATTTTGGTTCTAAATGATCAAAATCTAACAGTCACTTAGATCATTTTGTTTTCTAAAAAAATATTGACTCCTCCATTGGCTTACAATGTCATTAAAAACAGGATCAAATCTTGGTATCCCTCCCCTTGGAATCTGTCTCCTGTGCTTTGGGCCACCCACTAACCTCTACACAGAGGCACATCAAACACAGAGTGTCTGATTAGAAACAAGTGACATCTAGCCTATGTCACTGAAGCCACAAAAATCAACTCAGATAATTACTGTCAGCTTTTAGTTTCCTGTCCGGGCTCCCAAATGGAATCTGCAAGGTCTGTTCCAGGAACAGGAGAGCCCTGCAGGGTAAACCTTTTCCTGGATGAAGGCAATCATTCTAGTTAAATTCTACCATTATAGCCCCTCATCAAGGGAAGCTGATGCAGGAACTGAGGACAGGAACCTGACAGCGGGAGCTGAAGCAGAAGTCATGCAGGAACACTGCTTACTGCTTTTCTTGTGGCTTGCTCAGCCTGCTTTCTTAAACAACTCAGGACCACCTGCCCAAGAGCGGTGCCACTCACAGTGAGCTGGGCCCTCCCAAGTCAATCAGCAATCAAGAAAACGCCCCTGAAGACTTAGCTAAGGGCAATCGGGTGGAGACAGTTCCTCAACTGACATCATTCTTCACATGACATTCTAGCATGTGTCCAGTTGACAAAAGTCAGCCTTACACTGAATGATGAAAGCTTATGTATTTTGGAATCTTGGCTATTAATGTTCCAAAGCGTGATTCTCCTTCACATTTCCAATGGTGATTTATCACTCTAAATGTGGTAATGATGGATGCGAAGTTCATAGGAATAATTAGAGCCAGGAGAGTTAATAGAGAACAGAATAACAAAATGAGGATGAAGCTGACCGAAACTGAGGTAAAGCTTCATGAAACATTTGATACAAATTTATCTATTTCCAATGCACAATGACTTTACTAACATTTTTAAAAGTGAACAAATGTGGTTTCCTGAAGAATTCAAATCTGGACATTAATATTAAATACTTGTGCTGCTCATATAACCCAGCTCAGCAGTCAAGGTGCTTCCTATAAAGTCTGATATCCTGAGAGGCATCCCAGGAACTGATATTCCAGAAGGAGATAACTTATTCCTATCCATTGTCCTCTGATCTCCACACATATGCCACTGTATGCATGATCCCCTGTGAGCATGTGTATACACACACATACACACACACACACACACACACACACACAAATGAACAATATGCAATTTTTAAAAACTGAGAAAATGAGAAATGAGGGAACAGATGTGAACCATTTTCATTGCTGTTTTGTTGTGGGTTGCATTTTACTCCACAAAGTTGAAGGAATGCATTCTCATACTTTTCATTAAGTGTTCTACTTCTAATTTTCACTGAACTCATCAAGAAGGAAGAACAGCTGAAGGGCAGCCAGGTGTAGATTGTATACTTGTGGCAGTTTGAAAGAAAATGGCCCCCAAAGGGAGTGGCACTATTAGGAGGTGTGGCCTTGTTGGAGTAGGTGTGGCCTTGTTGGAGTAGGTGTGGTCTTGTTGGAGGAAGTGTGTCACTCTGGGGGTGTGGGCTTTGAGATCTCTTTTCTCAAGCTTCAGACAGTATGACAGTCGACTTCCTGCTGCCCTCTGGTCAAGACGTAGCCAGCCACCATGCCTGCCTGCATGCTGTCATGCTCCTGGTTATGATGATACTGGACTGAACCTGGGAAGCTGTAAGTGAGCCACCTCGATTACATGTTTTCTTTATAAGAGTTGCAGTAGCCATGGTGGGTCTCTCACAGCAATAAAAACCCTAAGACAATACTTAACATGCAAATGAGACTGAATTTAACATGGGCTCAGAGAAAAGAGAAAGAGTAGTTTGCATCATCAGATGATGGGAGGCAGGATGAGGTCGGGAAGGATGGAAGTATAATGAGGTGGGCATCATCAAAATACATTACACGAAATGGTTAAAAATTTTAAATCATTAAAAAATGATTAAAGAAAAAAAGAAAAATAAACATGACAATATGAAGTGAACTGATTTGATTTTATGCATTAAAACCAATTATATAATGCTATCTATGTTTTAGGGTCAGATACATAGCTGACAAGATCACTAAATTAGCTAGTAAGTAACTGGAATCAGAAGACCTGGTGTCCTGGTAGAATTGAAATGGATTTTTGTTGTTGTTTATAACAGAGGCTCTCTTGCTATATGTCAAGATTAACCCACAACTTCTATGTTCGGGGAATCCTTCGCCTGACTTCCCAAAATTAGGGAGCAGAACCTCCAGCATCTGTCTTCCTTCCCTATTTTACTTTTTTCAGGTTATCATGAAAGGTAATGCTTCTTGCTGGGAGAGTCACACACAATTGTCATTAGGCTTGTTCTCATTTCTTCCACACTGAAGGCAGTTTTAAACTTTGGGAAAACCTAAAAAGTCTTATGATTAACCTCTTTAAATGTCTATGAGATTCCAAACTGGTAAATGTAAAGTATTAAAACATGAAAGAGTAAAATTTAAGTCAAAACTTCTATTTGTCAGCATGTCTTACTTGTAGAAATGAAGACCTTGCTCTGAAATATTGATGCCCGAAACAACCATTTTGTTGGCAATGACAATGTACACCATCTCTTTGCAAATGGGTAGCGTTAAGAATGGGAATCCTGGGAGCATTAATATTTCACCTACTTCTTTTCAAATAACTTAAACTGGAAATTTTACCTGACTTCGATGGTTTTGCCTCTGTCTTTTCCACTCCTTCACTTTGAAGAGAATCTTTCACTTCTGAGGTAGGCGGGAAGGGCTTTGAAACAGGGTAATTTTTAAGTGTTGAACATTTCATGCAATATCTGCTTAGTAATTCAAGAAAATTATAAAAAGTCATTACCGTTGAGCAAGCATCTTTCTTCATGATCTCTACAAAGCAAAAGAAGATGCAATCAATCCATGTAGACAGGAAAGGGGATCAGCATTCACAAAGACACAGAAATGATCAGAATTCTCGTGTCTGTGGTTCCAATCAAGTATTTCAATTTTGTTAACTCATCAGTAAACAATAGGTGCTTAGAAACTATGCTAGAAAGCACTAATACCTCACTTGGGCCTGCAATGCAAATGAAAATATGAAAAATCCTCTACATCTTTCCATTTGAAATCTCCTCCTGTGTGTTGTATAACCTACTAAATTTGGCACAAGGCATATTAAACATTAAAGAACTGTCCTCCTAAAACATAGTGATGCCTAACCTATATCATTCCTCTTCAGGGCTGAACTCACAAAGAGTAACTGAGACAACTTATTATCAACTTTTACAGTCTCCCATTCAAGTTTCTCAAATGGTACCTACAGACTCCTATTATCCTGTGAAACCTTTTCCCTGGGGACAAAAGAGCCTTACATGATAAACCTATTCCCTGAAAAAGGTAGTAATCCATAATGGCAAGGCTGTCCCTGGAGCATGAGCAATCATGTCCTGAGAAGCAGCTTGTCCCCTCAACCAACAAGGACTCCTTCAGATCACTTTACAGATCAGAACTGGCACAGTGTCCTTCAGACACACCTTAACCATGACTTCTGAATTATGCACCCTCTTCAGCTTGCCTCAATTCTGACATTACTTGTACCTAAATCTGTGCTAGGACCCTGAAGGTGAGCTTTGTATTCCTTTGTGTGCTCCTCTTCCCAATATGTGCCTTGACTGAATATTTCTCTGATTTTCACACTTACTAGAAATGTTAATATTCCCATTGGGATGGGTGGCTGAGCATACCTCTTTGAGGCTGCTGGAACTTAGCTCTGAAACTAATTATAAGTAAGGACAGTGACAGGACAGAAGTACATTAATAGAAAATATGAATATGCATTTTTATCAGTTTTAAAGTTAATATACAAAGTAATGCATTTAGTCTTGACATTTCATGATACAGTCCTCTTGTTGATTCTCTCAGTCCTCCTCATGTTAATCCTCTCCCTCCTCCCGTTATCATGCCTTCCTGCTTTTTCATGCCAAGTGTGAGGAAACACAGTAAATAAAGTACATGGTTATGATTTAGGAAGTATGATTTTGTTCCCAAGGGACATAAGGAATACAAAAAGTATGCATATGTCAGGGTGAACAACATAGTTAATAGAAAAAATATGATCTCCATGAAGAAGAGCTAACTATGAGCCCACGTGAATAAATCACAATGCTGATTAGAGAATATTACATCAATATAATAATATCCACTTACTAAATTCATTACGCTCATTCCAATATTTCAGAAAAAATCCATTTTCTTTAACAAATCCAATTTTAATGTGACAATCATGTAATTTTAAAGTATTTTTTCTTTCTATATAATGACACACAAATTTCAAGGAAATTAAGTAAAAGGAATTTTAGACAAGTTTTTTTTTAATTGAAAATTTCATGTAAGTTTTTTTTTTAAAGGATTCTGATCTCCAAGCCCTTAGAAAACAAGTTAAGAAAAATACCAATTCCATTTACATTTAGTTTCAAATTTCCCAGTAATTCACTATCAGAACTCTTACCTAAACCTGTTTGTCTCAGTTCCTCTTCATCATAGTCAATAAGTAGTTTCCTACTGTCATGGACCAAAAGAATGGCAAATCAATCTACTAGTTCAATGTTGATATGAAAACACTCACCTGTCACATTACACTCAGAGGAGTATTTCAGGCATTATCTATGATACTATCAGAACCTTTAAACATATACTACAAACATGTGGATTTTGTATTTTATCAAGCTTATAACTGAACAAAGAAAAATGAAGCAGGATGGTCATCAATCAAAAGCAAGCCAACTCCATACACGAACTAAGTTTTCTCAGCATGATGGAAAACGTCTTGAACACAGAAGTAATCTTACATTTGTAGCCAATAGCTGCTTGTTCTTGGACATGTTATTTCTGTTAGGCTTAATGTCTTCCTCTAAAAAATAATGACTTTAACTGCTTTTGTATACCAGGCTGATATAGCCAAATAAGGTAATATAAAGTATACATGACAAATAGAAAAGCAACAAGACCATTTGTGTCTTTAGGCTGAATTGTTTTAGACTTCCAAACAATCCTCAACATGTATTTCCTTGAAAGATCTGATATTCTTATATTGGCCTTACCAAAAATAATATTATGCTTTTGTTTTTACCTATTCTATTTTTCATCACATAGTTCAAAGAAAATCATCCATTTAACATTTTAAAATCTAAACAGCTAGTTAACAACAATGTAAAATTATTCATGCCTCAAATGTATGGATTATATTTGGACTAAAGATGCAAAATGCTTAGATAGTGAAGATAAAAGTCTAAAATTTCCAGAGCTAGCAAAATACTAGTATGTACTTGATATCAATATACAGATGTCAAGTGAGTTTTTGCAATTTTCAATTCAACAACATGTCCATGTCCTCCCATATCCCACCATACCCAATGGCACCCAACATCTTGATGCCCTTAGATTTAAATGACTCCTGGCCTTTCAGTCCCCCCAAATACCCAGATCACCCTATGCCCCCAGACTCACAAGGACTTCCAGTAACCTCAGATCCCCAAAATACCTTCAGGTCCCTCAAATTCCAATTCTCAATTCACTCAGGTGTCCAAGTGCCCCAGGGTCTACCAGGTCTCCAAATTTCCTTCACTCAGGTTTCTTGGTATCAACAAGTGCTCCATATTTCCCAGACCCCTGGCATATTCCAGCCTCTTTAGGGTATCCAGGGACTCCAAATGTTCCTATCTCTCTGGAAGTAAAAGGCGGGGCACACTATGTGGCAAAAGGCAAGAGCAGCAGCTAGAAAATGGTAACACTCAACCTACAGAGATCACATGGCCCTGGCAGAAAGGAATAACATGCACTGAGAGCTGATGTCCATGGAATTCTGGGAGTAGGAGTACTTTTGCTGAGTGTGTGTGATTTTCCTTCAGATGATGTTGCCCATAACTCCACAAGGCTCAACTCTGGGTTTCTTTTGGTGGGCATCATTATCTCAAGACTAAGTAGGGTTTTACAAAGTTTCTTCACCTATAGAGTTTAAAAAGTCCTAACCTAAGAGATAGTAATATAGTCCTTCAATAAAATACGTGCCTAAATTGTGTGAAGTCCCAGGTTCAATTGCCAGCATCCACTCTCACGCTAGTATACACACACAGCCAAAATAAAAATCCAGAGACAAAGAATCCTGCATCCATTGCTTCTTCTAATTCATCCAGAGCTTTGATTAGTTTCTGGATGATAGGGTGGACTATGCCACTGCCATTTCAAGACAACCTAAACTAAATATATAAGATGTGGTATTAGTCATTCCTTTGCATCTCCATTTAATGTTAACAAATAAATGCGAACACTTACACTTTGCTTTTACTTTCAACAGCATAACGTTTAGCTGTCCATCCAAAGGCATCTTGCTTAAAGGTATCAATACCTCTTTGAAGAAGAAGCTTGATGATAAGCTCCGACCCACATCTTACAGCATACATAAGGGTGCTTCTAAAAGAGCAGAGGTAGAGACCGGCTGTTAGGTACTTTAATAAAGTTGTTAAACACCTCATTGAATATGTTTTATCAGTTTGAAATATTGCTTGTGTATGTAGAACTGACCATCTACTAACAGACATAAACATCTTGGGAGCTCAAATGTTCATCCTGTAAATTATCTCCAGGATAACTCGAGAAAAAATAAACAGAAAGCCTGTTCTCCCATTAAGGTAGAATAGTAGAATTCAGAACCCCATGCCCTCTCATTCACAAATATTGAGGCTATTTCTCAAAGAAGGTGAATATTTAAATAGAGAATTTTTTGTCTCTTCTCTAGTCTGACATAATATATTGTAATTCATAAACTGAAGATCAAAGGCAAAAAGCTTATTTGCATGATTAACATAATAATAGTATAATTATAAAATAAGTGATTCTAATAATGGTAGCAATGATGTTTGTAGCAGATGACCATGTGTTAGAACTACATAGTACATAATACACACTATGTCCCCGCATAATCCTGCTTTTTGAATTAGGAAGTAAATCTACCGATGTGCAACATTCCTGAGGTTGTACATTCAGGAAGTGTGGAGGGTGGAATTAAGTTTAGTCTTGTGTGAATACTGAGATTTTTTTTCTTGTCAACCACCTGTGATTTTTACTCATTCAAACTTATTCAATAAAAGTAGTTTCTTGTTCTTTTGACCATGCCAAATAATAAAGTTTCAAAATAAATTCAGATGGAAAAAATGGAAAAAGTAGAGTACCATGTGGTAAAAGGAATTAACAGTTACTGAGTGATAACCATACAATATTTTGCAAAGAAATTTAATGCAAACAGCCATCCAACAGATTTTTATTTTTGAGGAAGCAGTATATGAGGAGCATGGGTGAAAATACTATTAAGACATTAAGAGTCACACTGTTATTAAAAAATTAAAATTAAGGGTTGGGGATTTAGCTCAGTGGTAGCAAGCGCAAGGCCCTGGGTTTGATCCTCAGCTCCACAAAAATAATTAATTAATTAAAATTAACACCTTAAAAACAAATAAAATATGAGACCTGTTTAGCTAAATAAGTTGCTTGATGAATAAGTAGGAATACAACTAATCAACATCATTTTGTATTATCAGAAAATATAGACCCTATTGTATGTTGTCTTTTTGTTGTTCACACTGAATACTTTCTTTTGTACCAAACTGATGGTCTAAGTTAATGTTATCTCAGTAAGTAAACATTACATTCTTTTTCCTATGTATTTAACATTATGGCTTGGGGGATGGCTACAGCACCAAACTCACTAACTTTATTAAAGTATAAGGACTTTTTCTTTTTTTTTTTTGAGACAGGGTTTCCCTGTGTAGTTTTGGAGCCTGTCCTGGATCTTGCTCTGTAGACCAGGCTGGCCTCAAACTCTCAGAGATCTGCCTGGCTCTGCCTCCTGAGTGCTGGGATTAAAGGCATGTGCACCTCCCAGCTAAGGTACAAGGACTTTTTTTTACCTTCCCAGGAAGTCACATGATTTTGTGTTGGCTCCCTTGTTGATTAAGAATTCTGCCATCTTCTCCTTGTTTTGTTTCAGAGCAAGCAAAAGTGGTGTGATCTTGTTCTGTCAAAACAAAATCAGTGATGAATTAAAAATTAATAAATTCCTTGAGCACATAATCATGAATGCCAACAATAAATGACTGGCCATTTCTTCCTCAACCTACTGACTTCCACATGGGCTCCCCCTTTTCCATGAAATCCCTCTACCTAGAGGAGTGCATATATTTATTCCCAAATCCACGGCAAACATTTCCTATTGCCACAGATTTTTGCTTTTGTCAAAACATGCATACTGGTGTTTTGGGGCCATGTGATTGTTCCTAACTAAGCAAAAGTTTCTTGATTCTGTATTTTTATTTCAACAACTCACAACAACGACCACAACAGCAAAAATTTTCTGTGTTGTTGCTGGCAAATAAGCTAAAGTCTATATTTTCTTTCTCTCTGCATTACAAAGAAAGAACTCTTTTCCAGATATTTCATGACCCAACAAAAAGACTGCATGACCACCTATCTGGGAATGTGACAAAGAAGAAAAAGGAGGAGGAGGAAGAGAAAGAGAAAGAGGAAGAGGAAGAGGAAGAGGAAGAAGGAAGAAGTAGTAGTAGTACAAGTCAGGGAAATCCCCTTTATTTTTCATAATTTCTACTTTTTTGAAACTGCCTTTTATGGCAGACGTTAGCATTTAAGGATGTAGAGTTCAAGGGACACAGTGTTGAGAATTTTGAGATGCAGCAGATGTTTCATGCAATTGCAGAAAATGGGCTCTCACTTAAATGAACAGGCTTCGAAAGGACTTTGCTTGCTCTTATTATAGAATAAGAGTCTTATTTAACTGTAGAGAACTCATCAGGAAAATTTATTCTCAATTATGATAATAATCTCAGGCCTGGTGTGGTGGTGGTGCACACCTTTAGGCCCATCATGTGGGAGGCAGAGGCAGGCAGGTCTCCATGAGTTCAAGGCCATTCTGGTCTGGATAGTGAGTTCCAAAATGATGATGAGGATGATAATGATGACAATGATGAGGATCTCTTGACTCTGAAGCACAACTGCTTTTCTTTTTTTTGGTGGGGGAGTTTACAGTTGGTTTTTGCCTTTGAGACAGAATATCACTATGTATTTCAGGCTAGCTTCTTGTGCTTATGGTTGTCCTCTGTCAGTCTCCTAAGTGTTACGATGCTAGGATTTGTGACAGCATGCCTTTTTCATTTGCTATTTTTAATCTATTTTTATTCTGGTTTCATTTTAATTACTACTTCAAGCTATTTTTGAGCAAAACATAAGCCAGGAATAAAAGACAATGGTTTTATCAATAATAATTCTAACACTGATCTATACATATTTCTTTTATGTTGAGGAAAGCTAGTAGGTCACCTTCCTTGGTACAAAATGGTACAATTTTGTCTGCAGTTGCCATAATCTTTTAGAGTTAACTACACTTAACCTAATAGTACATACAGGCATTTTTATGTGTTTAAGACAGAGATAAAGTTTTTGGTTTTGTTGTTGTTTTTTGTTTTCTGTTTGATTGTTTGTTTTGTTTTTTGAGACAGGGTTTCTCTGTGTAGTTTTGGAACCTTGGAATTCACTCTAGCCCAGGCTGGCCTTGAACTCACAGAGATCCTCCTGCCTCTGCCTTCTGAATGCTGGGATTAAAGGCATGGGCCACCACCACCTGGCTTGAGATAAAGTTTTAAAATAACAACTCCTAACTTTTAAAATTCAATCCAATTTCTAAGGGAGTAACAGGGAAAAAAAAAGCCATATTTTATAAATTGTTTGGAAGTTTAAAATCTCTATCACAAAACACCATAAAGCAACTGTTCATACAAACACACCTTTGGGTAGATGACATCTGGTAATCTAAAGGGGTCTCTAGCAAACTGGGCACTTGTGGGCCTCAGACAGTAGGGACACCTCCGTCACAGGTGACAGACAACAAAATGAGCACTAAGCAGTCTGGACTTGGTTACTTAAGAGCAACTTGAAACCCGCATTTCTTTAAGTATCTCCTTGGGCTGGAAAGATACTCAGTGGTTAAGAGCACTGTCTGCTTGCAGAGGGCCCATGTCCCAGTCCCAGCATCCACACTGTGGCTCACAGCCATCTGTAATTCATTTCAGAGGATCTAATACCCATTTCTGGCCTCTATGGGTACTGTGTGCATGTTGTACATTTACATGCCTGCAGGCAAAACACTCCCACACAACTATATTTTTTAGTAAAATAAATTTTTAAAAAGGATCTCCTGCAGTTGAGCTGTAGATCAGTTCCTGGATGACACTGTTTATATCGGACTCCACTGAGTTCTTGGCCCTTTGAAAAAAACCTTAATTGTGGGTGTGGTTCACATTTTGTGTGCAAAAATACAAATTCTTTTCTAGGAACTGAAGAACTGAAAGAAACTTTTTTAACTTTGATTTTATTTATTCTTTGTGTCTTCCACATCATACATTTCGATCCCATTCATTTCCTGTCCCTTCATACCTGTCCTCTGTCCTTGCAACCTTCCCCTACAAAATAAAATACAATTTAAGAGAAAATGAAAGAAAGAAAAAAAACCGGAAAAATCTCACTATGGAAGCTGCAGTATGACACAGTGAGTCACGCAGTAAACCCTTTTGTCCATATATCTTTACTTGCAAGTGTTCATTACAAAGAGTCATTGGTCTGGTTCAAGGCCTCTGGTTTCTGCTACACTATTGATACTGAGCCATTACTGGGACTCCTCTTGGTTATCCTGTTATTATCCTGTGTCATGGAGATCCTGCAGCTTTGGGTCTGCAGGTCTGGTCCTTTCATGTGCTCCAGCAGATCACAGATGGAGTGGATATTGAGCTGGGCCAACTGATAATCCTGGGCGTGGGTAGTTGCAGGGTTGGTCAGCCTGCTAGCTCTCCCCTGTCCTCAGCACCACTTCGAGCTCTCCACCATTGTCCTGACTAGCTCACCCCTTGCAGAAATGAGCAAGGGGTGGGCCAGTTCTCCTGTTTTCCCACCCTCAGGCTTGGCTCTCCCAAACCTACACATTCACAGGGCCAGCTCTACTGTTACCCTGGCCAGGCTCAGTGTCCACTCTTCCGAGTGCTGCAGCTGGCAGGGATGCTCTGCCATTCTTAAGACCTCAGAACCAGCTCTCCCACCTGCTACAGGTAAGAAGGGGTGGTGTGGGGGCAAGACATCTCTCACCTGCCCACACCACTGTATGGAAGATGAAAAGCAGGGCCAGATCTCCCAAGATTAAGTTCTCAGGGCCAGTTCACCAGCCCAGCCCCTTCCCTCCACCTACCCCCCAACCTCTGTCAATAAGGTCAGTTCTATTGTGCTGCCCAGGTGAGGTGCAGGGTCCACTTTCCCAGACACTGCAGCTGGTAAGATGGGGGACCAGCTCTGTTGCCTGCCCACCACAGGTGGTGGGGATAAGTGGGGAGGGCACCTTCACCATCACATGGATGAAACATTTTTAAATACTTAAGCCTGGGTCTTAATAGCTATGCTGATTCAGACATTAGAGGTAAAGTCTAGATACTTGTGTATTTTCAAAACTCTCCAGATGATTGTGCTGCACATTTTTGTTTATTTATTTTGCCTAGGGAAGCAGAAGAGCATCATTTCTACTTTGTCTCTCACAGGTAGACCAGTTCTCTTTATCATTTCAGGATTTGGCCAAAAGAGAGAAACAGACAAACACTGCCTCCGCTGAAAACCCTGTTTCACTTGCAAGGTAGGGGCAGAAGTGGTAATAGAATTTTCCAAATATAACTGGACTATGCAAAAATGCAGCATGAAAATCTCCCAAGTCCCAGTAAAGCACTGCAGATTTCAGAGTAGACTTTAGGCTCTTCTCCAAGTGGCAATTTCTGTCCGACAAGGGTCAGTTCACAGTGAATTATTTATTTTCCCTTTCGTTTTCTGTGTAGTTGCTACCTATTCATTGACAGTCTGATTTCTTCAGAGTTCTACTAAAAGTCACCTCTGGGCACACTTGTTAACTAGTAATGTTCCCTAGTTAGGAATTATTATCACCAAACTGAAGAGCACAGAATAAATATAAAGTGAATCATTTTTCGAAAAATCAGGATTTCTTCGTATTCTTCCCTCAATTATCAAATTCCCATATTTGTATGAGAATTTCTCATCAGTTTCCCTTTCTAGTTTCCCTTCTTTGGCTTTACCATTCACAGATTGATCACATGACATAACTTGTCTGCAGCATTCAGATGCCCATTTATCAGAAAACATTTCTTTCTCATTTAAGAGAAAGTTGTTATCAAAGGCAAACATGTTGGGTGTCATTTTTAACTAACCACAAAAAAGCTTTTGTCAGACTTAAAAACAGGCAAATCGGAGCTTTAGAAGATTCATTGCTGTGATAAGCATTTGTCAGGAATGCATTCCAGAAAGCTGCACTGTGTAATACTTCTTTAAGAGTACCAATATTTAAAGTGGTATCTTCAGTGGTTGAGTTATTTCAAAAACATTGCCATCAGAGGACTCGAGCTTTGAAAAGACAGAGAATTGACTCTCCATACACATGGCTGTTACACTCTGTGTGTTTCAAATGCGTTAGAATTAAAGGTGGGCAGTGTATACCTTGTTTATTGCCTCAATGTTCGCCCTGTATTCAAGCAGCTTTGCGGCTGTTTTGACATCCCCGTTATAGACAGCATAGTGTAGAGCGGTGTTGTCGTGACAGTCCATAATATCTGGATCAGCACCACACTTCAGCAGAATATCAAGGCATTCTGTTTGTCTGCATTGTGCAGCCTGTGGATGGAATACCAACACACAATGTTAAAGAACTCCAGACCAGCACTCCACAGGCGTCAATATTTAGTTACATTTAAGTGATATAAGCTTTATTTTTTTTTCATGTAACAATGTATTTCTAATTCATATCATTTGAAACTGATGGCAGTAATATACCTTAATTAGAGGTGTGGCATCTTTAATGTCCTTTGGACTAATCTCACAGCTGTTCTCCACCAGGAAAGCTACCACCTCTGGATGGCCATAGACACAGGCAAAATGCAGGGCAGTTCTGTGAGTACAAAAGGGATTTTTATGAACTTAAAGAATATTTTCTCAAAACTTACACATGCAGTTGCATTTAAGGACAGACCCTGCATTTTAAAATTTGATTTTCTTCTGAAGAAAAGTCATTATACTGCGTCTTAATACAAAGATCAGACAATTTCACTGGAGTCAGTATTCCCTGATGTGAGCTGTTTCTGTGTTTTAGGATATAGATTCTTCCTGTTGACCAGCCTGGAGCCAGGGTCAAGGCACCCTGCTGGGACCCTTCTGAACAAAGTACCATATGTGTCAGGGAGCAGTCAGCTTCAGATACTACAGTCCTGGTGATTGAGAACCAGTAGGACCTGGGCACTGCTCATGGAACCTGCTCCTCTTAGGGCACCAACGTAGAAAAACCCGAAGAGAGAGTAGCAGTGAGACACTGGGAACCCATGCACCTGCCTAGGAAGGATGGGGAAACTGTAGTGACCCAAAGGTGGACAAAAATGAAAAGTCAAGATGAGGTTAGTGATTTGAAAACTGTCAAAGGGAGCCATATGGTGTTCTAGAAATCACTGGAGTTAACTCTTGTGGGAAAACCAAGACTTGTCATCAAATCTCATTATAAATACACAGTGGCTTATAAGGACGACACCAAAGGACCCTTCAGGAGTGTTTAAAGTCGTGAGGGAGAAGCTCAAAGTACAGAAAACCATGAAGTGAACATGGTACCCACAACTAAAGGAGATGAAATAAGTGAATACACGTGAGAACACAAACCATCTTCTCTTGTGAGTCCTCTCAGTAAACAATGTACATTCCTGCACACATGGATACATAGGAATACACTGACATAGTATCAACTTTTGTCTTAAAACAAGAAAACCTTTTAGGTGGGAAGATGATACATACTAGAAATTTCTCTTACTCAGTTTTCCACACTGCTTATGACGTTATGGTTTTCCCCCCAATGGATACACGAAAGCTGTATTATACAGCTTTGTTGAAATCCTTGAAAAGGCCAAGTCA